>NC_012872.2:24299257-24625676 GCF_000003195.3 Sorghum bicolor
TTAGTTTGTATGTATGAATTATAATTGTTTGTATGTATGTATTATTTTTTTAATATATTATTCTAGTATATATATATAGTATGTATGTATGTTTTATTTTTTGTATATATGTATTATTTTTTGTATGTATGTATATTATTTTTTGTACATATACACACACATAGTTTGTATGTATGAATTATAATTGTTTGTATGTATGTATGTATTATTTTTTAATATATTATTCTAGTATATATATAGTATGTATGTATGTTTTATTTTTTGTATATATGTATTATTTTTTGTATGTATGTATATTATTTTTTGTACATATACACACACATATATAGTTTGTATGTATGAATTATAATTATTTGTATGTATGTATGTATTATTTTTTTAATATATTATTCTAGTATATATATATAGTATGTATGTATGTTTTATTTTTTGTATATATGTATTATGTTTTGTATGTATGTATATTATTTTTTGTAAATATACACACACACATATATAGTTTGTATGTATGAATTATAATTGTTTGTATGTATGTATGTATTATTTTTTAAATATATTATTCTAGTATATATATAGTATGTATGTATGTTTTATTTTTGTATATATGTATTATTTTTTGTATGTATGTATATTATTTTTTGTACATATACACACATATATATATATAGTTTGTATGTATGAATTATAATTGTTTGTATGTATGTATGTATGTATGTATTATTTTTTTAATATATTATTCTAGTATATATATAGTATGTATGTATGTTTTAGTTTTTGTATATATGTATTATTTTTTGTATGTATGTATATTATTTTTTGTACATATACACACACATATATATAGTTTGTATGTATGAATTATAATTGTTTGTATGTATGTATATATTATTTTTTTAATATATTATTTGTAGTAGTTTTTTTTAGTATATATTTGTTGTATATTATTCTTGTATCATATTTTATTTTCTAGTGTTTTGTATATATTATTGTTTGTACTATATATTATTCTAGTATTGTTTTTTATTCTAATGTATTACTTGGCTTAAAAGATCCTAGTATTATTTTTAGAGCACTACAACACTTTCATTTGTAGTAGTATTAGTGTATTTCTTATCTTATATAGAATATATATATATGTATGGTTGCAGACATAGAAATGGCTGACCGTCCTCATGATGATCCTGATTATATGGAAGCTGCCATTCAAAATATAATCGACGATGGTAGTCAGTACTTTGTTGATTACCACGACATCATGCAAGGCAATCCTACTAAGCAACAAGAGGGCAATGCCCCTAAGCAACAAGAGGGCAATGCCCCTGAGCAACAACTTGTCGTGCAACAAGAAGAAAATACTGGCGAGGTATGTAAATGTAAACATATATAAATAATGCATCTCTTACATTAGGTTTTAGACTTATTACTTGGTTATTAATTTAGTATTTTTGTTTCTATATGTACGTGTAGCCTTCTGGATCGACCTCTACGGGGAGAAGCGTACCTCCACGAGGGCCAAAGAAGCCGTTGGAGGGCCGCTATGTAATCTCTGAGTTTGAGATAGCTACAGGCAGACCACTTGGTGAGCATGCAAATAAATATGTTAGTCACTGTGGATATCTTGTGAGAGATCAAATACCGATCAGTTGTCGTGAATGGAGAGAGAAGCGAGGTGCTCCTGAGATCATTTTTGTCTCTGATCGTGACAAGGAGTTAGTTTGGAAAGCCGTCACAGACGTTTTCACCTTCGACACCAACGATGAAGAGTTGAAGGTGCGAATTTATGACTGGACTATGAAGAAGATGGCAGTACTCTTCTAGAATTGGAAGAAGTCTTTGTACAATAAATATGTCAAGAAAAACGAGACTCCAGATTTCAACCTCAAGCAATATGTAAAGCTGAGGGCCTTCTGGGATGACTTTGTGCAGTACAAAACATTAGAAGAGGGCGAGGAACGAGCCAATAGAAACAAAGAGAATGCCAGTAAAAAGACATACCACCATCATATGGGATCAGGTGGTTATAAGAGTGTTGTTCCCAAGTGGGACCGAATGGAACAGGAGATGCTTGCTAGGGGGGTCACACCCGAGACAATAGCAAAGAATTGGAGCGAGCGCTCCAAGCATTGGTTCTACGGTTATGGGGGAAGCGTGGACCCAGACACCGGGGCGCTAGTTTGGGGCCAAGAAATCTCTAGAGCAGCAGAGAGACTAGTCCGTGCACGAGAGGCGGTTCAGTCTGGTGAGTTCAGGCCTAACAGGGAGAAGGATGAACTCACCTATGCGCTTGAAAATCCTGAGCACGGTGGGCGTACGAGAGGCTATGGGGCAGTTCCATGGCTGCAATCATTCCAAGCCGATCAAGATACCTACAGAAGCCGCCAGAGAAAGAAGGATGAGGAGGCAGAGCGGATCCGCCGCCTGGAAGCTTTTGTTCTGCAGTCACAAGAGCGCGAGAAAGCTCGTGAAGAATGGATGCAGGCAGAGATTCAAAGGCAAGTGCAAGCAGCACTTAGTCAAATGACGAAAGGGCAAGGTACATCACAGCCTGAGGTCAATGTTAGCCCCCCAGGCCAGTTGAAAAGCAGCTGCGCATCCATGGAAGTACCAACCATTCAGGATGACACGAAGCTACACTTCCCCGTGGATGATGTCACAGAGGCTTTTACTACCTGTGAGCTGCATGTACCAGATGGGAATGCCACCAAAAAGGTGGCTATCGCTGTTGTCAACCCTATCGACCGAACGAGAACTCCAAGAATCCATAATCGACCAGTACCTGGTGGATATGCTAGCGTCTCGGTTGATAGGGTTGAGAAAGGTTGTGGCAATGTGCCACTAGACATAGAAGGGGGACACGGAGAGAAGACCTTAGGTGAAGCTGAGAAGACATTTATTTGTTGGCGCAAGCGCTTCATAATTATTCCTCAGCATAGGTTTGTGTGTGATTTTACTTCTTATATTATTTATTATGTATTGAAATTAAAAAAAAGTTTACTCACAAAACTTGTAATTGTTTTCTTTGCAGGGACTCCTCCAACCTAAGTCCAGTTCTCTCCCCAGCGCATCATAGTGCTGCGGGCGGTGACAATGCTGGATCTCCTCCAACACTTGCGGCGGCCACACCGACCCCGCCACCGCCTCCACCACGGTCTCCACCTCCTCCACCGAGGTCTCCAACTCCTCCACCGCGTTCTCCAACTCCTCCACCGCGTTCTCCAACGCCAAAAAGATTGGCCCCACCCCCTCCACCGCCAGCACCACCCTCTCCAAAGAGTACACGGTCGGTCCCCTCGCCTCCAAAGTGAGGTAGTAAGAAGCGGTCCGCCCAAGAAGGACCGAAGTCATCGGTCCCACCTCCAAAGAAGGCTGCCTCAGCAAAGAGAGCTAAGACGCCAGAAAAATTACCTTACGAAAAGAGTGAAGAGGAGGTAATTGCTACATCCAAAGTTGAGGTCCAACAATTTTTTGATAAAATAAAGGAGGATAGGAAAAAACGGCTTAACCTAGAAAAGCCGTACTTTTATGTGAAGCCATCGGAACTGAGGCAGAAGGTGGCGGACCATCAAAAGAAGCAACGTGAAGCTCAGAAAAAGCCAGCACTTTCGGACTATGAGCGGTCTCTGGTCAAGTCTTCACAGCCTAAGAAGAGAGTAGGAAAGGGGGTCCCACAGCTCGGAGAAGTATCAAAACCGGTGCCCCCTTTGATTGTGCCAAATCAATACGGCTCAAATGAAGACTTGATGTCAAAGAAATCCTTAGCGTTGTCTAAGCTAGACTCGCTTGAGCGTTACTTTGGACAGAGCGGTTTAAATATGGAAGAAATTGCCGCCATTCTTGGATGCCAAACATTTGAAAAAGCCGAGGTAGTTGATCAATGGAGGGCAAGATATGAACCGGGCAGGAGTCTATTCGACCCTAAGCGTTTACACGAGCTCGGCACACAAATGTTTGCAATAAACAAATGGTGCATTGAGGCGTCTAAAAGGGGAGAGAATTGGATTTCTATTCGTATTAGACAACATCACTACTTCCGTAGAGATGACCTCATATACGTGCAGTTCGAAGAAGTGCACCAATTATGTCACCTCGACGCTCTTGACAAATCAATTGTCAGCTGCTTTTGTCTGTAAGTATTTTTTTTCTTTTTATTATACTTCTAACTTCTTTAGTTACATGTATATAATCCTTACACACTTAGGATTTGTATGTATATATGCAGGCACCAAATGAGAGAGCTCAGAATGAGAAATGACAATAGTATTGGGTTGGTTGACCCTTATATTGTTTTCAAGGCTCCGCAGGCAATGTGGACAGCAGATCATGAGACAGAAGTCTGCACCAATCTTATGAGATTCTTTGTGAACCAAAAATAAAAACAAAAACTACTCTTCCCCTTCAACTTCGAGTGAGTTATATAGTTATTAAGTGCATGCATATTTTATTTTACATTATAGGACTGACTATATATATGTGTGTAAACAGCTTTCACTGGATACTCATGGCTATTGAAATTCCCAAGAACCGGTTGATAATCTTTGACTCAATGAGAAAACCACAAGAAAATTATCAACAAATGGTAAACATTATTCAAAGTTACGTAATGTCGATCTCAGCTACAAAAATATCATAATATGACTCTGTAATTATTAGTTCACGATCCACAATGGCTGTGTATAGGGTTTGGGAAAGATTCATTGACCGTGAACATCTCAGTGGATGTAAAGCGCCGCTTAACATAACACATCCACAAGTAAGTTCTACTAGCTAACAAACTTTCGCTAACTTTTAGCCTTATTGTCGTGGTCGTGAATATTTTTATATATATATCGTACAGTGGTGTTTAAGACAAGAAGGGGGAACAATCTATGTGCATATTACGTGTGCAAATTCATGATGGCACAAGTCAATCAAACACCCACAGAGACGCTCAGAGTACGTTACATGTCTCTTTTCATTATCTCTTGAATTATATTGAATAACTTAGATAACTAATACCTTTTTTATTTATTTCAAATTAAAGACGGAATGGCTGAGGGAAAAGGTCCTACAACAAGACCGAATCAAAGCTATCCAAGAGACGATAGCAGGATTTCTCCGCGACCAAGTGATCAATCCAAATGGCGAGTTTCACTTCAACGGCAACGAAACTCTTATTCCAAACAACGATGATCATTTGTATCGTTTGTAGACATTGGGAGAAAAAACTCTATGTATATATGTGTTACGAATTTTGTACATATAAAACTATATATATATAAAACTTTTTACATATCTATTTAATTTTTGATGTGGTCTATTCATTTTATTATAGGCAAAGCTTAATTATTAAGCTAAGCCTACAATTTTCATTTATATATGCTTAATATGCGTGTAATATAAATATATTATTGTATCAGCAAAACATGTATTGAAAAACCTATTATTATATATTATATATAAACAATAAACAGAACCGAAGAAGTGAACCAAAAAAAAGAAAAAGAAACCCTTTAACACCGGTTGGTAATACCAACCGGTGTTAAAGGGTCCTGCAACGTGGCAGCCCTGGCAGGACCCTTTAACACCGGTTGGTGTTACCAACCGGTGTTAAAGGGGGGGGGGGGGCTTTAGCCCCGGTTGCCCGAACCGGGACTAAAGGGTGGGCCTTTAGTCCCAGAAGGGCAGCACCGGCTCGGGAACCGGGGCAACAGGCCCTTCCCGACCGGTGCTAATGCCCGAACGTGTGGCAGTGTACTGGCCAAAGATGAGAAGAGACGTCCAACGACTTGTGCAAAGATGCATCACATGTCACAAAGCTAAGTCAAAACAGAACCCTCATGGATTATATACTCCCTTGTCTGTTCCTAGTACTCCTTGGGAAGATATTAGCATGGATTTTGTTTTGGGTTTACCTAGGACAAAGAGGGGAATGGATTCAATTTTTGTTGTTGTTGATCGGTTCTCTAAAATGGCACATTTTAAACCTTGTCATAAAAGCGATGATGCTTCCCACGTAGCCTCTCTATTTTTCAGGGATATTGTAAGATTACACGGCGTGCCCAAAACAATTGTTTCAGACCGTGACACCAAGTTCTTGAGCTACTTTTGGAAGACATTGTGGGCAAAGCTTGGAACAAGGCTGCTGTTTTCCACTACTTGTCATCCTCAAACGGATGCACAAACTGAAGTTGTGAATAGAACACTTTCTATGCTGCTACGAGCCTTGATAAAGAAGAACCTGAAGGAGTGGGAAGAGTGCTTGCCACATGTGGAATTCGCTTACAACAGGGCAGTACATTCTACAACTAATATGTGTCCTTTTGAAGTTGTGTATGGATTCAAATCCCTTGCTCCGATCGATTTGTTGCCTCTACCATTGCAGGAAAGGATTAACATGGAAGCATCCAAGCGTGCATCATATGTCAAGAAGATTCAAGAGAAGACCAAAGAAGCAATCGAAAGAAGGTCCAAGTACTATGCTGATTGGGCAAACAAGCATCGCAAGAAGGTGATATTTGAGCCCGGAGATTTAGTGTGGGTACATCTTCGCAAAGACCGCTTTCCTGAGAAGCGTAAATCCAAGTTGATGCCACGGGGAGATGGTCCATTTAGAGTGCTGTACAGAATCAATGATAATGCCTACAAGATTGAGCTTCCTAAAGATTATGGTGTTAGTACAACCTTCAATGTTGCTGACTTGACACCATTCTTCGGATTAGAAGAATCAGAGTCGAGGTCGACTCCTTTTCAAGAGGGGGAGGATGATGAGGACATCCCAACCAAGCATGCTCCCTCTAATTCCACGCCAACCTCTACACCGACTACGCCGGCACCAGCCCAAGCCATTGATGGAGCAATTACACGTAGCCGAGCCAAGAAGCTACAACAAGTGGTGAACGCGCTACTTTATGAGATTCATTTTAACATTAATGAGAATTATATACTTCCTAAGTGTGGTACCTTGGTTGTACTCAGGTATATAGAAGAAGAGAAGGATAAATCGGACCCTGAAGAACGGACCAGTGCAAGTTCCAGAAAAGTCAAAAATGGACCAGTGAAAGAAATCTTCGTAACTTTTTACTCACAAAAGCTATGAAGGTCTATGAGTACTTGCTGGAAAGCTTGACGAGTCTACTTTCCAATGAGTCTAGTGGCGACCAGTTTGGATACTCTATATTGCCTCTAGACCAGAATTAGTACAGACTGCTCAGAAGGTCAACAGTCTATCATGACAGAATGTTGGTACAACTTGCCAAGTAAAACTGTACCAATCTACAATGTTTCGTGGTGCATGACATACATTGCTGGAAAGCTCTTGGAGTCTAGTTTCGCACCCAAGAAACGGTTCATCATTTGGACTTCCCAATAAAAAGTTATGGTCAGTTTATTGGAAAATGCTCTGGAGGCCAACAGTCACGCGAAGCCACTTCGGGAATCCATTTCGAGGGGACCTTTCACATTGCCTTCCCTCACAAACTCTGTTTCGTTTTCATACTTATCTAGCAGGGGTATTGCTAGTATAAATACCCCCTAAGACTCATTGTAATCAAAGACTTATGATATTGAGAATACAAACCACTTTGTTCAGCTGTGTGCTAACAAATTCAGAGAGAGATTTCTACCCCTTTGCTCTTGTGTTTTCCTTCGCGGAGATTACAGAAGCGTCCGCGTCATCGGCACCCAATCCGTGCTCCTGATCCTCGAGTTCAGGTTGCGTAGGTTGGTTCTTTGAGAGTGTGGTTGGGCGAATCCTTGGTTCAGGCTGCCGTATAGAGACGGTGGTTGGCTCCTTGTGCGTGTCGTCAGGTTGCACTAGTTATCCTCGCTGCTTGCAGCAAGTTATCGGTTGATCTTCAGTTAGCTATCCTACGTCGTGAAGATCGGGACAACAACCTTACCAGAGGTATTGAGGTAGACAAAGCTAAAATTGAAGTAATTGAACAACAACCTCCACCTATGAATATAAAAGGAATTCGAAGCTTTCTTGGCCATGCTGGTTTTTATCGTATATTGATAAAAGATTTTTCATTCGTTGCTAGACCACTTACTGTTTTGCTAGCCAAGGATGCTCCTTTCGAATTTGATGATGAATGTCTAACATCTTTCCATTTATTAAAGAAAGCACTCATCTCTGCACCAATCGTTCAACCCCCTGATTGGTCATTACCTTTTGAAATTATGTGTGATGCTAGTGATTATGCTGTGGGGGCAGTTTTGGGACAAACTAAAGATAAGAAGCATCATGCAATTCCTTATGCCAGTAAAACATTGACAGGAGCTCAACTTAATTATGCAACCACTGAAAAAGAGCTTCTGGCTGTTGTCTTTGCCATTGACAAATTTAGATCTTATTTAGTTGGAGCTAAAATAATTGTTTACACTGATCATGCTGCACTAAAATATTTGCTCACTAAAAAAGATGTTAAACTTCGCCTGATTAGATGGATCTTATTACTCCAAGAATTTGACTTAGAAATAAAAGATAAAAAGGGAGTAGAAAATTCTGTTGCCGATCACTTGTCTAGAATGTATTTTAAGAATCCACAGGAAACCCCCATCAATGATTTACTCCGGGACGACATGCTCTACGGGAATTAACAAGTCTGACCCCTGGTATGCAGATATTGTTAATTTTATGGTTTCAGGGTATGTACCGCCAGGAGCAAACAAGAAGAAGCTTATTCAAGAAAGTCGTTCACATATATGGGATGAGCCATACCTCTTCCGAGTATGCTCTGATGGCTTACTCAGGAGATGTGTGACCACTGAGGAAGGATGGAAGATCATCGACAGATGTCATTCATCACCATATGGAGGTCATTATGGAGCATTCCGTACACATTCAAAGATCTGGTAGTGTGGATTCTACTGGCCTACAATGTATGAAGACACGAAGCAGTATATCAGAAGGTGTGGGCCATGTAAAAGGCACGGAAACATAAACAAAAGGGATGCAATGCCACTCACCAACAACCTTTAGATTGAGCTCTTTGATGTCTGGGGAATAGACTACATGGGTCTATTTCCTCCATCAAAGAAGTGTGAGTACATCTTGGTGGCAGTTGATTATGTCTCCAAGTGGGTAGAGGCATTACCTTGCAAGCATGCCGACAAGATCAATTCAAAGAGGATGTTTGAAGAAATTATATTTCCAAGATTTGGAGTCCCCAGAGTAGTGATAAGTGATGGAGGAGCACACTTCATCGACAAACGCTTCAAGCAATATCTATCAAAACATGGAATCCGTCACAACGTCGCTACCCCCTATCATCCTCAGACAAGTGGCCAAGCAGAGACTTCCAACAAACAAATCAAGAATATTCTTTAGAAGACAGTGAATGAAATGGGAACGGCACGGAAAGACAAGTTACCCGATGCACTCTGGGCATACCGGACAGCATACAAGACCCCAATTGGAATGTCCCCATACCAATTGGTGTACGGGAAGACTTGCCACCTACCTGTTGAACTAGAGTTCAAAGCACACTGGGCCATAAAGAGATGGAATATGGACCTAGATGTCGCTGGAGATCATAGAAGAATGCAACTATCAGAATTGGAAGAATGGCGAGAGAAAGCATTGTTGACACTAGCTAACACCACTTAGATACTAGGTTGTCATCCCTAGCATGGCGCCAGAGTGTACAAAGGTATTTATAAATGTAAAGGCTCTCTAGAAAATAATCTATTCTATCCGCAAGCGTACAGATAAAACACCTCATTGTAGCATTTCACCAGGATAAGTATTCCAGGTATCGTTATTTATAATTTTGCTTAGGGGATCTTAAGAAGATGAAATTAAATCAAAGGGGGCAAAATCTATCAAGGCATAGACTAGAGATAAACTTGCATGAACATGATTACTAATGAGAAACTCGTCACACAGT
The DNA here is from genome assembly GCF_000003195.3 of Sorghum bicolor. NCBI lineage: Eukaryota > Viridiplantae > Streptophyta > Magnoliopsida > Poales > Poaceae > Sorghum > Sorghum bicolor. The sequence continues at coordinate 24,309,124 of NC_012872.2, forward strand.
CACTTACTTTAGCAGGGGGTAAACCATAAAGATAATTGATAATAAAGTATAAGTTTATGGGATAAAGAGCACAGCGATTAGAAAATAGACTACTCCTCATATATGTAGGTGATGTCGGATTAGCTAGAGAATGGATTCTAAGTTATCTACTAACTACTAAGTCATAATCTACTCTAGTTATCTACAAGATCATATATAGCATAAAAGACTCTTCATTCATGTATAAGGAACATTGATAAAGTAAATTAGAACATCGCATGACTTACTCCACAATACCGGTTCTGCCTGTCCTATCAACGGAGGGTGGACTATATAAGAATCAATGAAGCTGTCACTATCGCGAACTACCACACGACTCGGCCAATATGATACATTTGCAGATAAATAACATCTAAGCACCATGCTCACATGTGATCTATCACCTAACTCCCTCGCGTCAAGAGCTAAGCGCTTTGCAAACTTATACATAAACTCATTATCAATTAGAAATATATCAAATATAGAACTAGAGCAAACTAAGAACATAATAATTAGAGACATAATGCAATTAGAACAATAGAATTAGAGAAAGATATGAATAATACCAATCTTTATTACCGAAGATCCGAATCCAGAGCGTAGTGCTCTACTTCTCTAATTTCTATGTAATCAACCTCTAAACTTGAAGGATTAGGGAGTAGCTAATTCTAATTCTCTGTGGGAGAGAAGCTCTAAACCCTAACTTTGATGGCTACCTCTGAATAATGATTTCTCCTCCTTCCTCCAGGGGCCAGGGGGTGTGGTTTTATAGTCCCCTCAAGTGAACGTGAGCCATTGGATCAAACCGACATAGATTGTATGGTTTAGATTGATCCTTTAGGTCGGTGGAGGATCGTCCCGAAGCAGAGTCCTGATTGGACTCTCCACCTGGGCGGGCGCCCAAGGGGGGTGGGCGGCCGCCCAGCCCCCGAGCCCGAATCGCGTCCCGTTCGTTCCCGTGGCTTCTGGATCCTTCTAGATGGAGTAAAATTGCGCGGCACGTAATTATCTCGTTGTAAACATGACATGTGGGCCTTCTCTCCCTATTTTCTGATAAACCCCTGCAGAAATAGTTAAACACCAAAACTCGTGGAATTCTGTCAGATAAAACCCTAATTCTAGATGTTTGTTTCATATTGATCCTTTTTCATGTTTATTTGATTATTAATTTTAGTACTTAAGGACCGTCAACAAACTCCCCCAAGCTTACCCTTTGCTCGTCCCTGAGCAAATAGCTAAACTCAGACGGATCCGGAGTTGCTTTGATGTTTTCTTTCCTGACAGGCACACATGCTTTTACATAAAAATCCTTCCAGATTAAAGTGAAGTGTTATGAAGTTTAGTACCTGCACTTAAATCTTAAGTAATCGAAAGACAAAATAGTTAAGTCAAGCACGATCCCTCCTGTTTATACTTCACCTTTGTTCCAGAGTTTTTCATAAGTTTTCAAAATAAAATTCAGAGTTCCCAGCAATGATTCTCTCAAGTCTCTCTATATGTGGTATTTGTGGATCCTTACCATAATGTCACTTACCTATAGCTAATGGAATAATTAAGTGGAGCTCATAGGAGTGCAAACAGCTCATACATATGTTGTCTAATCGAGCCATGGATCCAAAGGAACTCAGCATATAATTAAATCAAGATGTGCATGTGTGGTGGAGTAAATGATAGTGATGGTGATAGTGTTAATAAATCTTAGTTCTCATTGCTCCTCATATTGCTATCTCTCCTCTTCTTTTACCTTTGCCTTGGGAGAACATGGGCTATCTTTTCTCTCTTTTTTTTCAGGTGGGTAATAGATACCCCTAATTCTACTGTCGGACACTTGTCCATTTTTACCTCTCAAGTGGGCATCTTTGTACCCCTAATTCTACTTCGGACACTTGTCCATTTTTACCTCTCGTCTCACTCTTTTTCTTTTATCGAGGTTCCGGGCACTTGCCCCTTTTTATTTCCTCGTATATATTTTTTTTTGCATAACCCATGCCTCTTCTGCATTGAATCCTTTTAGAGAGAGAGAATAACAATATTCGGGACAGTGAGTGATAATATTTTTAGCAATTTTAATGATTGATAATGAATGCTGTGGTAGATGCGTGCAAGTAAATATCTTAATTTAACCACATGAAAAACTCCTAAGGGTCAACACAGCTCGATCAAACTCAATGTGAATATAGTAAAGATGTTATAGCAAGTATGGTTGTGGTAGGTAGTTTGTTATGCTAGGAACTCATCATGTGATTTGTAAGTTTTCAAAAATAAATCTCCAGAACTTAGTGTAGTAGGAACGAGATAAACAGTAGCTCAACTTTATATCATGCCTTTCTCTTACCTAGACTTTAGTTTATGCTTTCCCAAAGATAGTAATTTTAGTTTTAGTAATTCCTGGAAGAATTCTAATATAAAAGCTAGGTACTTGTAAGTAAGCAAATAGAGCAACTGTTCATCATTTCCATCATGCATATTTTTGGTCTTTTTATTATTTTCTAGAAATTAAACTTAGCAGGAAAATAAAGCATACTTATCTACACACTCTTTTTATTTTGTTTTCATGTTTATTAAGTGCAGTAGATTAAAGCAAGAAAATATTTATTTGGTTTTCTAAGTTTTTTTCTTTTAAAATAAAATACTAAAATAGAATAGAATAAATAAGAAGAGCAAATAAAAACTTACTTGATAAATTTAGGGAGGAACTCCCCCAAGCTGGATGTTGACGTCGGTCTTACTCGATGTTCCAGAACCGCATCATGGTTGTGATGTTGTCGTTCATTGTTGTTGTATCTTGTCTCAGCTCTTGTACCGCAGCGGCATGGTCCTGGTTCCATTTTTGTTGCTCTTCCAGGAGTCTTCCATGTTCTGCTTGCGTGTTCTGATGTTGAGGAGGGTGTTGTCGGTACGAGTAAAGAAAGCACCGGCCTCTTGATAGTAGTCATTCGTGAAGGCGTAGGAGGCGTCGGAGTATCGTCCTGCATCAAATTGGGGTGGAGGTCTGGATCCTGAAGCTCCATATGGATCAGTGGAGTACCTGCCCGTATGAAAAGGCGGGTTTGTCCACTGGTGATCTTGGCTCTCCGGCCATGTCTCCTCTGTTGGCTCTTCTGGTTGCGCATGACGAGCCCATGGGTCTCGAAGGACTCGTGGATTGTAATCGCAATAATGCAGGTGCGCTGCTTCTTCTGGTCCAGGGTTAGCTCCATACCAAGTGCGTTCTCAGTGAGTGGTTATCCTTTCAGATGCCACTCGCTGTGGAGTTCTCTGGTTCACTGGTGTTGCTGCAATCTCAATCAAAAAGTTTTGCACAGAGTAGAGGCCAAGGTTCGGGTTAGGTAACCGAATCTTGCCTTTATCATCATACAGCATATACATTATGTTCCCCTCTTTCTTTAACATCCGAGCTTGTCTAAATGTGTCATAGCCATGATAAATTCTTAATTCTTCTATGAAGTCCAACGATGAGTTTTCTAGTAAGTGAAGATTAGTGGCTAGACGAGTGATAAGTGAAGTACATCCTACTGGTCCCTGCAGACTAGGTATACTAAGCCAATGTGAAACTAATAGTGTAACAGGTGAAGTGGGTACTTTACTAATAGCAGCATATAAAAGTTGTAAATCTCCTACTCTTACTTTCCTAATATCGTCACGATAGAAAAGATTGTACCCAAGCCATTTGTGAAACATCCTAAGAGTGGGGTGTTCCATGTCACTGGTTTGGGCTTGACTATAAAAATTATCTCTAGATATTTCTCTCCAGAACTGGTGTCTCTCAAAATTGGGTAAATCGGAGTCAATGTTCAGGATGCATCTTGAAGAGAAACCAAGATGGTCGCTTAGCTCTCTCCAGGATAACATAATTTCCTGTTTGAACATCCGAAAAACAATTCCCCCTCATAGTATTGTAAAGTACAAAGAAATTCGAGGGTGAGAAGACGAGAACCTAGCTCAGTTATATTCCAAAAATTTGTCCAACCCATCATTTGAAAAATTAAGTCAAATTCAGTGTCCATACCTGTTTCTCGTAGTAGGATTGGATCGATAGTAGGGGTGTGAATGAAATCTTTGTTCTTCAATTGCTGATAAACTTCCTTCTCTCTTCGGGTCTTCAGTCCAAGGTCTCCTATCTTGAGAAGGACCTTGACTTGCTGGCCTGATGAAGATGATGGAGCTTGTGTGGGTGTCGGGTCGACGCTCATCTCTGATGGTTGTGAGGAGTGTCGGGCGGAACTCCTTGTACCAATGTTCTTGATAGCCTTCCCTGCATTCTTCACCTTCTTAAACATCCTGCAAACAAAAGTTGGCAAAAACACAACTGGTGGAAAATGTGAGATAAAATGTTAGTGGTCAGCTGTCCGGAGTGTCAGTAGTCCAGGGGTTAACCGTTCAAGACGAGTTTCTATTTTGGTAGAGCCTCCCCTAAACAACTTTTACTTCCATTTGGACAGCGGGATCACTATTTGCTAGGTGACAATCACTCTCTCCAAAGAACTCCAACTTTCTCTTCCACTCTCCTCTTTCTCTCTACTCTCTTCTCTTCACTACAAAAGCTCCTTCTCGGGAAACTGAGATTTGTGTGGTTTTCTAAAGTGTTTGTGTGAAGAGAAGGGAAGCTGGAGGTGGCCTTTTATAGGCTGAGCAGGGGACAGGGCGGGCGCCCACCCCTGGTGTCCATCCTGGGTGTGCTTCCTCCCCTTGCTTCCTTGCTTTGATCTCACGCAGAATAATATTGTGTTGGTAGTGGTTGGACGGTGGAAAGATGTCACGTGAGTGGAAATATATTGGTGGATGAAATTATGTGATGGGATGTATGTGAGGTGAAGTGTATGACATGTGGGACCCAAAGAGTGTGGGTCATGCTTCTAGAAGATTAATATGATTAAATATAATGCAGGAAAAATCTATGAAAATTTTAATTAAAAATGATAATGGGAAATATTTTTGTGCCTCCACGATAATTAATAAATATGGGTTGTTACACACCACGAATATTATTTATATGGGGCTTTTTGATTATTATAATTATGCTATGAATGTATATGACTAATGCAAGAATTAATTATGCAAGAATTTAAATATGAGAAAATTAATAATACGGGTAAATACCGATTTACCTCCCGGTGAGGGTTTGGGATTTTTAGGTCCCCCAAGCTGGACCTCCAAATCTTTTAATCTTCTGAGTTACCTTCCTCCGGAGATGGTGTCTCCAGTGGTTCTTCATGAACTTCCTTTACTGTAGGGTCTCTCTCTGGTCTGGGTTTGAATGTGAAGTGTTCTTCTTGACCGTTTATGTTGAACTTGATTTCTCCTTTTCCGACATCAATGTGGGCATTGGCAGTGCTCAGAAATGGCCTTCCAAGGATGATGGACACTTTCGAGTCAGGACTCATGTCCAGTACTACGAAGTCTACTAGTACCAGGAAATCTCTGATCTTGACTGGAATGTTCTCGGCGATGCCCAACGGGTGTCGAACCGATTGATCCGCTAGTTGTAGACACATTGATGTTGGTTCTAAAGTTGCATGCTCAAGCTTTTTGTAGACTGACGCTGGCATCACACTAACACTTGCTCCGAGATCACAAAGTGCATTATTGAAGTGTTGGTTTCCGATCGAGCAATCTATAGTGGGGCATCCAGGATCTTCCTTCTTCTTTGGTGGTTTGTTGAGGATGGCCGCACTACATTCTTCTGTCACCTTGATAACCTCAGTGGTGGGCAGTGGTCTCTTCTTGTTCAGAATATCTCTGATGTACTTTGCATATGTAGGTACCTGTATGGCATCGAGCAGAGGTATGTTGACATATAATTTCTGAATGACCTCTACAAACTTACCAAACTGCTCATCCGACTGCAGTCCTCTGTTTCTTCTGGGAAATAGCAAATAGTTGGTGTCGTAAAAATCTTTCCTCATTTCTCTAGTTCTTGGTGGTTGTAGCAGATCTTCTGCTTCAACTGGGCTTTCTTCTTCTATCACTGCTGGTTGCACTGGTGCTGATGATCTTTGTTTCTCTTTTGGGTATGGTGGATCTCTGGTAGCTTTACCTCCTCTAGTAGTTATATTCTTTACCTGCTCAAGGTTAGAAGCAACAGGCAGTGCAGCAGCTAACTTTATTAATCTAAGCTCTACCCTTTTATTAAGAGTGTTTTGTTCATCAAAGGCAGTTAGTAGAAAATCCATTTTATTGTGTATATCTTTTAGAGATGATTCATTTGTATCTAGCCTTTGTTTAACTTCATCATTAATTTTGGTTTGTTGAGCAATTATCTCTTTTAATGAAAGTTGCTTGATAGTATTACCTAAATTCATACCTTTGCTATTGGGTTGACTCGAAGTTGGTTGATATTTGTATGCTGTCTCAATGGCCCTTTGATCTTCTTTGAACTTGGCCCTCTGGTCAATCCAATGGAGCAAATTTTCCATCTTAGTTGATAATGCATTTATTTCTTCTGGTATTTCTTCAGTTCGATGACAATGTTGAGCTTTATCTTGGAACCAGCTTTGGTTTTCTGCTATCTTATCCAAAAGTATCTCTGCTTTTCCAGTTGTAAGCTCCAAGAATGATCCTTTAGCAGATGCATCTTGGCACTCACGAGCCTTCTGGGTTAATCCATGGTAGAAGGTCTGCATAAGTAACCATGTGGCCATTCCATGGTGAGGACAATCTGATATGTATCCTTGAAAACGCTCCCATGCTTCTGAAATGGCTTCTGTCTTCTGCTGTTGGAAACTGACAATATTTCCTCTTAAGGCAGTTGTTTTGCCTATAGGGAAAAACTTTGATAGAAAGGCATCTGACAAGTTCGTCCAGTTGTTGATGTTATCTTGATGAGTGTAGAACCACTTCCTCGCTTTTCCTTCTAATGAGAATGGAAAAAGGCGAAGCAGTATGACGTCTTTGTCAACTCCGTTGATGTGGATTGTGCTTCCAATCTCTAAGAAATTCTGCAAGTGTGCACTAGCATCTTCATGTGCCTTTCCACTGAATTGTGTAGCTTGTACCAAATTGATGAGGCTTGACTTGAGCTCAAACTCGGGTATTCCTTCTTCTACTGCAAATCTTGGACCAGTTGGAATGTTCTCAAGACTTGGAGCAGAGAATTCTTGCAAGGTCTTTTGTGCCATAGCTTTAGCAATAGGTAACTAGCTTCTCCTTCTCTTGATTGCTTTGGTTCTAATGATGAAGAGTTGAATGTACCCAAAGTCAATCTTGTTATACCCTGTATAAAAATATAAACATAGAAAAACAACAGGGTGAACCTGCCAAAGCAGCGGTGCCTTGTTATGATTTCTCACTTAGTAGCTGTTTTTATGCAATTATTTCTCTATAGTCTAGTCTAATATTTTATATGAATAACCTTGATTGATTTTTTGGCTTTCCTTAATATTACCCTTTTGTTCCCTTTTATGACTTATTCCTAAGACTTATATAATTCCTATAATTCCTAACATATCCTATAGATCCTATAAGTCCCCGGCAACGGCGCCAGAAATGCTTGTTGACACTAGCTAACACCACTTAGATACTAGGTTGTCATCCCTAGCATGGCGCCAGAGTGTACAAAGGTATTTATAAATGTAAAGGCTCTCTAGAAAATAATCTATTCTATCCGCAAGCGCACAGATAAAACACCTCATTGTAGCATTTCACCAGGATAAGTATTCCAGGTATCGTTATTTATAATTTTGCTTAGGGGATCTTAAGAAGATGGAATTAAATCAAAGGGGGCAAAATCTATCAAGGCATAGACTAGAGATAAACTTGCAAGAACATGATTACTAATGAGAAACTCGTCACACAGTCACTTACTTTAGTAGGGGGTAAACCATAAAGATAATTGATAATAAAGTATAAGTTCATGGGATAAAGAGCACAACGATTAGAAAATAGACTACTCCTCATATATGTAGGTGATGTCGGATTAGCTAGAGAATGGATTCTAAGTTATCTACTAACTACTAAGTCATAATCTACTCTAGTTATCTACAAGATCATATATAGCATAAAAGACTCTTCATTCATGTATAAGGAACATTGATAAAGTAAATCAAAACATCGCATGACTTACTCCACAATACCGGTTCTGCCTGTCCTATCAACGGAGGGTGGACTATATAAGATTCAACGAAGCTGTCACTATCGCGAACTACCACACGACTCGGCCAATAGGATACATTTGCAGATAAATAACATCTAAGCACCACGCTCACATGTGATCTATCACCTAACTCCCTCGCGTCAAGAGCTAAGCGCTTTGCAAACTTATACATAAACTCATTATCAATTAGAACTATATCAAATATAGAACTAGAGCAAACTAAGAACATAATAATTAGAGACATAATGCAATTAGAACAATAGAATTAGAGAAAGATATTAATAATACCAATCTTTATTACCGAAGATCCGAATCCAGAGCGTAGTGCTCTACTTCTCTAATTTCTATCTAATCAACCTCTAAACTTGAAGGATTAGGGAGTAGCTAATTCTAATTCTCTGTGGGAGAGAAGCTCTAAACCCTAACTTTGATGGCTACCTCTGAATAATGATTTCTCCTCCTTCCTCCAGGGGCCAGGGGGTCTGGTTTTATAGTCCCCTCAAGTGAACGTGAGCCATTGGATCAAACCGACATAGATTGTATGGTTTAGATTGATCCTTTAGGTCGGTGGAGGATTGTCCCGAAGCAGAGTCCAGATTGGACTCTCCACCTGGGCGGGCGCCCAAGGGGGGTGGGCGGCCGCCCAGCCCCCGAGCCCGAATCGCGTCCCGTTCGTTTCCGTGGCTTCTGGATCCTTCTAGATGGAGTAAAATTGCGCGGCACGTAATTATCTCGTTGTAAACATGACATGTGGGCCTTCTCTCCCTATTTTCTGATAAACCCCTGCAGAAATAGTTAAACACCAAAACTCGTGGAATTCTGTCAGATAAAACCCTAATTCTAGATGTTTGTTTCATATTGATCCTTTTTCATGTTTATTTGATTATTAATTTTAGTACTTAAGGACCGTCAACAAGCATATCACAATTCGAAGATCTACAAAGAAAGAGTCAAAAGGTGGCATGACAAGAGGATAAAGAAAGAGTTCGCACCCGGAGATAAGGTATTACTTTTTAATTTCAGGGTGAAGCTTTTCGGGCATGGAAAACTCCAGAGCAAATGGGAAGGACCGTTCAAGGTGATCAATTCATCATCCCACAGGGCTATCACACTTCAAAATGACGAAGGTACGTTATTCAAGGTAAATGGTCAACGTATTAAATTATTTTTAGAGCCCAATAAAGAATTAGAAGAAATAGACGTAGTCCATTTTTACCTTCCCATGGAGAATTAGAGCCTGACCTTTTTAATCTAATGTTTTTGGGTCATACATATATTTTCCTAAATAGTTTTGTATCTAGAAACACGCCCAAGGAAGCGGGTCCACAGAGGAGCCAGAGAGAGGGCGGGCGCCCTGATCAAGTGGGCGGGCGCCCAGCTCCTGTTCCCCTCAGTTCTGATCTTCTCTGTTATGGAAAATACACTTATGGTAATACGAATAATCCCTCAGATGGAAAGTTTAGCACGCCCATCGACGGGAGCAACCAGAACAAACCCCTAGAGGCACTTTTTGACTCCTATATAAACAGACCCCTGACATCAGTTTTCAAACACCAATCAACCAAGCCTTCTCTTCTTCTTCAATTAGAGCTTGTTTAGCCCCTTAGCCCCTCGCTGCTCCAATGGCCGAGAAGATCCACGATGATTGGGAAGTCGTCCCCTTCAACCTCAACATGGAGCCTCAGGAAGACCCCGACGCCCGTGCTCTCGTCCCGGCCAACACATAGCGACAACTAGAAGCCATGACATTACGCCAACGCAGCTCCGCCCAATCCTATCATGCTCAACCAGTTCTCACCGCACCGTCACAACATCTACTTCTCAAGGGATCATCATCCAAGATGAAGAACACCATCAAGGTGCCAACCGGCATAAGGATCCTTCCACCTAGACCCAATGAGAGGGTTGTTGGAGTCAAGACCAACCGGAGCGGCGAGATCAGCAGCATACGCTACACTACGGAGGAGGAGAGACCTTACTTTGAAGGGATTAGAGCAGCCAAAGTCTGTTTCATCCCTCCAAAGGCAGCCTCGAAGCACGCTCTCAATGCTTTTGAGACACCTTGTCGACGAAAGCTGGTCGGCAGTCTACCTTGGGGTGTACCCACGGTAGTAGTTTATCGGTAGACGGTGCACAAACTACGAACTCGATGGTGACGCAAGACACGGACAAGCTTTTTATCCAGGTTCGGCCGCCGAGTTGGCGTAATACCTACGTCCTGCGTCTGATTGTATTGATTTGTGTTGAGAGAATATGATGTCCTAGGGGGGTCCCTTGCCTCTCCTTATATAGTCCGAAGGGCAGGGTTACAGATCTGGAAATTAATCCTAGTCGGTTACAATTGCCATAGATAGTTCGATATCAATTCCTATTCTAACCGACTAGAATCCTGCTTGATCTCCACGTCTTGTTTCCATGCGCGAAACTCCAAGCTGTCGGATCAAACCTTGAGCTTGTCTCGTAATGGGCCAAGCCTCCTGGCCCAAGCCAAGCCGTAAGGGTATAGGGGTCTATACCCCCACAGCTAGTCCCCGAGCACCATGTATTGTGATGTAACACGTCGCCTTGAGCTTCTTCGATCAGTGAGGCTTGACATCTTCAGTAAACAAAAGAATCGCAAAAGAGTCGCCCAAACAGTTGCAACGGTACTTTGACCAACTCAAAAGACAGTTGATCAATATTGACATCGAAGAAGCTGACTGTTCGAAGAATGCATGGTGCTCTAAATTAAAAAAGATTTCTTTCCTGGTGAAGTGTGCCCACTTTACTTTTAAGAAAAGTATAAACCTCAAAAAAGCAAGCATATTCACCGCAAGGTGAAGTGTGCCCACTTAGTCCTCGAGCCTGGTAGTAGGTGACATAGGCACGTGGTGCCAGGGTCAAAAGAAAAGTCCTCAAAGAAATTCTGAAACTGAGATGCATCGCCAGATGCATCGTACCGATGTAGTCCCCGAGCTTGCTGGAAGGCGAAGTATGAGCCTTGTAGCAAGGTCTAAAAATTTAAAATTGAATTTACTAGTTCATCAGCAATTGAATAGACTAATCTTCCAGTCCCCGGGTGTACAATTGTTTGACAGCCAATCCCCAAGCATCGAGCGCTCAGTGGTCGGTGCGATATATTAAAGTTCGGAGCTGATAGACTGGGCGACCAGTCCCCGAGCATCAAATGCTCGGTGGTCGGTGCAGTCCTTGGCGTCCGAGTTGATAGACTGGGCGACCAGTCCCCGAGCATCAAGTGCTCGGTGGTCGGTACAGTCCTTGGCATCCGAGTTGATAGACAGGGCAACCAGTCCCCGAGCATCAAGTGCTCGGTGGTCGGTGCAGTCCTTGGCGTCCGAGTTGATAGACTGATCGACCAGTCCCCGAGCATCAAGTGCTCGGTGGTCGGCGCAGTCCTCGGATTGTTGACTCTCTGCCATATTTTTCTTCTTGTCTTCTTGTTTTTGAAAAAATCTTTCCAGTTAAAGTTGACGTGACGGGACCTTCTGATGGTGTGTCAGATGGATGCACGAAAAGTTGCGCCTGGCAACTGTGCAGCCGCCCTTTGCATGGTTTGAGAAAAGGAAACCATCAATTGGTACGAAAACTCCGCCGCATTAATTGTCTATAATTATTGAAAACCAAAACGCCGCATCCGCCGCATGGCCCGCCCACTTCCCGAGAATACAGGAAGTGGGAGGGGTGGAGCTGCGGGTTATAAGGGCTGGATAGTTCTGCCTGTACTGCTTACCCTGCCATTGCCATCAAGCCTTCCTCTTTTCCCTCCTTCGATCACCTTCATCATCGTAACCCGAGTCCACTTCCTCACCTCCAATGGCGAAGAGCGACTCCAAGAAGAGGGCCGAACTGATGGCCAAGGAGTGGAAGAAGTCGCGCAGCACCACCAAGTCCCTCGGTGACCTCGTCGACATGGGGCTCCTGCACAGCTCGGAGCTCGGCGGCTGGAGAGCGCCGGAAGGAGAGAGCTTCCCCGACCCTCGTGCCGGTGAGATCGTCGTGTTCGAAGATTTCATTAAGAGGGGCTTTAGGGTTCCTGTTAATCCTTTTCTTCAAGGTCTTCTTTTGTATTATGAGATCGGGATTTGCAATCTGCACCCGAACTCAATTCTTCTTATCTCCACCTTTATCCATCTGTGCGAGGCCTATGTTGGCATAGAGCCGCACTTCGATCTTTTTCGTTATCTTTTCTGCTTGAGGAAGAAGGGAGCAGTTGGAGGCTCCAAGGTTGCAGGTGGAGTATACCTCAACCTTCGTGATGGAATGAAGAATCGCTACCTGCACTATCCATGGAACACTTCCTTGACCGAATGGTATAAGAAGTGGTTTTACATCAGGGAGGAACCGGGCAGCTCCACGTTCTGCGACGTGGGATACATTCCTGAGAAGAGGCTAAGCTGGACCGACCGCCCGGAGTTCGACGGTCAAGTGGTGGATCTCATGAAGCTGATCGACTGGTCGCGCCTGGACGGGCTTGGCGTGGTCGGCAACTTCATTTGTCGTCGGGTGATGCCCTGCCAGAAGAGAGTGCACTCGGCGTACGAGTATGCCGGAAGCGTGGACCCGACCAGGATGCGACCGGAGATCTTGGAGAAGGCGGAGGTACAGCAGCTGTTGAACGAGATGTTCAACTTTGCGGACGGAGGCTTCATCCATGGCAGTGATCGGGTACAAGCCTTCAAGTTAGGACGACCAACACCAAAGGTATGTTGCAGATTATTTTGTTTTAGCATTCGTATATTGTCTGCAGCTGACTCATCTTTGTTGCTTTTGCAGATCGGTGATGTCGACCGGTGCATAGTGTATATATCACTGGCACCGGGGATGGAGAATCCTGCGGGAGAAGTCCCGCCAGAGGAGGACGATGCTCGGTGTACTCATTACACCAGCAGTGAGGAGGAACAAGCCCGCCCTGTCCCGACCACCGAGGAAAGGGTGGCGAGGAAAAGGCCAATGCCTGCGGATCCGTCGCCGGCGGCGACACTGCCGGCAGAGAGCAGCCAAGCGCCGAAGCGCCGTCGGCTCGTGCGGATTGTTGACGACGACGACGACGAGGAGGCCGCACCGTCGCTAGTTCGACGTCCTCGGAGCCGCCCAGATGGTGTACCGGCCACTACTGATCGGGTGGCCAGCGACCCTCCTGCACCGCGCGTTGTCGAGATGGGAGCGCAGGTGCCAGCTGGCCGGACGAGGAGGAGGTTCACCGCGACCCACCGTCGATCGGACCTGTAAGTGTTCGACTTACGTATTTTGGCATTTTTTTTGTTTTTTTATTATACTTTTGTTCTTTTAGCGCGGCGTCGGATGTCAACCCCGGCCATGCCGCCGGCCAGGGGACAGGTGAGCCTGCCTGCGCTGCTGAAGATGCGGCGCCGCAGACCACGGAGCAGCCTGCGGCTGCAGCTGTGCCTGTGAGCACCGAGGAGCCCCCTGCCGCGGCACCGACCACGGCGAGCAGCCCGGCCAGGGCTGAGGAGGCTACAGGAGCACCTCCCCTAGCGAACGCCACAGAAAGGGAGAGGAGAGCCCCGACCCCTCCTCCCGCCGAGCAGAGCGAAGTCTCCACGCCGCCCCGAGCAGGGGTCGCTTCGACTGCTGGATCCCCGGGTCTGGCCCGGGGGCCAGTAATGCCTTCGACTGCTACCGGGGGCAATACGACGGTTGAGGAGGAAACCCAGGCGGCCTCCGACGACGAGGTGGAGGAGATTGAAGGTCGTCCCTGCGATGGCCGCCAACACGTGTATGTGTGGCGCCAACGCGGGGATCACTTCATCGGGCATGAGGAGCTCGCCGAGACCGAGGAGGCTGCCAGGGTCGAGCGCGCGGCCAAACGCCTCGTCAACGAAGTCAAGGTAAGCGGTTCTTTGCGCTGTTGTACATTCTGTGTGTTGTCTTGCTTGGTTGTCATATGTTCGTTTTGTAGGGCGCGATGAAAACGGCGAAGTACCGGAAACGGTGCTTCGACCAGATAGAAGGCGTTGTGGCCGAGAACAAGGCCCTGGCCGCGGAGGTGGACCGGCTGCGATCAGAGGTTGGGGAGAAAGTGGCCGAGATGAATGCCCAAGTGGAGCATCGTCTCGAGCTTCCCCGTCGCTTGGCCGACCAGTACCGTCAGCGAGAAGGTTAGTCACGTGCTCCGAGCACCTACGTGTATCTGTGTAGTTTGCTTTGCTGACCAGGTTATGATTTATTTAGACCTGGAGGAGGAGGTGACGCGCCTCCGGCAGGAGAAGGAGCAGCTCAGCCAAGAGCTCGCTGGTGCGCTGGAGTCCGGGCGTCGAACAGGAGAGGAGTTGGGTCGTAAGGACCGGGAGTTATCTGGTAATACGCATCGCCTCGTTATCTGCCCCTTGTCACCCCATTTGTCTTTTGATATGTCGAAGATAACGTTCTGCTTTGACTTGCAGTGCTCAAGGTGAACACCAAAAAACACCTAGATGAGCTGGTCAAGGACCGGGACTCCTGGAAGGTCAACTGTTGTAAGATCTGGAAGGGAGTATCCCCGGTCCTGGATCTAATCAGTCCCGAGCTCCTAGAGAGCCAGCCCCGCGCGCCGAAGTTGACTCCGGTGGAGAAGGCGCAACGGGCGTGGGACTGGCTCCAGCAATTTGTGAAGGACGCTGGGGAGTTCGTTGGCGCGCATGTCCTTAGCATGGTGCGCGCCCACTACCCCCTGGTCGACTTGTCCAGGCTGGAGAAGGGGTACCCCAAGGAGGTCGCCCCGCAGGAGGCGGACGAGCTTCGGGGTGGTCTGTTGGACTTGTCGTCGATGGTGATCGGCGACATCAATCTGTGCGGAACGGCCACTCCCCCCGACCAGCCAGGGTCAGACAGGTCGGCCAGGGAGCTGTCGGGCGCGTCCGTTGCGGGAGATGGGCGGTCGACGCCTGCGGTCTCGACCAGCCAGGCGCCGGTGGCCCCGACCCCTTCGTCCGGGCAGCAGGGCCAAACGGGTGATCAGCCCGAGCAGTTAGGCCGATAGGGTAGTCTGTAGGAATAGACTAGCGTCTGCCCGTCAGGGTATTTATTATAAACTTTGTATGTAAAGTTTGTAATAAAGTTTGCTTTTGTCATGACTGTTATTTTGAGCGCTGTACGATTTTCTGAGTGACGTGTCGCCGTATTCGACTTTGTAGTCGCTAGGAGCTTCCATTGCAGAAGGTTTGCCAAGAGTTCTGCGTGCAACAAAGTATAGGCAAAAAATAGAAAACTTTATTATTGACGATTATAAGATATTTACAAGCGAGAGTTATTAGAACTTATGCGTAAAATCGTCAAAGTTTGTCTATATGCCAAGAGTTAGGCACGCGTGTCCCGTCTGGGTATGCCAATCTGTAGGACGTGGGTCGTGTGACTTCGGCGACCACGAAGGGTCCTTCCCAGGGAGTGGAGAGCTTGTGCATTCCCTCTTGGCTTGTTTTCCACCTAAGTACCAGGTCGCCGACCATGAAGGAACGGTCCTTGACGTTCCTGTTGTGGTATCGCCTGACTGCCGCGAGGTACTTTGCTGTTCGGAAACAAGAATTCAAACGCTTTTCCTCCATGCAGTTGATTTCGAGTTCTCTGGCGTTGTCGGCCGTCGCCTGGTCGAAGTGTTCGATCCTAGGAGATCCGAAGGTTATGTCAGACGGCAGGACTGCCTCGGAGCCGTAGACCATGTAGTAGGGAGATACTCCTGTGTTTCGACTGGTCTGAGTTCGGAGGCCCCAGATCACGGCAGGTAACTCTTTCATCCATCGACCGGGTGCTCTGTCGTTCTCGATGTACAACCTTTTCTTTAGGGCATCAATGATCATTCCGTTTGCGCGTTCAACTTGTCCATTGGCCCGTGGATGAGCCACTGACACATATTTTATGACTATGCCTCTGTCATCGCAGAAGTCCCAAAATGTGGTGCCAGTGAACTGAGTACCCAGGTCGGTGATTATGCTGTTCGGGATACCGAATCTGTGTATGATTTGATTGAGGAACTCTACAGCCTTCTCGGAGGTTGCTTTTACCAGAGGCATGTATTCAATCCAGTTGGAGAACTTGTCGATTAATACGAAAACAAACTTGATGTTGCCGGGAGCTGGTTTAAATGGCCCGATCATGTCAAGCCCCCAGCAAGCGAAGGGCCAGGACGACGGGATGGTTTGAATTTCGTGAGCAGGTACGTGGGTCCTCTTAGCGAAAAACTGACATCCCTCGCAGTGTCGGACCAATTTTTCTGCGTCGTTGACCGCGGTTGGCCAATAAAAACCTGCCCGGAAGGCTTTTCCGACCAACGTTCTGGATGCGACATGATTGCCGCAGGATCCAGCATGTATGTCTTCTAGGAGTTTGATACCATCATCTTGGGATATGCATTTGAGCAGTACCTCAGAGCTTGTGTTTTTTCGCATAAGTTTGCCGTCGACCAGGATGTAGTTCTTTGACCGTCGAATGAGGCGCTCGTTCTCTGTCTTGTCCTGAGAGCCTGTCCCGTCCGCTATATACTTGATGAACGGGGTACGCCAATCATGACCACCGGTTGTCGGAGTGGCATCGTCTATGAGCATTGCTTCAGTGGGTTGCTTGTCGACCAGGGAGGAGCCTACACTGGGCTCGTGGATGTCCTGGACGAAAATACCCCGCGGGATCTGGGCCCGAGATGATCCTAACTTTGACAACGCATCTGCTGCCTGGTTCTTATCCCGGACCACATGGATGTACTCTATGCCGTAGAAGTTGGTTTCCCATTTGCGAATTTCTTTGCAGTAGAGATCCATCTTTTCGTGGGTTGCGTCCCACTCCTTGTTGAGCTGATTGATAACCAAAGCAGAGTCGCCATAGACATAGAGGCGTTTGACTCCTAACTCAACGGCTAGCCTTATGCCGTGCAGGCACGCTTCGTATTCGGCGACATTGTTTGACGCCGGAAAGAGGATCCTAAGGACGTAACGTAGTTTGTCCTTATTAGGCGACACGAACAGTATCCCAGCGCCGGCACCGTTGATGTTCAAGGACCCGTCAAAGAACATTGACCAGTGGTCGGAGACATCGGGAACGGGAGGCTCGTTGAGATCCGTCCACTCAGCAATGAAATCGACCAAGGCCTGAGACTTAACTGTGGTGCGGCTCTGGAACTCCAGGGAAAATGGGCATAACTCCATTGCCCATTTTACGATTCTGCCGTTGGCATCTTTATTGCGCAGAATGTCCCCGAGAGGGAAACTGGTGGTCACCGAGACTCGATGGCCGTCGAAGTAATGTTTCAGCTTTCTTGACGTTATTAGGATAGCGTATATGAGCTTCTGTATCTGTGGGTACCTGGCCTTGGACTCGTTTAAGACCTCACTTATGAAGTAAACGGGCCTCTGGACCTTATAGGCATGACCTGGTTCATCTCGCTCGACCACTATTGCTGTGGAAACAACCCTGTCGGTTGCAGCAATGTAAAGGAGTAGGTCTTCATCGGGCTGAGGCGCTGTAAGGACAGGTGGCGAAGTGAGAAAAGTCTTGAGTTGAGTGAATGCGGTGTCGGCTTCCTCTGTCCAAGAAAATTTTTCCGACGCTTTGAAGAGTTTGAAGAAAGGGAGGCCTTTTTCTCCTAGTCTTGAGATGAAGCGACTGAGGGCGGCCATACATCCGGTAAGCTTCTGAATATCCTTGACATTCTTGGGTGGCCGCATGTCGAGTACTGCTTTTACTTTTGAAGGGTTTGGTCGTATGCCGTCACGACTGACAACGTTGCCGAGTAGTAGACCAAAAGGAACACCAAAGATGCACTTTTTGGGGTTAAGCTTCCACTTGTACCGATTAAGCGCCTTGAAAGTCCGGTCTAAGTTGTCGATTAGGGTGCTTGCGTCCCTTGTTTTTACGACCACGTCGTCTACATAGGCCTCGACGAGGTCATCACGAATCTCGTGGTGGAGGCATTGCTGGATAGCCCGTTGATAAGTGGCTCCAGCGTTTTTGAGTCCGAAGGACTTGGTCGTGTAGCAGTATGCGCCAAAAGGAGTAATGAAGGATGTTTTTATCTGATCGTCTTCCTTTAGCGAGATCTAGTGATAACCAGAGTAGCAATCTAGAAAAGAGAGGAGTTCGCATCCGGCCGTTGAATCGACCACCTCGTCGATGCGAGGGAGACCAAAAGGATCTTTAGGACAGTGTTTATTGAGATCAGTGTAATCAACGCACATTCTCCATTCATTATTCTTTTTGCGTACAAGAACCGGATTGGCGAGCCAATCGGGATGATACACTTCTTTTATGAATCCGGCTGCTAGAAGCCGTGTTATTTCTGTCCTAATAGCCTCCTTTTTGTCACGAGCAAACCGTCGCAGCTTTTGCTTGATTGGTCTTGCGGTCTTCGAGACATTTAAGGAGTGCTCGATCAGGTTTCGTGGGACGCCGGGCATGTCTGCGGGTTTCCATGCGAAAACGCTCACGTTGTCCCTTAGAAACCTGACGAGCGCGTGTTCCTATTTTGGATCCAGATTGGCCCCGATGAGGGCCGTCTTTTCGGGGCTGCCGTTGACCAGCTGTACTTCCTTGTGCTCCTTGGATTTTGAATTCTTCCTGGCTGTCTCCTGCTCTGGTAGTCGAAGCTGGTCGGGGGGTAGCTGCGCGACTTGGGTTGCTGTTTCTGCCATGCGGATTGAGAGGTCTATTGCTTCGGTGATCTTGAAGCTCTCTTCTTCACAGGTATACGCGGTATAGACGTTGCCTCTGATGGTTAGGACACCCTTCTCCGTAGGCATCTTAAGTACCAGGTATGAGTAGTGCGGGACTGCCATGAACTTTGTCAGTGATGGTCGGCCCAGTATAGCGTGGTAGGTCCCGTCGAAGTCCGCGACCACGAAGTTGATAAACTCTGTCCGAAAGTGGTCGGGTGTGCCGAATTGGACAGGCAATGTTATCTGTCCGAGGGGCACTGAGCTCTGACCTGGCAAAACCCCCCAGAATTGGGCATCGTAGGGTTTTAGTTGTGCAGGAGATATCTTGAGAGCGGGCAGGCTGTTGCGGAAGAGGATGTCGATGGAGCTTCCCCCGTCCACGAGCACGCGCTCGAATCTGATGCTGTTGATGCAAGGGTCCAGGATCAGAGTGAAACGACCTGGCTCTGGGATAGCGGCCCACTGGTCCTTCCTGCTGAATGAGATCTCCCTGTGCGACCACGGGGGAAATTTTGGATCTGTGATCAGCCCGTCCGTACTGTCTATGTTGAGGCAGGCTCTCTTTAATAGCTTTCTTTCTCGCTTAGATTCGATGGAGACCTTGCCCCCGAAGATGGAGTGGACCACGTCAGTGGGGCTGACGTATTGGTGTCGGGGGTCCCTATCTTGGTCCTCATCCTCGTCTTCGTGGTCGTGCCCGTCTCGCTTGCCATTTTTCTTAGCGGAGTCGTCTTGGGCGGCCCACCGTGTATAGATACTTTTGAGGACGCGGCACTCTTCCATGGTATGATTAGACTTTGGATGTAGTTGGCACGGTCCCTTCAATGTTTTGTTGTAGTCTTCTTGGTAGTCCCGCCGCCCGTTGGGACGCTTGACCGTATTTACTTCGTGGTCGTAGTCTCGGGGGCGCTTTCCTCTGAAATCGTCGCGGTTTTCGCGCCGCCGATCCCAACCTTCTCTGTGATCGCGGTTGTCGGGGCGGCGGTTGTTCTTGTTGTCGTATCGACCGCGACCGTCATCTTGCCGGGGAGGCTGGTCGGGACCTCTCGCATCGTCTCGGATTAGTTTCTCCGCGTCGTCGGCGTCGGCATAATTTTTGGCCGTGGCGAGGAGCTCTGCCACCGTTGTAGGCCGTTTACGCAACAACTTGTTCCTTAGCGCTTCACGGAAGCGCAGGCCCTTGATGAAGGCAGAGATGGCCTCGTCGTGGAAAATCTTCGGGATCTTAAGGTGCATATCCGAGAATCGTCGGATGTAATCGCACAGAGGTTCGTTCTTCCTGTCCCTTATCCTTTCGATGTCATACTTATTTCCAGGCTGCTCGCATGTGGCGATGAAGTTGTCGATGAAAGCCTGGCGTAGCTCTTCCCAAGAGTCGAAGGAGTCCTCGGGCAAGCCAAGAAGCCACTGATGGACAGCCTGGTCGAGGACTACGGGGAAGTAGTTGCCCATGACGTGCTCGTCTCCCGCTGCTGATCGGACGGCGATTTCATAGAGAGTGATCCAGTTCTCTGGATTTTCCTTGCCATCGTATTTTTTAAGTTTTTCGAGCTTGAAGTTGCGGGGCCACACGACCTGGCGGAGGTGTGAGGAGAATTGCCTTAGGCCCGGGGGGCCGTGTGTTGCATCGTACTCTATACGGCGCAGGTTTTCGTGGGCTGCTCTCTCTGTGGCACGCCTGTTGATGCGGTCCCGGGCATCTTTGGGAGGGATGTTGTGCCGGAGATCCCTGTGTTGGTTTACTTCTTGACCGCGTCTGCGGTTCTGCTCATGGTGACCGTCAGTGTCCCGACCACCATCGTCGCGCCGTGAATCTTTTCGATGGTTGTCGGGAGAGCGGCTATGCGACGCCTGCTTGGAGGTGGTGAGGTCCGGCTACGATTGGTCTGGTCGGAGGTGGCTTCCGTGTAAGAGACGTCCTGGGCTCTCTTGAGCAGAGTGGCTGTCTGTCCCATTGCGGCGATCAGGTGTGCTCGGATGCTGGTCCGAACTCCTTGGCATTCAGGGGTATCAGGGAGCCGATCTAGATTAGCCGTGGCCACAGCCACGTTGGCGCTTGGCGTCTTGTAGACTGGCTGGTCCCCGACCATGTCAAAAGCGTCGTTGAGATTATGCGGTGGAATTTGTTGTTGCTCGTCCGCATTTCGTCGGGCGCGATCGGCGTTGCGCTGCTCGCGGAGTTGCCTCTGCTCGTCCGTTTCTCCATCGACGACCGGTTCGTCGGCGCTGACGTTGAAGACAATATCTCCTCGCCGAGGGGGGAATACCGGGAAACGAGGGAAACCCGGAGGGTGTGAGGGCAAATCCAGGTCGTAGTCCTCGTCTTCGGTGTTTATAACTTCGGTGGGGACGGAACCGGTGCTTGAGTTGGTGCTGGAAGCCTGGCCGTCCCGTGGTTCTTGGACTGTCACCATGTTGACGTAGTGACGATCGTTCCTTTTCGGCGACCAACCCGCTTTGCTGAAAACGGATTGGATGTGCCGCGAGTAGAGAGAGGCCGAGTTGTTTAGGCCGCAAGGATAGTCTCCCTTATTGAGCTTGACGGATCGTCCTGAGGGAGTTGAGGTTATCGTCAGGGGCGTTCCCAGCCGTTCGTGTGTAAAGACACGAGTTGGCCGACGGGATTTGAAAAAATCCGTTGGAGCAGCTTGATCGGGCTGACGCAGGATTCCGTCCACTAGTTGGGAGGCTTCAAGTAGCTTGGAATCAGCGCGATCGAGCGCTTGGAGAAAGTCCGAGCAGCTGATCTTCTTTCCCTTATAGTGCGGGAGCGGTGGTCGGGCGCTCGGTGCCGCCACGCGAGTGGTCGGAGACGGCGTGGTCTCAGATCGGATTTGAGTTTCTTTCGAAACTGTGGTCGTGAGGCCGTCGCTGCACGTCGTCCACGTGATCTGGCCGACGGTGAACGTGAGGCCTTCGGGCACAGTCGTGGAAGCTAGGATCGTAACCATCTTGTTTGCCAGAGAAGTTGCACGCACACCCCGTACCTGGCGCGCCACTGTCGACGAAAGCTGGTCGGCAGTCTACCTTGGGGTGTACCCACGGTAGTAGTTTATCGGTAGACGGTGCGCAAACTACGAACTCGATGGTGACGCAAGACACGGACAAGCTTTTTATCCAGGTTCGGCCGCCGAGTTGGCGTAATACCTACGTCATGCGTCTGATTGTATTGATTTGTGTTGAGAGAATATGATGTCCTAGGGGTGTCCCTTGCCTCTCCTTATATAGTCCGGAGGGCAGGGTTACAGATCTGGAAATTAATCCTAGTCGGTTACAATTGCCATAGATAGTTCGATATCAATTCCTATTCTAACCGACTAGAATCCTGCTTGATCTCCACGTCTTGTTTCCTTGCGCAAAACTCCAAGTTGTCGGATCAAACCTTGAGCTTGTCTCGTAATGGGCCAAGCCTCCTGGCCCAAGTCTAGACGTAAGGGTATAGGGGTCTATACCCCACACACCTCCTAAGCGTCGCAAGACTATAGTCGATATTGATGAGGACGTTCGCAGGCTAGACAGAGTTATCATAGACCTCTAGTCCTCGATTAATTCCCTCACTAGGCAGCTCTCTAACCACAACACCATTATACTAGGCCTTAGGCATGATCTTGCTAGTGCCAATAAGAAGATTAAGGAGTTAGAGCGCCGCTAAGTTATCTAGATTAGATCTTGAGGCAATGCATCTTAGTTATCTATCTTTAAAATTTGGTTTAGGTTTACTATTACTATCAGTTTGCTACTAGTCTTTTGTAATAAATGCCTCAAGATTAATAAAGAGTATTATTATTACTATTATGTCTTGTGTATCTCTATTTTATTTTTGTGCAAGAAAGTAGAAAACAAGTATGGGGGAGACCCCTCGACATGCCAAACATACTTCGACTACACCACTTCATGATTCAGGTACACACTCTGCACACTTTACATATACATATATCTTAAATTATGCAGAATACTGTTTCTGACATGATAAATTAAAAAGATTGAAATATTTCTAATTATGATTAATCTCACTCTGTAATATTTTCTGAAACTTGCAATTATTGGAAAAAATCATTTTAAAAACCCTGTGTTACTTAAGTCATTATAGAATATGAGACGGTAGAGTATGAGTTTCTTATTCTTGATATCATTGTTGCTTGGAGAATTTATTCAAAAATTCTAGCTACCATCCTCAGTGTTTTATATGCTTACTAAAACTGAAAATATTAATTCTGATTATAAAGGCTATCTACTCTGTATTGAGTTTGTTCAAAATGAGTTAGACCCTTGGGAGAGATTTATCATGCTCCTAAGATCAAGACATTTATTCAGAAAGATTCACTCTTCCAAAGTATTATTGCATTAGAGGCATGGGCTATGCAAAAATAAAGATATTTCGAGGAAATAAAAAGGAGCAAGTGCTCGATAACCTCGCAGAAAAAATGGACAAGTGTCCGACAGTAGAATTAGGGGTACCTTGGTATCCACTTAAAAAAACAGAGAAGAAAAAGAAAATGATAGCCCATGGTCCCTCTAATAAGCAATATGCCTGCAAGAGTTGACAAAGTTTTTAATTTCCAAAGTCTTTGATCTAAGAGTATGACATTCCCCTCCTCGGATCCCGTTTTGATCAAGCAATAAATGCAAAGTAAGTATGCTTAAGAATTTTTGCAAATTAAAACTACCTCAGTGAGATATATAAAAGATAATGAGTGATCTGAGAGAACCTATGAGGATAAAAGGTATGCTAACTTTCTTTTAAAAAATATACAAAAACTCCAAGTGACAGGATTGAGAAGAAAGGATCTTTACTCTTAACCATATACTTCCCTGACTATGGTACACAGTGGATTTTAATACCCTGCAAATATGAAGAGAATATTTTAAAATGTTTTACCCCAGATATTGTTCTTAACCATTCTTTTCTCGAGGTTGAGTAAAAGCCTAAGTATGGGGGTATTTGTTGACGGTTCTTAAGTATTAATTTTAATTATCAAATAAACAAGAGAAAGGACCAATATGCAACCAACACCTAGAATTAGGGTTTGATCTGATAGAATTCCACGAGTTTTGTTGTTTATTTGTTTCTACGGGGGGTTATCAGGAAATAAGGAAGAAAGGCCCACATGTCGGGATTACATAGAGATATCAACGCACCGCGCAATTTTCTACCATCTAGAAGACTCCAGAAGCCACGGGAAGGAAGCAGAGGCTGAACGAAGCCAGGCCCTGGGCGCCCGCCCTCTGTTGGATGCCAATCAGGACTCTTTTCGCACACGACGTTCCACCGACCTAAAGGATCAAGGATAACCGTCCAATCAATGTCGGTTTGATCCAATGGCTCACGTTCACTTGAAGGGACTATAAAACCAGACCCCCTGGCCCCTGGAGGAGACAAGTTTATCATAGAGTTGAGGGGAGCCCTCGAAGGAAAACCTCTTCTCTAAATAAAATTTCTTTTTAGGCTTAGCAACCAATGTGAGTAGAAATAGATCTTCTAGTTTATACTAGATTGAGAGAGATAGAGTGGAGGTGTAGATTGGAGGAAGCCCGGCCTGTCGGTGTCTACTCCAAGTTTGTACTTGCGGGATCAAGTTCTCCTAACCCAAAGCGTGCTCCTAGGAATCTTCAGTATTTCAACTTCTAAATTCTAGTAAGTTCTTGTTTTATTGTTCTTTTGGTTTATGAGTTTACTTTAATCTCTTCGCGTAGAGTTTAGAGTAATCATTGCTAGCGTAAACATGGTGTTTAGGCTAGGGTACTCATAGATATTCCCTGACTAGCTGGACCGTGGTAGTAGCAAGGATCGTGACATTTCCGAGTTACATTTGAAGACCATATCTCATTAGCAGGAAGGATAGGGTTTATAGGTGCGGGTTGAACATCCTCTGTGGTGTCTAGATTCCGTTAGCCTCCCCAATAGAACAGTACATCATCCTTACCAAGGTTAGAAGGAGACTACGGTTGTAGTCTTCTCTATTTATCACTCACATCAAGAAACATTCTTTGTTGCCTAAAGGGTTAGTAGTAATAGACCGGGTTAGTCAGATGCACTCTTTCTCCTAGTGGTAAAAATATAAATACGATACTCTCGATAACCTCCCGGGTGAAGTGCTCACCGATATCCGTGCGCTTGCGGATCAATTCCTTATTGCGTTCCCAAATATCAACACTCTGCCATCAATACGGGGGTGGAGCTCCAGCACTTCTCGCCGAATGCCATCACTGCCGCGGCGATCACTGTCGCGGTGTGTGAAGGCTACTTGGGGTTGATGCCGCACTGGGACCTGTGGCTCTATCTTTACCTGGGTGAGCTCTTCCACGCCCCTGGTGGGGCCACAGGGGTGAGGAAGCCGGTGCGGGCCGGCTGCCTCAACCTGGTGCAGAAGACAGGCCAGGCGGAGTAACCTTGAGAATACATCCTAATTGGGCTAACGTCGAATCACGCCCAATGGGATTCCCAGTGGTTCTACCTCCGCAACTATGACCACCTCTTCCCTGCCTACACCGGGTGCTTGATCTCGGAGCGCCCGGAGCACTGTTACTATGGCGTCATTAAGACCCTTCAGTCATGACTCTGCCCCATCCTTGACGCCTTGAAGCCATTGCGCGAGAAAGGTCTGACCGTTGCGCTTGTTCTCTCGGTGGTCCATCATCGACGGGTACTCCCGTTGATGTCTCGACCGCTGAGAATGGATGAGATGGGTCCCGGTGTCTCATCCCGAGACCTCGAGGCATACCGGATGTCCAACGAGGCCCCTGTGGACGAGGAGGTCACCGCTAAGGTCAGGGCGGCTGTCGCCGGCGACTTCCAGCCCGAGCAAGTCAACGGCTTCCTCATGAAGCCCGAGGAGGGTTACCATGACTTGGTAAGTTCCCCTTACTGTTGTTACTCGTGGCAGGTCGTGTCACCTTTTTTCGACCTTTCCGATTTTCCTAACACTTATGCTTGCTCGCACAGGGGTCGATCGATGCTCGGTCCTCGAGGCATTCGTTAAAGGAAGACGATGTCGATCGAGAGAGGAGGCGTGAGTATGCAGAAAAGCAAAAGTCCGCAAAGGACTTGGAAAAGAAAAAAGAGAAGAAGAAGAACCTCGAGCGGCAAGCCCTCGAGAAACGCTGCGCAAAGTTGAGGCAGAGGGGGGAGTCCGAGGAGGATTCTCCTGATGCGGACGATAGGAACGAGGGCGACAACGATAGTGACGACTCCGAGGGGATGGCAGCTCGCATCGACAGAATCCTTGAAGGCTCGCCGCGAGCCGGCGTCGACACTTAACGAGCGGGGCTTCTAAGAGGTCATCAGGCGGTGCTCTTGACGGGCAACAAAAGGAGGCGTCGCCGCGCCGCTCTTGTGTCGAGACCCCTCCTGCTCCCACACGGGGCCGGGCCGTTTCCCAGCCGCAACACCCTCCAGCGGGTCGCCGAGTTAAGACCATGGCGATGGGGCCTTTGACCCGCGGCCGCGCCGCCGTGGCGGCTTCGAGTCAGAGGGAAGGAGGCCATGGGAGCACCAGCCCCAATGCTCACTAGGTGGGAGGTGTGGGGCTGAGGCCCGTGCCTGCCCAGGAGAAGCCCGGGGCCTCGACGCGGGGTGGCTCGAAGCCGGTTGGTCGAGGGACCGGTAGGCGCGTTGTTCTTCCCGTGGGGTAAGATTCATACGTCGTAATTTTTGTTACTGATCTCTTGTGCCCCTGCTGGTTTCTGTCTCTTTAAGCTATTTACCCTTTCCCTAGGTTAAAGAGGCCATTGGAGCAGGCCCAACCCTCGATGGCCAAGATGCTTAAGGTGGGAGCTGTCTCAAGGGGCTCGGGTGAGTGGTTTATTCTACTTTTTGTGGTTTCAGAGTCGAATTGGTCTAGCGCTAAATCATTTTGTGACTATGTATTGCCTGGGGGTGTGCACAGGTTCCTCCGACCCTCGACCGTCGGAGGAAGGCGACGTCTCCAGAACCGTCTTGCCGTTGCGTGGGCGGGTCGAGATGCCTTGTCCCTAGGGTCAGGAGGGAGCCCCCGAGCCTCCCCAGTCCGGGGGCATGGGTGACCCCATCACCATCAGCGATGGGTCTGGTGGCGACCCGCTCTCGAAGGATGCTCACACTACGGACAAGGAGGTCGAGGCGTCTCCTGTTGAGAAACGGACACCATGGCCCATCGGGATCCACTCTGTTGAGCAGAGGAGGAAAAAGGAAGAAGAAGAGCGTAAGTGGGAGAAGATGAAGAAAAAGAAGAACAAAGCCACCTGCACGGAAGACCGCCGCAAGAGGCACAGGTGCAGCAGCTGCAGTAGGAGCAGCAGTTGCTGCTGCAGGGAGAGCAGCTGCAGCGGGGAGAACAGCTTGAAGAGCAGTCGGAGCAGTGCAGGCAGCAAGAGCTGCAGGAGCTTCAAATATAGCAGCAGCAGCAGAGTCAACAGCTGGAAGAGCTGCTCGAGCAGCCATCGCGAAGCCCACGCTAACTTGATTCGCTGCCGTCGCTAGGGCCCGAGACCGGGGAAGAGGGATTGCCGGTCTATGGTCCTCCAACCCCCGCGTGGCTTCGTCCAGGAGGGCCAGCCTCCATCCCTACCGAGCCTGGGTGGGAAGGTGGTGTGGTGGCGCTTACTTGTGCCATGCGCACGCCATCGGATCCCCAGTCTGAGATCAAGGGCACGATTTATGGTATCGAGGGGATCGCTCCTGGGTTCCATCGAGACCGACGGCCGTGGGTGGATCTTAGTACCATCGGGAAGATGAGGCTGGGACCTCAGGTGGAGGCGATACTGGCGAGACCGGGACTTGGAGGTCGGTAGACGACGACGGGCGGTTCCCTTCCCTCGTCGACCTTTTCCTGCGCCACGCGGGGTCGCTCATGACCATACAAGAACTCATATGGGGCTTCAAAGCGCGCACGGAAGAGGAGATGGAGAACTGGGGCCCTAGGAGGATCCGCCTTCGAGCCTCTACCTATCCGGAGGAGCCTAATATTATGATGGACGACCAGAAGGAGGCGGAGAAGTGGGAGCACCTCGAGGAGCTTCGTCTCTGGATGAAGCATGTTGTGGGACTTATGTTAGACATCGTCAACAATGGGCATGGCCAGTCCTATTTCGTAAGTATCTTTGGACCTTAGTAACTTGGGTACTTAGTCTCGTACTCTTACCGTTCGATTACATGCTTGTAGGATCTGAAATAAACTTCCCACCTAAAGTCGGGCTTTATTCATGCGATGAGATGTGGTTGGGAGCAGCTCCCTCTTCTCAAGGAGCAACTCCTCGAGTCGCAAGAGAAGCTCGTCCAGGCTTACAAGGATCTTTTGGCGGCTACGGAGGAGAGGAAAGAGAGGGAGGCTGCTCTGAACGAGGCTTGGGAGGCCCTGGAGAGGATGAAAGAGGAGGTCGGACGGCCGAAGGGACAGGCCACCTCTGCTGAGGAGGCAGCTTCCAAGGCCCGAGAGGAGGCTGCACGCTACAAAGGTGCAGCCGCCGAACTTGACAAGGAGAAGAATCTCGCTAAGCCAGACCTCGCGTCTGCCCGGGAGGCTTATTGTGAGATGAAGGAGTGCGTGAAGAGAGAGATCGCTCGAAGCATTGCGGAGGAGGCCGAGAAGAAGGCCCGCGATGATCTCGAGGCAGAGCGAATCCGCTCTCGCGGTCTCTCTGACGACGTTGACCATCTGAAGAGAATGCTGCTAGAGAAGGAGGGAGCTGTCTTACAGGCGGGTAAGATGATCGAGGACTTGCGGGTCACAAATACTGATCTGGCTCGCTCTTATAAGGAGATCGAGAGGGCCAACACTGACTTAGTTGGTGAGAACACGGCTCTTGAAGAAAGGGTTCGCGGTGAGTATGATCTAGCTTTCGTGTTTCTTTTTGTCAGGTTTCCCTCTTGTGTTGTCTAACTCTCTTGTATCAATCTTTATAGGGCTCAAGGATGATCTTCTGGCCGCCCAGGTTGATGCCCGCTCCACCAGGGCTCAGCTCGAGGGGGAGGTCGCTCTAACTAGTCGACTAAGGACTACGATAAGCGACCTTTCGGCCTCCTAGGAACTCGAGTCTGTGGATGAGTTGAGGGAGGCGGCTCGAGGCGATGCGCTGGTCGACCAGTTGTGCTACTTAGGTGCCACGCTGAGGGATCGAGTGCGAGATGCCCTTCATACCGGGGTGAAGCGAGCAATGGCAGTCGTCTACTCTGGCCTCTCCTACGACATGGACGTGGTGTTCCACGGCTTTGTCACTGATATTTCCAAGACCGACGCCGAGAACGAGGAGAGGCTCCATGCCTTGATCGATGACGCGGAGCTCCCTGGGGAAAGGCTGGCAAAGCTATTCGAGCCAGAGGTACTCCATCCTGAGACTATCCCGGGCGCAGAATATGGTGGTGACGGCAGAGATGTGGACAAAGGCCTGCGAGCCTATTCTGGGTATTTAGACCCGTTGTAAAATACTCAGCACTTGTCTTAACTAAACGTTGTGGCTTGAGTGGTCTTAAGACTCGTGATTTTCGTGTATATTTGTTTATTTTTACGCACGAATTTCCTTTGTTTCCTTTCCTGCCTAAGTTTGTATCCTCGTTTGATCTTTTGTTGGGGCGTCTTCGATTGCATCAAGGGTGAGGAAGTGAGTAGAGTTACCATAGCCCGGGGGCATAGGGGTACTCAGGCTCGACATTTCTCGACCCTTAAAAGGCTCGAGGTGCCTTTGCTACTCGATCTTGCGGGGTTTCCTTACGGCTTGAAAAGGAAAAGTCGTTCGATTTTTAGGAACCTGTGGGGGGGGGTCCCCCCTGCTAGCCCCCGAGGGAGTGTCGACTATGATGGGTCATAGTCGGGACTTCTTCCTAACATCGAGATTTGACTGGTGATAGCGTGTACTACTTGAAAAAGTATTCTCGTTTATTCATATATTCGTTCATAGGGTCTCGGTATAATATGTGCATGAAAATGTAAAGCCTCGAAGCTCTAAGGGTAGAAGTGATGTAGTTGTTCGATGTTCCATGTGTTGGTGAAGACCGCCCTCTTTACGTTCACGAGCTTGTATGTCCCTGGATTTAGGACCTCGGCCACCATGTATGGGCCTTCCCATGGTGGAGTTAGCATGTGGCGTCCTTAGGTGCTTTGTCGTCGACGTAGGACGAGGTCGCCCACGTTCAGATCCCTTTTCCGCACATGCTTGTCGCGGTAGCGTCGAAGCTTCTGTTGGTACCTTGCCGAGTTAAGGAGGGCCATGTCTCGAGCTTCCTCAAGCTGGTCGACCGCGTTCTCTCTGGTCTCCTTGTTCGTTTGCTCTTTGTAGGCTTTGAGTCGAGGTGACCCATACTCGAGGTCTGTTGGAAGCACAGCCTCGGAGCCATAGACCATGAAGAACAGAGTGTATTTCGTGGCTCTACTTGGAGTCCTCCTTAAGCTCCACAGGACCGAGGAGAGCTCCTCGACCCATTTCTTTCTGAATTTCTTCAACCGGTTGTAGATTCTAGGTTTGAGTCCTTGCAAAATCATGCCTTTGGCACGCTCGACCTGACCGTTAGTTCGAGGGTGAGCTACCGTGGACCAGTTCGCACGGATGTGATGCCGGTCGCAGAAGTCTAGGAACTTTTTGCCGGTGAACTGCGTGCCGTTGTCGGTGATAATGACGTTGGGTATCCCAAACCGGTGGATAATGTCGGTGAAGAAGAGGACAGCCTGCTCGGAGCGGATGTTTGTGATTGGTCGAGCCTCGATCCATTTGTAGAATTTGTCGATGGCTACTAGCAAATGGGTGTACCCTCCTGCCGCCTTTTGGAGGGGGCCCACGAGGTCGAGACCCCATACTACGAATGGCTAGGTGATGGGTATCATTTGGAGAGCATGAGCGGGGAGATGGGTTTACTTGGCATAGAATTGACACCCATGGCACGAGCGAATGAGTTCTATGCCGTCTGCTGTTGACGGTCCTTAAGTACTAAAATTAATAATCAAATAAACATGGAAAAGGATCAATATGAAACAAACATCTAGAATTAGGGTTTTATCTGACAGAATTCCACGAGCTTTGGTGTTTATCTATTTCTGTAGGGGGTTATCAGAGAATATGGAGAGAAGGCCCACATGTCATGTTTACAACGAGATAATTACGCGCCGCGCAATTTTCCTCAATCTAGAAGAGTCCAGAAGCCACAGGAACGAACGAGAAGGGAATCGGGCTCGAGGGCAGGGCGCCCGCCCACCCCCCTTGGGCGCCCGCCCAGGGTTGGAGTCCAATCGGGACTCTGCTTCGGGGCTAAACTCCACCGACCTAAAGGATCAATCTAAACCATACAATCTATGTCGGTTTGATCTGTGTTGGGTATTTTAAACGCAAACAGAAAAATCCGCAAGCGCACGGATACCGATGTTGCTTTCACCCGGGAGTATTCCAGAGTATCCATTTTCCACAGAGAACGTGAGTGTACTAATTAAGAATCAAGATCGCCCAAGGATAACTATATAATTATTTTTGGTAGGAAGAGAGGAAGTTTACTGAGAGTTCTCTAGTTGATCTAAGAATCAAGATTTACTTCAAGATTATCTATATCGAGACATCAGAACACTAACCACAGAAAGAGATGAGAAGGGGGCTAGGAAGCTCCGACTACGGTCCTACAAACACCGATCCGAACGTGGTGGAATACGTCGACCGTTAGGGCTGTCACTACCCTAAGGCTACCACAACAATCCGCAGGATTGGGTGCAATTCCAGGTAATCGCAAGACTAAACACCACGTCTAATCTATTAATTACTACTCTAGCGTTATAAAGACTACAGCACTTGATGCAAGCGAGAATCCAATAAATAACTTGAATGTAAATAAAAGTAATTAAAGAAC
Source organism: Sorghum bicolor (assembly GCF_000003195.3). NCBI lineage: Eukaryota > Viridiplantae > Streptophyta > Magnoliopsida > Poales > Poaceae > Sorghum > Sorghum bicolor. The sequence goes on from NC_012872.2 coordinate 24,340,670, forward strand.
TCAGGAATTATGAATTGAAGAACCTAGAGAACGATGAAGAACGAACTAGTTGCTGCAAAAGTACAATGTTGAGGAAGATCCGACAGATCTGGCTCCTCCTCCGCTCTCCTCTTCTCTCTCCCTATTTTCTAGATTACAACTAGAACTAACTAGAACTAGAACTAGAGAAACTAGAACTAGAACTAGAACTAGATGAACTAGAACTAGAACTAGATGAACTAGAAGTAGAACTAGAAGAACTAGAGGGATCCTCTCTACTTGGATGAAGAATTGAAACCCTAGCTTTGATTCTGTAGAAGAGGTATGATCTTCAGGGGCCAGGGGGTCTGGTTTTATAGTCCCTTCAAGTGAATCTGGGCCATTGGATCAAACCGACATTAATCGCATGGTTTTCCTTGATCCTTTAGGTCAGTGGAGCATAATCCGCGAAATGTGTCCGAATTAGTCTCTGGAAGTGGGCGGGCGCCCAAGGGACTAGGGCGGGCAACCTGTGCCTGAGCCCTCTCGGCCTCCGCTTCGTTCCCATGGCTTCTGGAGTCTTCTAGATGGTAGAAAATTGCGCAGCACGTTAATACCTCTATGTAAACCCGACGTGTGGGCCTTTCTTCCATATTTCCTGATAACACCCTGCAGAAATAGACAAACACCAAAACTCGTGGAATTCTGTCAGATAAAACCCTAAGTCTGGGTGTTGGTTGCATTTGGATCCTTTTCCATGATTAGTTGGCGGTTAAATGTGAGCATTAAGGACCGTCAACAAGCTCCCCCAAGCTTAACCTTTGCTCGTCCCTGAGCAAAGATAAACTCAAAAGTTTCTGCAGTGGTTTCATACCTTAAAGATACACATGCGTTCAAACAAGATCTCATCTCTAGGTTAAGGTAAACTGTTAAGATTTAAACTTACTCATTTTACCTTCCACCATGGGGGCTTGTAACCGTCACTTGTGTCTTGAGCAGTTAAAAGATAGAACGGTCTAATCAAGCTCCATGTCTCTTGTTCTTCGATTAACTATAGCTCTGGAGTTTTTGCAGATTTTTAAATAAAACTCAGAGATTCCTTGTATGACTCTCTCTAGTCTCTCTTTTGTGTTATTTCTGGATCCTTACCAAGGCAGTAATGGTGTATGCCTTCTCTCAAAGTATGTGGTATTTTTGGTATGAGGCATAGTGGCATTGCCTTCTCTCTCACCCTACTCTAATAAGGTTTTGATATCTGGAGCTCATAGGTGGGAGATAGCTAATACATACTTACAAGACATTTATTGCATAGTCAAACCATGGATCCACAAGAACAAGTCAATAAGTCAAATCAAGATGTGCATGTGTGGCGAATGAATGGTGCATGATAATGATGGTGATAACAATGGTGAAAGTCTAATTCTACTTGTGCTCCTTTGTGGGATACATACCTTTCTTGCTCTTTTGAAACTTTTTGAGGGGAATGAGATGCTCCATATTTTCTCTCTTTTTTTTTCTTTTCTTTCAGGTGGGTATTTTGTACCCCTAATTCTACTGTCGGACACTTGTCCATTTTTACCTCTCGTCTCATTTTTTCTTTTCTTTCGAGGTTCCGGGCACTTGCCCCATTTTATTTCCTTGCATCTTCTCTTTTTTTTCTTCTTTTTTCTTATTTTTTTAGAGCACTCATTTTCTAAAATAATATAGCAATTTGTAGTAACCAAGATAACTTGAGCATTTATTTCACAAGGGAAAACAGAAATAGGATAATGTTTTAGCTATTCTCTTCCGGATTAGAAGTAGAATATTTTTAGATGGTTCTGGAGATGGAAATGAGTGGATGTATGTGGATGCGTAGTTCCAGAGTAGAAGCAGCATGTATGAGTGTACATGCAAGTGAATCTTGATTTAACCACATGACAAGCTCCTAAGGGTCTACACAGCTTGACCACACTCAATGCTCATAAGCAGTAAAAAGTAAATATGTGGCTCAAAGTCTAGCAAGCATGTATATATGGCTGTGGTAGGAATTTAAACTCTCATCATACAGGAACTCATCATGTGTTATTTTAAAGATTTTCAAAGATAAAATTCTCCAGAATTCTAGCATCTCTAGGAACAGATAAACAACAGCTCAACCTTCCCATATCGTATCTGTTAACTACTTAGAATTTAGATCAAGTACTCTCCCCACAAGTTCAGGTTTAGAGCAAATCTTAATTAATAATAGTCATGCCTAAACTTGAGAGAGATTTCAATTTTGAGAACTAGTCATGACAGAGCAAATATTCATCATTTCCATGTGAGAGCTTATCATGAGGGTTCATAGCAAACATTATTTATTTATTTATTTATCAAACTAAGCAAAGATATATATATATATAAGAATATTAGAGTAAAGTATAAACGTGCGTAGAATACTTAGCTGGATAAATGGAGGTGCTCTCCCCCAAGCTGGATTTTGACGTAATTTCTTCTGATGTAGCTAGTAGGTGGTGGAGGTGTATTTGAATGTCAGCAGCACCCTGATAGTGATTAGGATGTCCTTCGTCTGCTAGTCTTCTTTGATCCTTGAATTCTGTGGAGCTCAAATAGACAACAAAGCTTTGTGGAACTAGTTAAGTGTTAGCATAAGTATCTAGCCTTTATCATGTTGAGCCTCCTCAATAAATGTTACTCTCTTTAGTAGGATCATAAATTTATTTTTATAATTTTATTTTATAGGATAGGAATATATTTATTTCATTTTTTTATGCCCCACAGTGAATGTACTTATGGGTGTTATGCCATGAGCATACTCATATGGGGCTTACTATTTATTTTTATTTTCTTTTCAAGATGATATGAACCTGATTAACTAAGCAAACTAACAATAATTGAAAGGAAAAAGATAACTACCAAGTTTACCTCTTGGCACGGCGTTTGGTGTTTTTAAGTCCTCCAAACGGGACTCCCTGTTTTCTCATTCGTCCTGGGATTCGCTGGATGGCGTAGTCGGTGGTTCCGGCGATGCCTCCTCTTCGTGTATAACTAACTCCTCTCTCCACACCTGACTCGGTGCTACGGTCTCCTCAGGACAGTTCTGTTCAAGCTGTATGTCTTTAGACCTTACAACTTCTCCATCATAGTCTACCCATCCGTCCTTGATGATTTTGCCTTCTTTGGTTGCGGTTGCGTCGTCTCCTTCTTGTCCTGACCTGCTTAGAGTCTTCAACTATATAGTTAGGGTCAGTAAAATAGCGGCGTACCTTCTCAGAGGGGAAGTTCATGTCGACTTCTCCGGTTCCAATGTAGATGATTATTTTAACGGTGCTGAGGAACTGTCTCCCAAGGATGATGGGTGGATCGTACTCGTCTTCTCCCATGTCAATAACCTTAAAATCATCTAGAGCTGAATGTATGTTGGTTGTAGGGGCATGGTTCCGAATAGGAGCTGATAGGTGACTGCGGCCATTATGTTGACGCGTAATCCAGTGTCGCAAAGCGTCTTCTGGAAGTTGTATCCATTAATGGAGCACTGGATGCTTGGGATATCTGAGTCATCCTTTTTGGTCAGGAACGGTGATTTAAGTCGATGATCTTGACCTCCTTGAACTGTAGTGACCATCTTAGCTGACTTGGTCCACATTTGCTTATTTCTGTTCCTCCTATTGGTCCTCTTCCTTGGTTCGTTTCGGGATTGCTCTAAGATTTGTGTAGTCTTATTCTTGAAGGAAAACATCTCCTTTCTCCCTTTGATGTAGAAACTAATCTTGGCAGCACTAGCGTAGATGACAGCTCCTGAGGTGTTCAGGAATGGCCTCCCCAGGATGATGGGTGCCCTCTCATTAGTACCAGTTTCTATCACCACGAAGTCTGCTGGGGCGTACAAGGTACCAACTCGGACGCAGAGGTTCTTCAATATTCCCTTTGGGAAACTTAGTGTCTGATCTGCAAGCTGCAAACACATGGTTGTTTCTAGGAAAGGATGTGTAAAGAATTTTTTATAGAGTACCCTGAGCATAATGTTGACGCTGGAGCCAAAGTCGCAGAGTGCTTCTAGGAAGTCCACCATGCCGATGGAGATCGGGATGACGGGGCATTTAGGATTGTCTCTCTTGACTGGCAGAAGGTCAGTAATTACTTCCACAATAGGGTTACTCCAATAGTTACGTCCTCAAGCATCCTAGGGCAGAGATTGCCTGAGTGTCCAGTATCTCCAATGTGTTTGTGCTCGTAGATCTAGGTTCTTCACTAGGTGGAGTCTGGGAGTTGTAAAAGTCCTTCATATTTTGCTCGAAGTGTACCTGCTCATAGAGACAAGGCAGAGATCAAGTGCATGGGCCCTATTGGTGGAAAACACCAACAGAACCAAAAGTGTATTTGTTCTTCTCTAACCTTAAGCATAGTGAGCAAGACAAAGTTGATGGATAATAAGATCATGAGTGTAGCATTTATAACATTTGTCAGATCAGATTGCTCAACCTAATGGAAAGATAATCTATCTATACTTATGTTTATATATATATATCTTCCAAAAATTAAGTGTGCAACATTTTAGCTCATAAGATTAGGAGTGTGGGATCACAAAGGTGGAAGGACTAAACATATTGAATCGATTGGGTTGGTTAATCTAGAGTTGTAAATCATACATGTTTGTCTCTTCTATTCATGTGAACGCCAGAACCAAGGAGAAGCTTAGAGAAGTGATAGTCAAGTACCTTAAGATGTTACCTTACTTGAAGAGTGATGGTACAGTATCACCTTGTGGAAGCTTTCCTTTCTTAGTGGTTGTGCATCGTGTTTGTAGCACCCTCCATGGATCATCTCTTGTGAGCTATGCCTTCCTTGTGTAAATTGTTAACCTTCATGTGTGTATCTCTTTGTCTCCAAAGTGACTTTATCTCAGGACTTCCCAGGTCGATATTGAAAGTTTTCCTGCAGGGGTTAGTCCAGCAAAATATCCAATATCTACTATAGCATACTATCGGCTCAAAGATCAACCTAGACACCATGTCTAATTTGATTTAGGAGGGCATTTTAACCTAAGCATCATGCTTAATTTAAACTCCCTTGGAAGTAAGATCATCAGCCCTAAACTACGCACCATGCTTAATTAAGAGATAAATGAAACTACTCCAAACCTAGACATATACTAAAGCAAATAAAGGTGGTATGAGAGCATTTATAGTGATCTACTCAAGTGGAGATGAAGTAGTGTGATTAGTGTTTAACAAATTGAGCATGTCTCAAAGGTAAGGACAACCAACATAGCAACATGGCAAAGGTTGTTTTTATGTAGAGTACACCCCCAAGCTTGAATTTTGCAAAATTCAAGTTTGGATGAATTTAATTCAATGTTGTATGATGATTGGTTGGACATACCTTGTGTTTGTCATTCATCCGATCTTCTTGCTCCAATCCTAGAAAGGTTAGTGACAAGAATACCCGAAGGAAATTTTTTACAATTATCCTTATATGCTCAACTCACAAGGTAATGTGGCAAATAATTAAAAGCTCATGTTATGATCTAATCAGTGCTTGTTTTAGGACACTAAGCTTGTCCTTGGGAAACCATCAATTTATGTCGGTGAAGTGGTTTCCACTCCAATGCTAACCTATATCAAGATCAACTCAACGAGATCTGCAATATTCAATATAGACATATGCATCGACAACCGCCCTTTTAAAGTTTTTATAAATAGAAAGGATGAGGAGGTTGGAGATCTCGAATATGGTGATGTTGGAGAGACTAATGGATTGGTAAGATGTTGCATATGAGCATAGAGTAAATGAAGTGGCTATGAAATAAATTCCATGCTCATTAATGCTTAGAGTGAAATCCATGTGGTATGGTGAAAATGATAAGGTGAGTGGTAAAAAAAAGAAAAGAAAAAGGATACATGGACGACTTGGTTAGAAACTAGCACAGCTACCGTTCCCCGGCAACGGCGCCAGAAATCTTGTTGGGTATTTTAAACGCAAATAGAAAAATCCGAAAGCGCACGGATACCGATGTAGCTTTCACCTGGGAGTATTCCAGAGTATCGATTTTCCACAGAGAACGTGAGTGTACTAATTAAGAATCAAGATCGCCCAAGGATAACTATATAATTATTTTTGGTAGGAAGAGAGGAAGTTTCCTGAGAGTTCTCTAGTTGATCTAAGAATCAAGATTTACTTCAAGATTATCTATATCGGGACATCAGAACACTAACCACAGAAAGAAATGAGAAGGGGGCTAGGAAGCTCCGACTACGGTCCTACAAACACCGATCCGAACGTGGTGGCATACGTCGACCGTTAGGGCTGTCACTACCCTAAGGCTACCACAACAATCCACAGGATTTGGTGCAATTCCAGATAATCGCAAGACTAAACACCACGTCTAATCTATTAATTACTACTCTAGCGTTATAAAGACTAGAGCACTTGATGCAAGCGGGAATCCAATAAATAACTTGAATGTAAATAAAAGTAATTAAAGAACTCAGGAATTATGAATTGAAGAACCTGGAGAACGATGAAGAACGAACCAGTTGCTGCAAAAGTACAAAATTGTGGAAGATCCGACAGATCTGGCTCCTCCTCCGCTCTCCTCTTCTCTCTCCCTATTTTCTAGATTACCACTAGAACTAACTAGAACTAGAACTAGACTTAATTATTTTGTCTTTCGATTACTTAAGACTTAAGTGCAGGTACTAAGTTCCATGACACTTCACTCTAATCTGGGATAAATTTCTATGTGAAAGCATGTGTGTCTGTCAGGAAAGAAAACATCGAAGCAACTCCTGATCCATCTGAGTTTAGCTATTTGCTTAGGGACGAGCAAAGGGTAAGCTTGGAGGAGTTTGTTGACGGTCCTTAAGTACTAAATTTATCCGTCAGCTAAACATGGAAAAGTGTCAACATGCACCAAACACCTAGAATTAGGGTTTTATCTGACAGAATTCCATGAGCTTTGGTGTTTGTCTATTTCTGCAAGAGGTTATCAGAAAATATGGAGAGAAGGCCCACATGTCAGGTTTACAACGAGATAATTACGTGCTGTGCAATTTTCCTCAACTAGGAAGAGTCTAGAAGCTAGGGAACGAACAGGAGGCCGAACGGGCCCAGGGGTAGGGCGCCCGCCCTCACCCCTTGGGCACCCTCCCTGCTCTGGTGACCAATCAGGGCAGGTCTCACGGATCGTGCTCCACCGCCTCTAATCGTCAAGAATAACCGTGCGATTAAGGTCGGTTTGATCCGATGGATCACATTCATTTGAGGGGGCTATATAAGCAAGGCCTCTCCACCCCAAGGGGAGAGGAGAAATCATTATCAGAGGAAGCCATCAAAGTTAGGGTTTAGGAATTTCTCTCCCGCGGAGAATTAGAACTAGCTACTCCCAATTCCTTCAAGTTCCATAGGATTGATTAGATAGAATTAGATAAGTAGAGCCTAGCGCTCTGGATTTTGGATCTTCATCAATAAAGATTGGTATTATTTCATATCTTTCTCTACTACTTTATTCTAATTGCATTATGTCTCTATTTATTATATTCTTAGTTTGCTCTAGTTCTATATTTGATATAGTTATGATTGATAATGAGTTCATGTATAAGTTTGCAAAGCGCTTAGCTCTTGACTCGAGGGAGCTAAGTGGTAGATCATATGTGGGCGTGGTGCTTAGATATTATTTAGCTGCAAATGTATCCTATTGGCCGGGTCATGTGGTAGTTTGCGATGGTGAGAGCTTCGTTGATTCTTATATAGTCCACACTCCATTGATAGGACAAGCAGAATTTGTATTGCGGAGTAAGTCTTGCTATGTTCTGATTTACTTTAGCAATGTTCCTTATACATGAATAAAGAGTCTTTTATGCTATATATGATCTTGTAGATAACTCGAGTAGATTATGACTTAGTAGATAGTTGTCGAGGGTATCAGTAAGGGGTACCCTCACCGATGCGCGTTATGAGATTGCCCGTACGTAGGTCGAGGCCCTCAATTCGACGATCTGGTCATACATGCGCGCTGCCGTCGACGACCGCAACCTCGAAGACGGAAATAACGTCGAGCGAATCGATCGGGGGTTGAGCGCTAGTTACCGTCGAATACGGAAACAGGCTCATACGAACCTGGAGGCGTCGAGCGCAAGGACGCCGCCCGCCGCCTGACGCGCGCACGCGAGCCGGGGCATTAAATGCGCCTGACGCTTCGCCACCTAACACACAGGTCACGGGAGGCGTGATAGGGAACAGGCATCCGTCCCATCGACCTTTTTGCAGCCTTCCCACCGAATGACCCAGGGCATGTCAGGACGCGGGAAACAAGGATGGGACGTCTAATCGGGACCCCCTCGAGACATTCAAGGTCAGCGCTCCGGATATCGCCACGTTACACGGCGTCCGACCCTCGACCGAATAGGGCTCCTTCCTAGGGACGAGTGGAACGTCGACCGATAACACCACAACCACCCCGCCGGATCTCCCGCTCTACCGTACGAGCACGGGACCGTAAAACCAGCGCAAGACGGCGCACAGAGCAGAATGCAGGGGCACGCGTAATCATCACCAGGCTGTGAAGACGGGACAGCTCGAAGCCATGCCGGTACGGAAGCCTCGAGTGGGTCAGCGCTCCATGCTGCTATCGACCCCTATTCTGACATCTATACATGTACCCTGAGTCACTCCTTGGAACTATAAAAGGAGGGACTCAAGAATAGAACGACAACAACACTACGCCCATACGCAGTAGAACACACACACTCCACACCACGCCTGTATTCACCCCTGTACAAGCACTTAGGTGCAAGATAATACAAACCTCCCTCCCCCGCTGGACGTAGGGCCTTCTCTTGCCCGAACCAGGATAAATCTCTGTGTCTTCTTGCATCACCATCTGGAAAAGGGAGCACGCATACAAATTTACTCGTTGGTGTGACCCCCCGTGGGGAAAACACCGACAGTTGGCGCGCCAGGTAGGGGTCCTGCGTGTTTTTCGTCGGTTTCCCACTCCTTTCCAGATGGCAGCTCTTGCCTCGCCGATTCCGCGCTCCACGGTGATTTGGTTTGGGAGTCTTGAGTTCATGTCTACGGGCTCCGGCTACGACATGATCTTGCTCTCAGTCAAAGGACCGGGAGGAGCCCGCGTCGCACCAGCTCGGTCGAGGGCCCCAAGACGCCCTCGCCACCACGCCTCCCCGCCCAAGAAGAGGCGCGGACAGCACCACCGCCGCCCCTCTGCCTCATCACGACCGGCAACTCGTGTGAGGCAGGAGATGGGCTGCGAGCCGGCAACACCATGCGCCGGAACCGCAGGCACGACGGCTCAACATCGCACGATGACGGGCGGGGATGCGCCTCGCGCATCTTCCCCCACCGCTGTTAAGCTACTTCCACATGGGTTGTTTACTCCAAGAAGGGCACTGCCATTCGGGTTAGACAACGCCGCGGCGTCGCTCGCTAGAGTAATATGCCCAAACGCCCAGACGTACGTGGAGAGACCAATGGTCCTCCCACGTAACTCTAGAACACTACAGCCGACGTCCGGACTACCGGATCTCTCCCAGGTGCGAGGCCTCCGCCGCCTAGGCCCCGGACGATACACGATCACCTCACTCAGGCAGCGGCTGCTAGAGGAGGGACGTGGATGTTTCTACGCCACCGAGCTGGACTCCGACTCCGAGACTGATAGCTACGACCCTACAAGGGAATGCTATCACATCGACGGGGCGGTAGAGACTACCGACGAGACGCGGGATGCTGCTGCGGGCGGTCGAGTCCCCGCGGCACGAGAAGACCCCAGGACGCCTAGGAATGACGGACAGGTCGACCCCCCTCCACAAGAAGACAAGGCTGCACAGCTAGCACAGCTGCGAGAGCTCAAGATGAAGCTCGACGAAGACCGAGAGCGCCTCGTCCTGCTTGAGCAAATCCTTGAGCAAGACTTGCCATACCCGCCAGGCGGAAGTGTTCGCAGACGTGCTCGAGAGGTACATCCACAAATCGTCGGAGACGCAGAGCCAGAGCAGCCCATCAGCCGCTTCCCTCGAGCAGGCCAAAACGTAGTGGCGGCGACGATGCTGCTGCGCAACATGCCAGAGCCATCGAACTCCCAGGCTCGACGCATTCGAGACGAGGTACAGACCCTGCTCCAGGTGGCGGCAGTTCAACAAGCCGAAAGCTCAGCTTCTCGACGACGAGGAGCTGCCACTGAAAAGCGCGACGAGCCGCCCCAAAACGAAAAGGAGGTGTCAGTCCATCAATAGCCTCCACCTCGAGGTAGAAAGACCGCTCTCGTTCTCCCTATCGACAATCAGCGTCGGCACGACGCGCGGCATGACATCGAAGAAAATCGACGCCGCCGCCACGGAGACGCGGAAGAGCGAGGTTACAGCGCACATCGCGGTGGAAGGTATGACAGCGACGAGGACCGGGTGGCCCCCGAGCCACCAGGCCCACGGGTGTTCAGCAGGGCGATCCACAGCACGCCCCTGCCCAGTCCATTCCGACCCCCGACCAGCATCGCGAAATACAATGGAGAGACCAAACCAGAATTATGGCTGGCTGATTTTAGGCTGGCCTGCCAGCTAGGTGGCGCTTGAGGGGATGATCGAGCCATCATCAGACAACTACCACTCTTCCTCTCCGACACCGCCCGTCGATGGCTCGAGGAACTTCCAGCAAATCAAATCCACGACTGGGTCGATTTGGTTAAAGTCTTCGAGGGAAATTTCAAAGGGACCTACATACGGCCCGGAAATTCGTGAGACCTCAGCAAGTGCAAGCAGAAGTCAGGAGAAACTCTTCGAGAGTATGCTCGGCGCTTCTCGAAGCAGCGCACTGAGCTGCCACACATCCCCGACCATGACGTCATCCTGGCTTTCGTCTCTGGTACCACCAGTCGAGACTTGGTGCGGGAACTGGGCCGAAATCGCCCTCAGACCGTCGATGAGCTGATGGATGTAGTGGCAAACTACGCGGCAGGGGAGGAGGCAGTCGGCGCCTTCTTCAGCTGTGAAGGGGGGAAAGGCAAGCGGCCTGTCGAAGAAGATGGAACCCCCAGTCGAGGGCTCAAGAAGAACAAGAAGAAGCAGAAAGTGCGGCAGTACAAGCAAGAGAACTTTGATGACGATCTCGTCGCTGCCATGGAGAGGAAGAAGCCTAGAGGCCCCCCAGGCGGAGGAATTTTCGACAAGATGCTCGAGAGCCATGCCCTTACCATAAGGGAGGCGCCAACCATAAGCTCAAGGACTGTCGAATGCTGAAAAGGCATTTCGACGGTCTAGGGTTCAAAAGGGATGAGCGTGACGACTCGAAGAAGGAGAAAGGCGGTGACAAAGAGGGCAGCAAGGACGATGACGGTTTCCCCGCCGTCCACGAGTGCTACATGATCTTTGGTGGGCCTTCGACGCAGTTAACCACGAGGCAGCACAAAAGGGAACGCCGTGAGGTCTTCGCGGCAAGAATGGCGGTGCCCCAGTACCTCAATTGATGAGGACATCACTCCTTCGGATGCACACGATGATCCTACGCTGGATTTTCAAGGTCCAATCACAAGAGCTCGCGCGCGACAACTAAATTTACAGGTGAGCTCATTCCTAAGCAAGTCTTTATATGATTTTGAGAATAGATTGCTACCTAATGATTATATTGTGCTTAGGAATCATGGAGAGGACCAGGGGATGCATAAGGGAGGGCTTGGAGGCGTGGAGGACCAGCAAGGGCGCCCAAGTCAAGGTGGAGGCCCAAACCAAGTCGACTTCGAGCCTGTTTCGGAGTCCAGGACCAGCGAGGAGTAAAACGGACGCCCAGGACGCATCCAGACTCCGTTTTCAACGATCCACCCATGGTTGGAAAGATAATTTCATAAGGAAACCAATAGCATTGGTTTGAGGTCCAAATTCCTTCTGAGTCATCAGGAAATGTCAAAACAATTCAGCATCCAGAATCTGTTCCAGTGCTGCGTCACCGTTTTTGGTGTGTTGGGCCGTGTATCGTCGTTGAGCCCATTAGGGGGGCGCGTCCAGGGGTGGCGACGACCCTTAGACCTCTATAACCAGCTGCCGCCACTCTCGTTAGGTTTTGGGTTTTGCTTAGATTATTCTGTCAAGAACAGTTTCGCCGCCGCGTCGGTTTGTGAGACCCCAACTCGTGAGATTAATCATTCATCTGCAATTTGGTTGCATTCTTTCTTGTTCTTGCTTGTGTTCTTCGATTTGCAGGCAAAGGACTCAGCCTTCTTGGCTAGGTCGACCGTGCATCAACGGTCGATAACCAGAGGAGACGTGGTGCTGCGATTGCGGGGTTTCAGGACCGAGTTGTTCGGAAGCCGGATCGAATTATGTCGCGACTCCACCAAATCGAGAGTTATCAGAACCTTTCGGAAGATCAGAAACCCTAGTTCACATCAAGTGGTAATCAGAGCCTCAGGTTTACTGTCAGGTTCGCCCTTATCCTAGTTTAGTTGTGTTTCACTTTGTCCTAAAAATCCAAAAAAATAGCCCTACAAAAATACTTGTATTCATCTTTGTTTTCCCCAAGTCCTATCACCCGTTGTGGCCGTGCAATAATTTTATTTCAGTTTGCTTTATTGAACGGTCGTCCTTCGTTATGTCATTGTGTTCGTTGGTTTAGATAAGTCTAGGTCTGGTTTGTTGACGTCCATTCAGTTTGATCACATCTTTAGTTTTATTTTTTTTTTACGGCTGTAGGTTTGGGCTCAGTTTCTTTTGCCGTGGGTTACAAATCAGTTAGTTGCGTATCAGGTACTTTATACATTGCGGAATATTCTGTACAAAGAAAAAGAAAGAGCCACACAAAAAAAAGTAAAAGGCAACGAGCTGCATAAAAAAAAAGAGAGAGTAAAAGCCGCAGCAAAAAAAAAGTGAAAAGAATTTCAGAAGTGCTTGCATCCTTTGAGTCTCCACGCCGAGTTGTATTGTTGCTTGCTTGAACTAGGTCCTGGATAAGTTTAGGCCGGCGACATAGACTAGCTTGGGACTACTTTTCAATCTTGCAATTTCTGAATTAAATTATTGCTATTCCTTGCTACTATATTTTAAGCCTTCCTAGAGCTCCACATATTGCTTCTGGACAACACAAGTTTTGACCCCGTAATCTCAGCGCTACGTCTTTCAGGTATCCGTGCCTTGCTGGTAAGAACCGGTCGGAACTTGTTAAGGTGTTCCATTTGCTGTGATTTTTGAGGCACCACTCCACCTGAGTAGTAGGGTTATTAGGGATAATTTTCACTGTTTGTTGCTTGTGTTTTGTGTCTACAATGGCAGGTGACGACGGAGAAGGTAATTCACCCAAAGATTTTTCAGAGTGTGTCAGCCAAGAGCAACTACAATCGGTTTTAACCAATGCTCAGAAAGATATGAACGAGACAGTAACAAAGGCTGTAACTGCAGCACTCATTGACCTCAAGATCGGCAACACCCTTGAGAAATTGGACAAACGACTGTCCGCTCTAACTGATAGGGTAACTGCCTTAGAAGCCAGGCCACCACCCGAAGAAGATATTGATGGCAGCGACGCTGGTGATGAGGTATATGATGCCGATGGTAAGATTGATCCAGCAGCGACAATGAGAAACAGATTACGTGATCGTCTTCACACAAACACCACTGGTATGGGTGGCGCTCAACATTTCAACCGCCATCGAGGTAATCGTACTCATGCTCCCGATGATCCTTATGCTAAGGTTAAATTTACAATACCTTCCTTTTCGGGACATTATGATGCTGAGGAATACCTTGATTGGGAGATGACAGTAGAGCAAAAATTTAGTGCCCACCTTGTGCCTGAGCAACATCACATTAGACAAGCCACTAGTGAATTTAAAGATTTTGCTATCATTTGGTGGACTGGTTTAGTTGCAGATAATTGCCAACCTAGAACTTGGGAAGAACTTAAGGTTGCTATGCGTGATAGATTTGTGCCTCCATCATATCATAGAGACCTACGTAAGAGACTGATGCGTTTAGAACAGGGAGATAAAACCGTGCAGAATTACTATGGTGAGCTCCAAAAAGGTTTGATGCGTTGTGGCATAGTAGAGGGACCCGAGGATTCGAGTGTTCGTTTTTATGCAGGTTTGAGGGAGGAAATTCAGGACATAGTTGATTATAAGGAATTTAACACTATCAACCAGTTGTTTCAGTTTGCTATGCTTGCAGAGAAGGAGTTGCAGGGGCGTGAAAAGCAGGGCAAGAGCAAGGGTGGTACCTCATACACACCGCGCATGGGGCCATCTTCCGGGCTTCCCAAGGCATTCTCTTTTCGGGCGCCTCTACCAGCAAGCAAGCGGACGCCTTCTTCCCAACCTTCCGGGTCAGGTAAAAATTCTGTGCAGGAACCTTCGAAGAGTGCATCCTCCATTGCCTCAACGGGACGCACTTCTGGCATTCAGTGCCACCGCTGCCATGGATATGGACATGTGCAAAAAGACTGTCCAAGTAAGCGGGCATACATTGCTACAGAAGATGGGTACATCATTACCTCTGACATTGAAGATGATGAAGAAGAAGAACCTATTCAGGGAGACGGCGAGGTCTTTGGTAGCGGGGACACATCAGCCTACATGAGCGTCATTGTGCAGCGAGTGCTCAGCGCACAAGTACAACAACCTGAGAAGCTACAACGCCACAATTTGTTCCAAATTTTCTTTGTCATCAACAACCGGCGAGCACGTGTCATCATTGATGGGGGTAGCTGCAATAATTTGGTGAGTTCAGATTTGATCAAGAAGCTTGGTTTGACCACGCGCCCACACCCCCATCCGTACCATATTTAGTGGTTGAATGATTCTGGTAAGGCTAAGGTAACAAAAACTTGCAGAGTTTCTTTTTCCATTGGTACCTATGTTGATTCTGTTGATTGTGATGTAGTACCTATGGAAGCTTGTTCACTTTTATTGGGTCGTCCTTGGGAATTTGATAATGATGCTATACACCAAGGTAGAAGTAACACATACACTTTTGTTCATAAAGGAAAGAAAATTACTTTGGTACCAATGACCCCTGCTGAAATTGTACAGGCTGATAAAGAACGAGCTGCTAGTTTGCATGATGTTAAATCTGAAAATCAGCAGGTTGCTAATTCTGTTTACCCACCTAAAAATGATAAGTGGACACCTAATTCTAAGGCCGAGGGAATTAAATTGAAGGGTGCAGTTATGCTTGCAATAAAAAGTGACCTTGCTGAAATTTCTGATGATGATATTTGCTACAGTTTGGCTTGCAAACGAGTCTTGTTTTCGCTTGATGATAATGTTGGCTCGATACCTCCTGTTGTCACTAACCTTTTGCAGGAGTATGAGGATGTTTTTCCAGCTGAGATACCCCCGGGGCTGCCACCTATGAGAGGAATAGAGCATCAAATTGATTTGATCCCGGGAGCAACATTGCCAAACCGAGCTGCTTATCGAACCAACCCCGAGGAGACTAAGGAAATTCAGCGACAAGTCCAAGTCCTTTTGGACCGTGGGTATGTACGAGAAAGCCTTAGTCCTTGTGCCGTTCCTGTGATTTTGGTTCCTAAGAAAGATGGTTCATGGCGTATGTGTGTTGATTGTAGAGCCATTAATAATATTACTATTCGATATCGTCATCCTATTCCTAGGCTTGATGACATGCTTGATGAGTTATGTGGCTCTGTAATTTTCACAAAGGTTGACTTGCGTAGTGGCTACCGCCAAATTAGAATGAAACTTGGCGATGAATGGAAAACAACTTTCAAAACTAAATTTGGATTATATGAGTGGTTAGTAATGCCTTTTGGTGTAACTAATGCACCTAGTACTTTCATGAAATTGATGAATGAAGTTTTAAGAGCTTTTATTGGGCGATTTGTGGTGGTTTACTTTGATGATATATTGATTTATAGCAAGTCTTTGGATGAACATATGGATCACTTACGTGCTGTTTTTAATGCTTTACGTGATGCACATTTATTTGGTAACCTTGAGAAGTGCATCTTTTGCACGGATCGAGTCTCTTTTCTTGGCTATGTTGTTACTCCACAGGGAATTCAAGTGGATGAGCTAAAAATTGAAGCCATAAAGAGCTGGCCGGTTCCCCAAACCATCACACAGTTACGAAGCTTTCTTGGTCTTGCAGGTTTCTATCGTCGCTTCGTCAAGGATTTTAGCGCCATTGCTGCCCTCTTGCACGAGTTGACAAAGAAAGGTGTGGTGTTCAAATGGGGTAAGGCACAAGAGGAGTCCTTTGACACTTTGAAGGACAAGCTTACACACGCACCATTGCTACAACTTCCAAACTTTGGTAAGACTTTTGAGCTAGAATGTGATGCTAGTGGTGTTGGCATTGGAGGTGTGTTGATGCAAGAAGGTAAGCCCGTTGCATACTTTAGCGAAAAATTGCATGGCCCTGATCTTAATTACTCAACGTATGATAAGGAATTGTATGCACTTGTACGTTCTTTAGAGACGTGGCGTCATTATTTGTGGCCTAAGGAATTTGTTATACATTCAGATCATGAATCGCTTAAGTATCTTCGATCTCAAAATAATCTAAATCGTAGACATGCTAAGTGGGTTGAATTTATTGAATCTTTTCCTTATATTATCAAACACAAGAAAGGAAAGGATAATATAATTGCTGATGCTTTGTCTCGACGATATGCTTTACTGTCCCAACTTGATTGTAGAATTTTTGGGCTTGAATCAATAAAAGAACAATATGTGTTTGATCCTGATTTTAAAGATGTGTTGCTGAATTGTAAAGAGGGTCGTACATGGAACAAGTTTGTGATCAATGATGGAATTGTGTTTAGAGCTAACCGTCTGTGCATTCCAGTCGGTTCCGTTCGTCTGTTGTTGTTGCAGGAAGCGCACGGAGGAGGACTGATGGGCCATTTTGGTGCTAAGAAGACGGCGGATATTTTGGCCACACACTTCTTTTGGCCACAGATGAGGAGAGACGTTGAGCGGTTCGTGGCACGCTGCACCACATGTCAAAAAGCTAAGTCTCGCCTAAATCCACATGGTTTGTATATGCCTCTTCCTGTTCCTTCTATTCCTTGGGCAGATATTTCGATGGACTTTGTTTTGGGATTGCCTAGGACTAAGAGGGGGAGGGATAGCATTTTTGTTGTTGTGGATCGATTCTCTAAGATGGCACATTTTATACCATGTCATAAAAGTGATGATGCCATTTATATTGCTGACCTTTTTTTCAAAGAGATTGTTCGCTTGCATGGTATGCCTTCTACTATTGTTTCAGATCGCGATGCTAAATTCTTGAGTCACTTTTGGCGTACTCTATGGAACAAGTTGGGTACAAAACTGTTGTTTTCAACAACTTGTCACCCACAAACCGATGGCAAAATGGAGGTAGTGAACCGTACTTTGGGCACCATGTTGAGAGCTGTTTTGAAGAAAAATTTGAAGATGTGGGAAGAATGTTTGCCTCATGTGGAGTTTGCTTACAATCGGGCAACACATTCTACCACGAAGGTAAGTCCTTTTCAGGTAGTGTATGGTTTTAACCCCTGTGCTCCCATTGATCTTTTGCCTTTACCTACCAATGAAAGAACACATAGTGATGCTAGTGCACGTGCTGAATTTATTCGTAAGTTGCATGCAACCACTAAAGAAAATATTGAAAAGATGAATGAAAAGTATAAAATTGCTGGTAGTGAAGGTAGAAAAGAGGTTAAACTTGAACCGGGTGATTTAGTATGGTTACATTTGCGAAAAGATAGGTTTCCAGAGCTGCGTAAGTCAAAATTAATGCCAAGAGCTGCTGGTCCTTATAAAATTATTAAGAAAATAGATGACAATGCATACAAACTTGAGTTGCCACCCGAGTTCGGGGTTAGTCCTTCTTTCAACATTTCAGATTTGAAGCCATATTTGGGAGAAGAAGATGACCTTGAGTCGATGATGACTCCAATTCAAGAGGGGGAGGATGATGAGGACATCACTCCTTCGGATGCACACGATGATCCTACGCTGGATTTTCAAGGTCCAATCACAAGAGCTCGCGCGCGACAACTAAATTTACAGGTGAGCTCGTTCCTAAGCAAGTCTTTATATGATTTTGAGAATAGATTGCTACCTAATGATTATATTGTGCTTAGGAATCATGGAGAGGACCAGGGGATGCATAAGGGAGGGCTTGGAGGCGTGGAGGACCAGCAAGGGCGCCCAAGTCAAGGTGGAGGCCCAAACCAAGTCGACTTCGAGCCTGTTTCGGAGTCCAGGACCAGCGAGGAGTAAAACGGACGCCCAGGACGCATCCGGACTCCGTTTTCGACGATCCACCCATGGTTAGAAAGATAATTTCATAAGGAAACCAATGGCATTGGTTTGAGGTCCAAATTCCTTCTGGGTCATCAGGAAATGTCAAAACAATTCAGCGTCCAGAATCTGTTCCAGTGCTGCGTCACCGTTTTTGGTCTGTTGGGCCGTGTATCGTCGTTGAGCCCATTAGGGAGGCGCGTCCAGGGGTGGCAACGACCCTTGGACCTCTATAACCAGCCGCCGCCACTCTCGTTTGGTTTTGGGTTTTGCTTAGATTATTCTGTCAAGAACAGTTTCGCCGCCGCGTCTGTTTGTGAGACCCCAACTCATGAGATTAATCATTCATCTGCAATTTGGTTGCATTCTTTCTTGTTCTTGTTTGTGTTCTTCGATTTGCAGGCAAAGGACTCAGCCTTCTTGGCGAGGTCGACCGTGCATCAACGGTCGATAACCAGAGGAGACGTGGTGCTGCGATTGCGGGGTTTCAGGACCGAGTTGTTCGGAAGCCGGATCGAATTGTGTCGCGACTCCACCAAATCGAGAGTTATCAGAACCTTTCGGAAGATCAGGAACCCTAGTTCACATCATCAACTGGTCGAGCACCCCCATTACCTTTGATCGAGAGGACCACCCCGACAAGGTAGTCGCCCCAGGTGTCTACCCGCTCGTCGTCGACCCAATCATCATCAACACCCGGCTCTCCAAGGTGCTAATGGACGGAGGCAGCAGCCTCAACATCATCTATCTCGAGACCCTCGACCTCCTCGGCATCGATAGGGGACGCCTCCAGCCAAGCGCCGGCGGTTTCCATGGTGTCGTGCCAGGGAAAAAGGCGCTGCCAGTAGGTCGAATCGACCTACCGGTCTGCTTTGGCACGGCGGCCAACTTCAGGAAGGAGACCCTCACCTTTGAGGTGGTCGGGTTCCGGGGCATGTACCACGCCATCATCGGGCGCCCAGGCTACGCCAAGTTCATGGCCAAACCCAACTACACCTACTTGAAGCTGAAGATGCCTGGACCCAAAGGCGTCATCACCGTCAGCTCCTCCTTCGAGCACGCTTACGAGTGTGACGTCGAGTGCGTCGAGTACGGGGAGGCGGTCGAGAACTCCACCGAGCTCGTCGCAAAGCTCGAGGCCCTGGCCGTTGAGGCTCCAGAGCCCAAGTGCCACGCGGGCAACTTCGAGCCAGCGGAAGGAACCAAGAAGATCCTGCTCGACCCCAACAACTCCAACGGCATGGTGCTGACGATCAGCGCCGACCTCGACCCCAAATAGGAAGATGTGCTCGTCGACTTTCTCCGTGCGAACGCCAACATGTTTGCATGGAGTCCCTCGGACATGCCAGGCATACCGAGGGAAGTCGCCGAGCACTCCTTGGAGATTCTGTAACATCCCTGATGTTACGGTTACAAAAAAAAGGATCATGTCATCATAAGCATTGCAAAGCATAATTGTTAAAGCACCTTAGTATGCATCAACTTAAAATAAGTTTACTTTGATTGCTTGAGCTTAGGGAAGTAGAGTGTGCTTTTGTGGTGTGTTGTTGCTTGTGTGGTTGCTAAAACCCTAGGGTGGAAGTTTTCCGAGAAGCAGGGGGGGAAAACCCTGATTTCTGGATCCTAGATTTGTCCCCTTTTGCTTAAGTCAAAAACTAAGCAAAATTTAAGGTTGAGTTCAAAAGCAAAGTTGTAGCTCTTGGCAAGATGTACAACTTTGGTGTTTTGAGTTTTTGAAGTTTCAATACAAAATTCAAAGTAATTTTGAAAATACAGATTTCCAGAAAGTGTCCCCTTTTCCAACTTAAATCCCCAATTCAAAATCCATTTGGAATTTTGAAAAGTGGTCAACATGAAAGTTGTAGAGCACAAAAAGTTGAGCAACTTTCATGTTGGGAGTTTTTCAAGTTGTTATGCAAAATCAAAAGTAATTTTGGAAATTCTGTTTTGCCCCAATTCAAAAATTTGGAATTTCTTTGATTGAGTTTGATTTTCAAACTGTATGGCAAAATTACCCTTGATCCATTGAGAATCAGCTTGGGACACCTAAATATGATTTGTAGCTTACAAAATTTGGCACAACTTTTGTTTTGGTGGAAATTTGACTTTAGTTCAAATTTTGGTCGGATTTCACAAAAAGACAAACTGAGTGGATGAGGCCGGCTACAGTGATCGGCAGGGGGGGGTGCTCTGCCGCCGGGGCAGAACCGCCTCCGCGCGCGACGCCACGCAGCTGGCCACGCAGCTGCTTGCTGCTGTGCTCCGTGTGGACATCCTCATCCGCATCGCAAGCGCCGTCGTGTGGATAAAGCCTCGGTCGGCCGGGACATTCTTTTCTTTTCCTTGAACTTCATCGCCGACGAGCTCCCTGCGCCTCTCCAATTCGCCTCACTCGCTGCCGTTCCAAGCCACCTGAGCACCCCAGCAGCTCCGCCGTGAGCCCCGCCACCGATTGCGCCCCCAAACACACGCTCTACCCTACCGTAACCCCAACCCGAGCTGTTTCCTTCCACAACTCCGGCCGAGCGCCGCCGCGAGCACGCCACCGTGGCCAGCGTCACTCCGCGCCTCTTCGCTGCTGATTCTTGCTTCGTTGAAGTCACGGTGAGCTACCGATGCTCTTACGCCGCTTACCTTGCGCTCTACTCGCTTGGAACGACCGGTGTGTGCCCGGCCGAGGCGGCCACCCGCCATGCTCGTAGCCGCAGGGGCTAGGATGGGGGAGAGCGAGTGTAAAGAAGGTCTGCAGGTGCGCAAGGGACCGGGGAAACTAGCGCGCCTCACTGCGGAAGTCGGGAGCTCACCGGCGTTGAGCCTGAGCTCGCCGGAGCCGTGGCGGGAGGTAGGCGACGCTCCTGACGGGCGGGTCCCGCCCGTCAGTGTCCGCGTGAGGGAGAAGGAGGGGCCGCAGCGCACGCGGTCCGCGCGGGAGAACTCGCGGGCCGTCTTGGGCCGGGTCCGAGCAGGCCGCCAGCACTGCACTGTGCACTTTTTCTTTTTCCTTTTTGTTTAAAAATGTTTGATATTTGAAGTTAAATATTGAATTGTGTAGTGGTCCAAAAATAGTGAAACTTTTTGGATAGGTTCCAGGAAAGGTATAGAGCCTAGGAAAAATATTAGAACTTATTTCTCTGATAGTTTGCATGTCTATAAAAATTGGCTCTTTAATTAGTGAATAAAACTTCTAGGAATTTTAGTAATTTATTAGGAGGTCCAAAAATCACCAAAAATTGTGGAGAGCCTCTGAGTGGTATTCCCTGGCTCCACACAAAATTTGGTGGCATTTGGATAATGTTTGATTAAAATATTAATAAACCCTTATTTAGCATTTAAATAATAATTCCAAAATAATTAAATAGTGATTATTTAGATCCTCATAATTAGGGTTGAGTGATTTTGGATTGTGTGATAACCTGAGGTCATTAACCCTAATGACCTTTGGCATTTAATTATTGTTTAGCCCTAATGCTTAATTACTGTCATTAGTAATTAATTAAGAGTTAATTAAGGTAAATAGGATTAATAATTAGTTAATTCAGGATAATTAGAAATTAAAAGGAGTTTTAATTTACTAATGCAATCTCTTGGGTAAAAACAGTAAATTGTTAAACAACTTTATTTAGTGACAATTCTGTATTGCATTAAAAAGGCAAATCGTACTTAATTCGGTCCATCTTGCATAATTGCCATACGCATATCATAAGCATTCATCATTTCGCGTATAGTGTCCGTGACCGAAGGAGCGCCCGTTGAACCGAACCCCGAGGTCGGTGCTCCGTTCGAGGAAGTCGGATCCGAGACTTGGGAAGTCTCCGAGGGTCCCTCTCTGCCCTGCAACCAAGGCAAGCCCCGGATGCATTAACCCCTCCTTAGATGTTTTAAATCTTTTATCACTTATGAATTGAAAATGCTGCATTATGTAGTTAAGAATTGGCTTAACCTACTTGTTGCATTTACTACCTTGATATCTATTATCCTGTCCTTGACACCTGTTTTATTTTAAAACTGCGTAGCGATGCTTAACCCTGCTACTAGATAGGTTTTTAAACAAGAAAGTTTGAAGGGTTGTTGTGGGATGCACTTATGGTCAATGATGTTTTAACTTGAGACCGGTCGGTGGACTTGCTTTAAGAATGGAGTCTTAAAGTAGTGTCTCCAACTGTGTCGGTTAAGGACCGGTCCGTTGATGGCCTGCTGGGTTGAGAATTTATAGTACTAGCCACTTGCCTTCGGTAAGCCCGGTCTTATGATCCCTCGACGCGAACAGCTACTCGCGCACTGGGAGTGGAAAGATGGCGAGAGTAGTATGTACCCACCTTACGGATCTGAGATGACCGGAAAACATCTAGATCGGCTGTAGGATGGTGGAGTACTGTGCTCTCGGGTGCCGCGAACCTGGTCAGATTTGGGGAGAGCTTGATTTGGGTTGACATATGCAAGATTTGGTTCTACATATGTCGGGTGGTTAGGAACTCCAGCTGGATTGCTAAGCGATTCGAATCGTCGTTGCTCCCCGATTGGGAGACTCAATTCCTTCGACCCTCATCGTAGTTAAATATGCAACTAAGTGATAAAATGAGAAAGGGGAAAATGTCTTATGAGGTTCGGATCCCAATTCCCGGA
Organism: Sorghum bicolor; assembly: GCF_000003195.3. Taxonomy (NCBI): domain Eukaryota; kingdom Viridiplantae; phylum Streptophyta; class Magnoliopsida; order Poales; family Poaceae; genus Sorghum; species Sorghum bicolor. Next base: position 24,363,483 of record NC_012872.2, read on the forward strand.
CTCATAGCGACATGAAGCTATGGCCATCGATGAATAATACTTAATGATAGGACTAGGAACTCACGGATTCGTCTGTGGGGAACAACCAGTTAGACTATCCTCGAATTCCTCTGCCTCTGCGAGGGAGGAATTCGGGGTAAAACTTGAAAATAAGGATGCACTACTAGTAAGCTTTACGCAAAACACTTTGGCTCCTTGCTCAGCCACCCCTTGTCTACCCTAAGCCTGCATCCCTAAATTCTCCTCTTTTCCCGTCGGATAAGTCTTGTTGAGTACTCCCGTACTCAGGGTTTTATAACCCCTGTTGCAGGTGAAGCTCAGGAGCCGACTTGTTTCGGACCCTGTTGTGTGACCATCGTCGAGGTTGACGACGAAGAAGAATGAGCGCGACCCATGGGCAGGGTCTGTAAATTTGTTCTGTCTGTACTAAAGTCTCTGTTGCTCCGCTGGACCAGGCTTGTAATAACACTCTACTATTTGGAAGAACTCCTTTTATAAATTAAGTTATGTAATACTTCCGCTGTTTCACTCTGAAAGGTTATTTTGGTCTTGTGTCGTTGAGTTACTGCTTTATCTTCGCAATGAATGATCCTGGTGTTAAGGTGGCCACTTGCTATCCTGTAAGGGCGAGAAGAAGCAGTTCTCGTTGTTTGACCATTACCAGTGGTCAGGACGAGCCAGCTTGGTACGCCACAGGTAACAGTGGAATGAGCGCCCAGCAATGCTCATCGGACTTCTAAAGTGGGAGGACTCCCGGCATCACCGTCAGAGGTCCTTAGGACAATGGCAGGTGTCGGTGGGCCCAAACACTTAGGAGGTTCTGCCACAGCTGGTATCAGAGCATTCGTTGCTAAGATGACTGCTGAACCTTTTGAGAAACTTCAAAAATTCGTTTGGAACTAATATTATGAACCTGCCTATTTTGAGTCCAAGTGCTTAGTCCTAATCTACCCCTGTCTATAGGCTTTCTTAGAATTTTTGAAGTGGTATGGAGGAGCAACCTATAGTATTGCCCTATGTTGTAAAAATTTAAGGTACTGTTGTTACGAATTGTTAGTAGGAATCGTAAGTTCGTGCATGCATCATGATGTATTAACTGGATAAGTTCCTTCCTCCTTGTTGGGTTGGGCGAATAGAATCAATCCTATTCTTGCTAACCTTTAAGGTCTCTCTTACTAATCTAAACTTACCCTCTACAGGATGGCTCGTCAGAAGCAGACCCCGCGTAAGCGGACCGGTCCAAAAGGAGTTCCCCGACATCAGCTAGCTCCACGCAGTGATCAAGCCAGTAGTAGTCGTTCACCGCCTCAGCAGGAGGTGGACAGGTTGTCCGCCGAGTTGACTGAGGTGATGAGAGAGAGAATGTACAACGTTATGGAGATTGGCAAACTTAAAGCTCAACTGGCCAAAGAAAAACAAGCTACAGAAAATTGTGAAGCTATGTTGTCCCGGATGGTGGAGGAGCGGAATGCAGCCATTGCCCGAGAGGAAGAAGCTAGGAGCACCCATAGGCATGAGCTAACTAGGATGAACGCAAAGTTGGGCAAGGCAAAGTATCTTAAGGATTTGTATGTGAAGATGGCGGCCACGGTCACCGCACAACGGGACGTCGCGTGGCAACGAGAGGACCAGCTCCAGCTGGAGAAACTGGAGCTGGCACATCACTTGGATACAGTCAATGACTTGGCTATGCAGTATCGTGATATTGCATTTAATCTGTATCATCAACTCCACCCACCTCCCGGCGAAGGAGAAATGGATACAGATGGCGAGTTGGCAGACGGTGGAGAACCCGATCCAGGCCTCAGTGATGAAGAGGAGTCCGACCCCGATGACCACAACCCAGGGGGGTAATCAAGATGATGGCAATGACGACCCGGGCTACAGCTCTGGCCACACCGATTAGTTCGGTGAAACCGGGGGCAACGTCGTTGTAGGGGTCTTAGTTTACCGTAGTGGGGTTCGGGTTTGTAATATAAGTTTTCTTTCGGTTTGAGAAGTTGAACCTGTTTACTCTTGGTGTGTTGAACTAATGTTTAATAAGTGAATGAAAGAATGTAAGATATGTTCTGTGTTATGAATTTTACGTGGTAACAGGTATCTACGATTCTTGTAACAGATGCCGATGCGTACTCGCGGATCCGATGGGGCTGGGACATCCCAGGGAGGGGATGATATCCCCAACCCTCCACCTGCTCCACCTTCTTTGGCTGACGCCATTGCTGTCCTGCTAAGTGCCACAACTGACAACGCTCGCTTGCTGCGCGAGCTAGCACAGCGTCAAACACACCCTGCTCCAAACTTCAGGGCACCGCGCAACGGGGACGGAGAGGCTCGGTATGTGGACTTCACCGAGACCAGGCCCCCGGTGTTCACTAAGGCCGATGAGCCTTTAGAAGCGGATGACTGGCTCCGAACTATGGAGCATAAGTTCAGTTTGATTCAGTGTTCAGAAACTCAGAAACCCTTATTTGCAGCTCAGCAGCTTCGGGGAGCTGCAGGTGCATGGTGGGAGAACTTCTTAGCTATTCAAGCTCCCGGACACCAAGTCACTTGGACTGAATTTAGGGACGCGTTCCGCGCCCACTACATCCCCGAAGGGCTCATGGCCATGAAGGCCGAAGAGTTTCTCGCCTTGCTGCAAGGCGATAAAAGTGTTATGGAATACGTGGCAAGGTTTAATCATCTCTCTCAATATGCCACGGATCATGTGAACACTGACAGAAAGAGGAAAGCCTGTTTCATGCGTGGTCTAAATACTAAACTTCAGACCATGATGACCACTTGCCAAAATGCTACTTTCTATGAGGCGGTAAATATTGCTATCGCCTCAGAGGAAAAGAATAGGAAACATAAGGAAGCCAAGAAGAAGGCTGCTTCCTCTTCTTTCTTTGGTCGCGGTCAAAAGCGCCAGAGGATCATTTATCATCCACAGGGCCACGGACGTTTCCAAACGCCGTTACCTTATCGTGGTCCTTTCTCCCCTCCACAGTACAGACCCGGGCAGCAGGTATATTCTCGACCTACTGCCATCGCTTTTGCACCACGCCAGCCGAACGCCCCGGGTGTTCGCCCTACTGCTCCGCCCAGCCACAATTACCCTTGCTTCAATTGTGGTAAACCTGGGCATTTCTCTAAAGAGTGCCCTTTTCCCCGTCAAACCAACCCTACCTTTCCAAGGCCACCTATGGGCCAACCCCAGCCGGGTCAGTTCAGAACTGGGGTTCAAAAAGGGCAACAGATACAAAAGGGTAGACCGGGAAAGAAGACAGGGCAAGTCTTCCATACTGAAGTGGAGACAATTCCAGAGGGTGAACCAGTGATGATGGGTACGTTTCCTGTTGCGAAGCATCCTGCTTTAATGCTCTTTGATTCTGGTGCATCCCATACATTTATCAATCGCACCTTTGTGTTAAAGCATGGCATACCTATTGGGGAAACACAAGATCATTTTTATATACAGTCGCCAGGAGGACGGCTGATGTCTAAAGAAATGGTTCACCAAGTACCCATCGAATTTGGTGGGCACAATTTTCCTACTAGCATGATTGTTCTTAAGGACCAAGAAATTGATGTCATCTTAGGCATGAACTGGATGGCGCAACGAGGGGTTGTGCTAGACACTTTGCACCGAACCATTAAAATCCCATTGCCCAATGAGAATTCTTATTTGCTAATCCAATTAGTTACTCCCAAACGGACAATTGGGCAAGTTCATGCCGCAAATGTGTCTGAAGTTAAAGATATCCCGGTAGTTCGAGATTTCCCGGATGTATTTCCTGAAGACTTACCAGGTCTGCCTCCGGACCGGGATGTACAATTCAGTATAGAATTGAAACCAGGAACGGCCCCAATATCTCGAAGGGCCTACAGAATGGCACCGAAAGAGCTGGCTGAATTAAAAACCCAATTACAAGAGTTGTTGCAGAAGGGTTTTATTCAGCCCAGTTCTTCTCCATGGGGTTGCCCAGCCTTGTTTGTGAAGAAGAAAGATCAGACATTAAGGCTGTGTGTCGACTATCGTCCTCTAAATGAGGTGACGATTAAGAACAAGTACCCTTTGCCCCGCATTGACTTATTGTTTGACCAGCTAGCTGGGGCCAAAGTGTTCTCAAAAATTGATTTGAGATCAGGGTACCACCAAATTAAAATTAGGCCGGAAGATGTGCCCAAGACTGCTTTCACAACCCGCTACGGGCTGTATGAATACTTGGTGATGTCTTTTGGGTTGACTAACGCACCGGCCCATTTTATGTACCTGATGAACTCTGTCTTCATGCCAGAACTAGACAAATTTGTGGTCGTCTTCATCGATGACATCTTGATTTACTCCAAAACTAAGAAGGAACATGCTGAACACTTGAGAATCGTGCTGACCCGTCTCAGGGAGCATCAGCTATATGCCAAGTTCAGCAAATGTGAGTTCTGGCTGGACAAAGTCCATTTCCTGGGTCATGTATTATCAGCGGAAGGAGTCGCTGTAGACCCAGGCAAGGTAGAAGATGTGTTGAATTGGAAACCCCCGACTACGGTACACGAGGTCCGTAGTTTTCTGGGCATGGCGGGATATTACCGTCGTTTCATCCCGGACTTTTCCAGAGTCGCCAAACCAATCACAACCTTGCTCAAAAGTCAAACAAAATTTGTTTGGTCACCCCAATGTGAGCAAGCCTTTCAAACTCTGAAAAGGTTGTTGACAACTGCACCTGTCCTAGCCCAGCCAGATATTGAAAAACCCTTTGATGTATATTGTGACGCATCAGGGATCGGGTTAGGCTGTGTGCTGATGCAGGAGGGTCGCGTAATTGCATATGCTTCCAGACAACTCAAACCTCATGAAGAGAATTACCCGACCCATGATCTCGAACTAGCCGCCGTAGTACATGCATTAAAGATCTGGCGTCATTATTTGTTGGGAAACACATGTCATCTATATACAGATCACAAAAGCTTGAAGTATATCTTTACTCAAGCTGAGCTTAATATGCGCCAGCGAAGGTGGCTAGAACTAATTAAAGATTACGACCTTGAGGTGCATTATCACCCTGGCAAGGCAAATGTAGTGGCGGATGCCCTCAGTCGTAAGGCTCACTGTAATTGTTTAACAGTGACGCCTAGGGATATAACTTTGTGCCAAGAGCTAGAGAACTTGGGAATAGAAATGATTTCCCAAGGAAGCCTTTCCAATCTAAAGATTGATTTCAATCTCGAGGCTCAAATCATAAAGGCACAAAAAGAAAACAAAGGCATGAGACATCTTAAAGAGAAGGTTTCTAATAGAGCACCCACAGACTTTAAGGTGGATGATGCGGGAGTAGTCTGGTTTAAGAACCGGTTAGTGGTTCCAAAGGTACCTGAGCTACGTCAGCAAATCCTGGATGAAGCTCATACCACGAGGTATTCCATTCATCCGGGAAGCAATAAGATGTATCAGGACCTGAAGCAAAGGTTTTGGTGGACAAAAATGAAGATAGAAATAGCTCGCTATGTGGCCCAATGTGACACCTGTCGAAAGGTCAAAGCCATTCATCTCAAATCCGCTGGGGAGTTGCAACCTTTGCCTATCCCCGCATGGAAATGGGATGACATAAGTATGGATTTCATAGTAGGATTGCCCAAGACGGCCAAGGGCTTTGATTCCATTTGGGTCATAGTAGATCGTCTCACCAAAACAGCACATTTTCTGCCGGTAAAGCTATTGTATCCTGCCTCCACCTATGCTAAGATTTATTTCGACCGTATTCTAAGTCTGCATGGGGTTCCAAAGACAATAGTGTCAGATAGAGGCACACAATTTGTCTCCCAGTTCTGGAAATGTTTACATGAGTCCCTGGGCACTAAGCTTTTATACAGCACAGCCTACCACCCTCAAACTGGTGGGCAAACTGAAAGGGTAAATCAAACCCTAGAAGATCTATTAAGATCTTGTGCCCTGAATTTTCCAGATAAGTGGGATGACTGCTTGCCTCTAGCAGAATTTTCCTACAATAATAGCTATCAAGAGAGTATCAAAATGGCTCCCTTTGAGGCACTGTATGGTCGCCGATGTCGAACTCCGTTACACTGGTCGGAACCTGGAGAAAGATGGTTCTTCGGAGTTGACTTAGTGAAAGAGACTGAAAACAAAGTGAAACAAATCCAAAATAACTTGAAAGTTGCTCAGTCCCGACAGAAAAGTTACGTTGATAAAAGACGTCGACCATTAAAGTTCGCCACAGGTGATCATGTGTATTTGAAAGTATCCCCAATGAAAGGAGTAAATCGTTTTGGTGTTAAAGGCAAGTTAGCGCCTCGTTACATTGGTCCATTTCCAATTATTGACCGATGTGGGCAAGTCGCTTACCGCCTTAAATTGCCCGAACGATTATCCGGGGTACATAATGTGTTCCATGTGTCTCAACTGAAAAAGTGTCTTCGGGTACCAGATCGAGTTCAAGATATTGAAGATGTAAAGCTTGAACCAGATCTAACTTATTCGGAATATCCTATCCGAGTACTGGATCAAAAAGCTAGAGTTACTCGAAGGACAACCACCAAATGGTATAAAGTACAATGGAGCCAGCACTCTGACGAGGAAGCCACCTGGGAATCTGAAGATTACTTGCTAGAGAATTTTCCTGAATTCCATGCTTCCCTTCAGGATAGCATATGATAACCAGAGAATGTACTCCAGTGAAGAAAAAGAGTTACCAAAGCCATGTACTTAATGTACCTAGATGCATATAATGAAGTATTTTTTTTTCCCAACTCCTTGCCTTGTGAAAAAGTTGAAGATGAAAGAGTTTTGACAAATTTCCTTTTCCATTACTTACCCTAAGGTTTTAAATCTCGGGGACGAGATTTCTTTAAGGGGGAAGGGCTGTAACATCCCTGATGTTACGGTTACAAAAAAACGGATCATGTCATCATAAGCATTGCAAAGCATAATTGTTAAAGCACCTTAGTATGCATCAACTTAAAATAAGTTTACTTTGATTGCTTGAGCTTAGGGAAGTAGAGTGTGCTTTTGTGGTGTGTTGTTGCTTGTGTGGTTGCTAAAACCCTAGGGTGGAAGTTTTTCGAGAAGCAGGGGGGGAAACCCTGATTTCTGGATCCTAGATTTGTCCCCTTTTGCTTAAGTCAAAAACTAAGCAAAATTTGAGGTTGAGTTCAAAAGCAAAGTTGTAGCTCTTGGCAAGATGTACAACTTTGGTGTTTTGAGTTTTTGAAGTTTCAATACAAAATTCAAAGTAATTTTGAAAATACAGATTTCCAGAAAGTGTCCCCTTTTCCAACTTAAATCCCCAATTCAAAATCCATTTGGAATTTTGAAAAGTGGTCAACATGAAAGTTGTAGAGCACAAAAAGTTGAGCAACTTTCATGTTGCGAGTTTTTCAAGTTGTTATGCAAAATCAAAAGTAATTTTGGAAATTCTGTTTTGCCCCAATTCAAAAATTTGGAATTTCTTTGATTTGAGTTTGATTTTCAAACTGTTTGGCAAAATTACCCTTGATCCATTGAGAATCAGCTTGGGACACCTAAATATGATTTGTAGCTTACAAAATTTGGCACAACTTTTGTTTTGGTGGAAATTTGACTTTAGTTCAAATTTTGGTCGGATTTCACAAAAAGACAAACTGAGTGGATGAGGCCGGCTACAGTGATCGGCAGGGGGGGGTGCTCTGCCGCCGGGGCAGAACCGCCTCCGCGCGCGACGCCACGCAGCTGGCCACGCAGCTGCTTGCTGCTGTGCTCCGTGTGGACATCCTCATCCGCATCGCAAGCGCCGTCGTGTGGATAAAGCCTCGGTCGGCCGGGACATTCTTTTCTTTTCCTTGAACTTCATCGCCGACGAGCTCCCTGCGCCTCTCCAATTCGCCTCACTCGCTGCCGTTCCAAGCCACCTGAGCACCCCAGCAGCTCCGCCGTGAGCCCCGCCACCGATTGCGCCCCCAAACACACGCTCTACCCTACCGTAACCCCAACCCGAGCTGTTTCCTTCCACAACTCCGGCCGAGCGCCGCCGCGAGCACGCCACCGTGGCCAGCGTCACTCCGCGCCTCTTCGCTGCTGATTCTTGCTTCGTTGAAGTCACGGTGAGCTACCGATGCTCTTACGCCGCTTACCTTGCGCTCTACTCGCTTGGAACGACCGGTGTGTGCCCGGCCGAGGCGGCCACCCGCCATGCTCGTAGCCGCAGGGGCTAGGATGGGGGAGAGCGAGTGTAAAGAAGGTCTGCAGGTGCGCAAGGGACCGGGGAAACTAGCGCGCCTCACTGCGGAAGTCGGGAGCTCACCGGCGTTGAGCCTGAGCTCGCCGGAGCCGTGGCCTTTTTAAATCCTGACGGGCGGGTCCCGCCCGTCAGTGTCCGCGTGAGGGAGAAGGAGGGGCCGCAGCGCACGCGGTCCGCGCGGGAGAACTCGCGGGCCGTCTTGGGCCGGGTCCGAGCAGGCCGCCAGCACTGCACAGTGCACTTTTTCTTTTTCCTTTTTGTTTAAAAATGTTTGATATTTGAAGTTAAATATTGAATTGTGTAGTGGTCCAAAAATAGTGAAACTTTTTGGATAGGTTCCAGGAAAGGTATAGAGCCTAGGAAAAATATTAGAACTTATTTCTCTGATAGTTTGCATGTCTATAAAAATTGGCTCTTTAATTAGTGAATAAAACTTCTAGGAATTTTAGTAATTTATTAGGAGGTCCAAAAATCACCAAAAATTGTGGAGAGCCTCTGAGTGGTATTCACTGGCTCCAGACAAAATTTGGTGGCATTTGGATAATGTTTGATTAAAATATTAATAAACCCTTATTTAGCATTTAAATAATAATTCCAAAATAATTAAATAGTGATTATTTAGATCCTCATAATTAGGGTTGAGTGATTTTGGATTGTGTGATAACCTGAGGTCATTAACCCTAATGACCTTTGGCATTTAATTATTGTTTAGCCCTAATGCTTAATTACTGTCATTAGTAATGCCAACCGTGCTTTCTACCAACTCCGCCAACCCCAGACGGGAATATTGATTTAGATTTATAGCCGCACCTGAGCCCGCAACTGCTGCCTCTACTCCGCCTACTTCTTGTGCCGACTTCGCCAGCCTCGCGGGGTACCGATTTCCTCCTGCTTTGTGTGCGTGCCATTGACTCCTTTAATGGGTCGAAACCTACTTTGTTCTTTTTTTTCGTCTAATTAAGAGTTAATTAAGGTAAATAGGATTAATAATTAGTTAATTCAGGATAATTAGAAATTAAAAGGAGTTTTAATTTACTAATGCAATCTCTTGGGTAAAAACAGTAATTTGTTAAACAACTTTATTTAGTGACAATTCTGTATTGCATTAAAAAGGCAAATCGTACTTAATTCGGTCCATCTTGCATAATTGCCATACGCATATCATAAGCATTCATCATTTCGCGTATAGTGTCCGTGACCGAAGGAGCGCCCGTTGAACCGAACCCCGAGGTCGGTGCTCCGTTCGAGGAAGTCGGATCCGAGACTTGGGAAGTCTCCGAGGGTCCCTCTCTGCCCTGCAACCAAGGCAAGCCCCGGATGCATTAACCCCTCCTTAGATGTTTTAAATCTTTTATCACTTATGAATTGAAAATGCTGCATTATGTAGTTAAGAATTGGCTTAACCTACTTGTTGCATTTACTACCTTGATATCTATTATCCTGTCCTTGACACCTGTTTTATTTTAAAACTGCGTAGCGATGCTTAACCCTGCTACTAGATAGGTTTTTAAACAAGAAAGTTTGAAGGGTTGTTGTGGGATGCACTTATGGTCAATGATGTTTTAACTTGAGACCGGTCGGTGGACTTGCTTTAAGAATGGAGTCTTAAAGTAGTGTCTCCAACTGTGTCGGTTAAGGACCGGTCCGTTGATGGCCTGCTGGGTTGAGAATTTATAGTACTAGCCACTTGCCTTCGGTAAGCCCGGTCTTATGATCCCTCGACGCGAACAGCTACTCGCGCACTGGGAGTGGAAAGATGGCGAGAGTAGTATGTACCCACCTTACGGATCTGAGATGACCGGAAAACATCTAGATCGGCTGTAGGATGGTGGAGTACTGTGCTCTCGGGTGCCGCGAACCTGGTCAGATTTGGGGAGAGCTTGATTTGGGTTGACATATGCAAGATTTGGTTCTACATATGTCGGGTGGTTAGGAACTCCAGCTGGATTGCTAAGCGATTCGAATCGTCGTTGCTCCCCGATTGGGAGACTCAATTCCTTCGACCCTCATCGTAGTTAAATATGCAACTAAGTGATAAAATGAGAAAGGGGAAAATGTCTTATGAGGTTCGGATCCCAATTCCCGGACTCATAGCGACATGAAGCTATGGCCATCGATGAATAATACTTAATGATAGGACTAGGGACTCACGGATTCGTCTATGGGGAACAACCAGTTAGACTATCCTCGAATTCCTCTGCCTCTGCGAGGGAGGAATTCGGGGTAAAACTTGAAAATAAGGATGCACTACTAGTAAGCTTTACGCAAAACACTTTGGCTCCTTGCTCAGCCACCCCTTGTCTACCCTAAGCCTGCATCCCTAAATTCTCCTCTTTTCCCGTCGGATAAGTCTTGTTGAGTACTCCCGTACTCAGGGTTTCAATACCCCTGTTGCAGGTGAAGCTCAGGAGCCGACTTGTTTCGGACCCTGTTGTGTGACCGTCGTCGAGGTTGACGACGAAGAAGAGTGAGCGCGACCCATGGGCAGGGTCTGTAAATTTGTTCTGTCTGTACTAAAGTCTCTGTTGCTCCGCTGGACCAGGCTTGTAATAACACTCTACATTTGGAAGAACTCCTTTTATAAATTAAGTTATGTAATACTTCCGCTGTTTCACTCTGAAAGGTTATTTTGGACTTGTGTCGTTGAGTTACTGCTTTATCTTCGCAACGAATGATCCTGGTGTTAAGGTGGCCACTTGCTATCCTGTAAGGGCGAGAAGAAGCAGTTCTCGTTGTTTGACCATTACCAGTGGTCAGGACGAGCCAGCTTGGTACGCCACAGGTAACAGTGGAATGAGCGCCCAGCAATGCTCATCGGACTTCTAAAAGTGGGAGGACTCCCGGCATCACCGTCAGAGGTCCTTAGGACAATGGCAGGTGTCGGTGGGCCCAAACACTTAGGAGGTTCTGCCACAGCTGGTATCAGAGCATTCGTTGCTAAGATGACTGCTGAACCTTTTGAGAAACTTCAAAAATTCATTTGGAACTAATATTATGAACCTGCCTATTTTGAGTCCAAGTGCTTAGTCCTAATCTACCCCTGTCTATAGGCTTTCTTAGAATTTTTGAAGTGGTATGGAGGAGCAACCTATAGTATTGCCCTATGTTGTAAAAATTTAAGGTACTGTTGTTACGAATTGTTAGTAGGAATCGTAAGTTCGTGCATGCATCATGATGTATTAACTGGATAAGTTCCTTCCTCCTTGTTGGGTTGGGCGAATAGAATCAATCCTATTCTTGCTAACCTTTAAGGTCTCTCTTACTAATCTAAACTTACCCTCTACAGGATGGCTCGTCAGAAGCAGACCCCGCGTAAGCGGACCGGTCCAAAAGGAGTTCCCCGACATCAGCTAGCTCCACGCAGTGATCAAGCCAGTAGTAGTCGTTCACCGCCTCAGCAGGAGGTGGACAGGTTGTCCGCCGAGTTGACTGAGGTGATGAGAGAGAGAATGTACAACGTTATGGAGATTGGCAAACTTAAAGCTCAACTGGCCAAAGAAAAACAAGCTACAGAAAATTGTGAAGCTATGTTGTCCCGGATGGTGGAGGAGCGGAATGCAGCCATTGCCCGAGAGGAAGAAGCTAGGAGCACCCATAGGCATGAGCTAACTAGGATGAACGCAAAGTTGGGCAAGGCAAAGTATCTTAAGGATTTGTATGTGAAGATGGCGGCCACGGTCACCGCACAACGGGACGTCGCGTGGCAACGAGAGGACCAGCTCCAGCTGGAGAAACTGGAGCTGGCACATCACTTGGATACAGTCAATGACTTGGCTATGCAGTATCGTGATATTGCATTTAATCTGTATCATCAACTCCACCCACCTCCCGGCGAAGGAGAAATGGATACAGATGGCGAGTTGGCAGACGGTGGAGAACCCGATCCAGGCCTCAGTGATGAAGAGGAGTCCGACCCCGATGACCACAACCCAGGGGGGTAATCAAGATGATGGCAATGACGACCCGGGCTACAGCTCTGGCCACACCGATTAGTTCGGTGAAACCGAGGGCAACGTCGTAGTAGGAGTCCTAGCTTGCCGTAGTGGGGTTCGGGTTTGTAATATAAGTTTTCTTTCGGTTTGAGAAGTTGAACCTGTTTACTCTTGGTGTGTTGAACTAATGTTTAATAAGTGAATGAAAGAATGTAAGATATGTTCTGTGTTATGAATTTTACGTGGTAACAGGTATCTACGATTCTTGTAACAGATGCCGATGCGTACTCGCGGATCCGATGGGGCTGGGACATCCCAGGGAGGGGATGATATCCCCAACCCTCCACCTGCTCCACCTTCTTTGGCTGACGCCATTGCTGTCCTGCTAAGTGCCACAACTGACAACGCTCGCTTGCTGCGCGAGCTAGCACAGCGTCAAACACACCCTGCTCCAAACTTCAGGGCACCGCGCAACGGGGACGGAGAGGCTCGGTATGTGGACTTCACCGAGACCAGGCCCCCGGTGTTCACTAAGGCCGATGAGCCTTTAGAAGCGGATGACTGGCTCCGAACTATGGAGCATAAGTTCAGTTTGATTCAGTGTTCAGAAACTCAGAAACCCTTATTTGCAGCTCAGCAGCTTCGGGGAGCTGCAGGTGCATGGTGGGAGAACTTCTTAGCTATTCAAGCTCCCGGACACCAAGTCACTTGGACTGAATTTAGGGACGCGTTCCGCGCCCACTACATCCCCGAAGGGCTCATGGCCATGAAGGCCGAAGAGTTTCTCGCCTTGCAGCAAGGCGATAAAAGTGTTATGGAATACGTGGCAAGGTTTAATCATCTCTCTCAATATGCCACGGATCATGTGAACACTAATAGAAAGAGGAAAGCCTGTTTCATGCGTGGTCTAAATACTAAACTTCAGACCATGATGACCACTTGCCAAAATGCTACTTTCTATGAGGCGGTAAATATTGCTATCGCCTCAGAGGAAAAGAATAGGAAACATAAGGAAGCCAAGAAGAAGGCTGCTTCCTCTTCTTTCTCTGGTCGCGGTCAAAAGCGCCAGAGGATCATTTATCATCCACAGGGCCACGGACGTTTCCAAACGCCGTTACCTTATCGTGGTCCTTTCTCCCCTCCACAGTACAGACCCGGGCAGCAGGTATATTCTCGACCTACTGCCATCGCTTTTGCACCACGCCAGCCGAACGCCCCGGGTGTTCGCCCTACTGCTCCGCCCAGCCACAATTACCCTTGCTTCAATTGTGGTAAACCTGGGCATTTCTCTAAAGAGTGCCCTTTTCCCCGTCAAACCAACCCTACCTTTCCAAGGCCACCTATGGGCCAACCCCAGCCGGGTCAGTTCAGAACTGGGGTTCAAAAAGGGCAACAGATACAAAAGGGTAGACCGGTAAAGAAGACAGGGCAAGTCTTCCATACTGAAGTGGAGACAATTCCAGAGGGTGAACCAGTGATGATGGGTACGTTTCCTGTTGCGAAGCATCCTGCTTTAATGCTCTTTGATTCTGGTGCATCCCATACATTTATCAATCGCACCTTTGTGTTAAAGCATGGCATACCTATTGGGGAAACACAAGATCATTTTTATATACAGTCGCCAGGAGGACGGCTGATGTCTAAAGAAATGGTTCACCAAGTACCCATCGAATTTGGTGGGCACAATTTTCCTACTAGCATGATTGTTCTTAAGGACCAAGAAATTGATGTCATCTTAGGCATGAACTGGATGGCGCAACGAGGGGTTGTGCTAGACACTTTGCACCGAACCATTAAAATCCCATTGCCCAATGAGAATTCTTATTTGCTAATCCAATTAGTTACTCCCAAACGGACAATTGGGCAAGTTCATGCCGCAAATGTGTCTGAAGTTAAAGATATCCCGGTAGTTTGAGATTTCCCGGATGTATTTCCTGAAGACTTACCAGGTCTGCCTCCGGACCGGGATGTACAATTCAGTATAGAATTGAAACCAGGAACGGCCCCAATATCTCGAAGGGCCTACAGAATGGCACCGAAAGAGCTGGCTGAATTAAAAACCCAATTACAAGAGTTGTTGCAGAAGGGTTTTATTCAGCCCAGTTCTTCTCCATGGGGTTGCCCAGCCTTGTTTGTGAAGAAGAAAGATCAGACATTAAGGCTGTGTGTCGACTATCGTCCTCTAAATGAGGTGACGATTAAGAACAAGTACCCTTTGCCCCGCATTGACTTATTGTTTGACCAGCTAGCTGGGGCCAAAGTGTTCTCAAAAATTGATGTGAGATCAGGGTACCACCAAATTAAAATTAGGCCGGAAGATGTGCCCAAGACTGCTTTCACAACCCGCTACGGGCTGTATGAATACTTGGTGATGTCTTTTGGGTTGACTAACGCACCGGCCCATTTTATGTACCTGATGAACTCTGTCTTCATGCCAGAACTAGACAAATTTGTGGTCGTCTTCATCGATGACATCTTGATTTACTCCAAAACTAAGAAGGAACATGCTGAACACTTGAGAATCGTGCTGACCCGTCTCAGGGAGCATCAGCTATATGCCAAGTTCAGCAAATGTGAGTTCTGGCTGGACAAAGTCCATTTCCTAGGTCATGTATTATCAGCGGAAGGAGTCGCTGTAGACCCAGGCAAGGTAGAAGATGTGTTGAATTGGAAACCCCCGACTACGGTACACGAGGTCCGTAGTTTTCTGGGCATGGCGGGATATTACCGTCGTTTCATCCCGGACTTTTCCAGAGTCGCCAAACCAATCACAACCTTGCTCAAAAGTCAAACAAAATTTGTTTGGTCACCCCAATGTGAGCAAGCTTTTCAGACTCTGAAAAGGTTGTTGACAACTGCACCTGTCTTAGCCCAGCCAGATATTGAAAAACCCTTTGATGTATATTGTGACGCATCAGGGATCGGGTTAGGCTGTGTGCTGATGTAGGAGGGTCGCGTAATTGCATATGCTTCCAGACAACTCAAACCTCATGAAGAGAATTACCCGACCCATGATCTCGAACTAGCCGCCGTAGTACATGCATTAAAGATCTGGCGTCATTATTTGTTGGGAAACACATGTCATCTATATACAGATCACAAAAGCTTGAAGTATATCTTTACTCAAGCTGAGCTTAATATGCGCCAGCGAAGGTGGCTAGAACTAATTAAAGATTACGACCTTGAGGTGCATTATCACCCTGGCAAGGCAAATGTAGTGGCGGATGCCCTCAGTCGTAAGGCTCACTGTAATTGTTTAACAGTGACGCCTAGGGATATAACTTTGTGCCAAGAGCTAGAGAACTTGGGAATAGAAATGATTTCCCAAGGAAGCCTTTCCAATCTAAAGATTGATTTCAATCTCGAGGCTCAAATCATAAAGGCACAAAAAGAAAACAACGGCATGAGACATCTTAAAGAGAAGGTTTCTAACAGAGCACCCACAGACTTTAAGGTGGATGATGCGGGAGTAGTCTGGTTTAAGAACCGGTTAGTGGTTCCAAAGGTACCTGAGCTACGTCAGCAAATCCTGGATGAAGCTCATACCACGAGGTATTCCATTCATCCGGGAAGCAATAAGATGTATCAGGACCTGAAGCAAAGGTTTTGGTGGACAAAAATGAAGATAGAAATAGCTCGCTATGTGGCCCAATGTGACACCTGTCGAAAGGTCAAAGCCATTCATCTCAAATCCGCTGGGAAGTTGCAACCTTTGCCTATCCCCGCATGGAAATGGGATGACATAAGTATGGATTTCATAGTAGGATTGCCCAAGACGGCCAAGGGCTTTGATTCCATTTGGGTCATAGTAGATCGTCTCACCAAAACAGCACATTTTCTGCCGGTAAAGCTATTGTATCCTGCCTCCACCTATGCTAAGATTTATTTCGACCGTATTCTAAGCCTGCATGGGGTGCCAAAGACAATAGTGTCAGATAGAGGCACACAATTTGTCTCCCAGTTCTGGAAATGTTTACATGAGTCCCTGGGCACTAAGCTTTTATACAGCACAGCCTACCACCCTCAAACTGGTGGGCAAACAGAAAGGGTAAATCAAACCCTAGAAGATCTATTAAGATCTTGTGCCCTGAATTTTCCAGATAAGTGGGATGACTGCTTGCCTCTAGCAGAATTTTCCTACAATAATAGCTATCAAGAGAGTATCAAAATGGCTCCCTTTGAGGCACTGTATGGTCGCCGATGTCGAACTCCGTTACACTGGTCGGAACCTGGAGAAAGATGGTTCTTCGGAGTTGACTTAGTGAAAGAGACTGAAAACAAAGTGAAACAAATCCAAAATAACTTGAAAGTTGCTCAGTCCCGACAGAAAAGTTACGTTGATAAAAGACGTCGACCATTAAAGTTCGCCAAAGGTGATCATGTGTATTTGAAAGTATCCCCAATGAAAGGAGTAAATCGTTTTGGTGTTAAAGGCAAGTTAGCGCCTCGTTACATTGGTCCATTTCCAATTATTGACCGATGTGGGCAAGTCGCTTACCGCCTTAAATTGCCCGAACGATTATCCGGGGTACATAATGTGTTCCATGTGTCTCAACTGAAAAAGTGTCTTCGGGTACCAGATCGAGTTCAAGATATTGAAGATGTAAAGCTTGAACCAGATCTAACTTATTCGGAATATCCTATCCGAGTACTGGATCAAAAAGCTAGAGTTACTCGAAGGACAACCACCAAATGGTATAAAGTACAATGGAGCCAGCACTCTGAGGAAGAAGCCACCTGGGAATCTGAAGATTACTTGCTAGAGAATTTTCCTGAATTCCATGCTTCCCTTCAGGATAGCATATGATAATTAGAGAATGTACTCCAGTGAAGAAAAAGAGTTACCAAAGCCATGTACTTAATGTACCTAGATGCATATAATGAAGTATTTTTCCCCAACTCCTTGCCTTGTGAAAAAGTTGAAGATGAAAGAGTTTTGACAAATTTCCTTTTCCATTACTTACCCTAAGGTTTTAAATCTCGGGGACGAGATTTCTTTAAGGGGGAAGGGCTGTAACATCCCTGATGTTACGGTTACAAAAAAAAACGGATCATGTCATCATAAGCATTGCAAAGCATAATTGTTAAAGCACCTTAGTATGCATCAACTTAAAATAAGTTTACTTTGATTGCTTGAGCTTAGGGAAGTAGAGTGTGCTTTTGTGGTGTGTTGTTGCTTGTGTGGTTGCTAAAACCCTAGGGTGGAAGTTTTCCGAGAAGCAGGGGGGAAAACCCTGATTTCTGGATCCTAGATTTGTCCCCTTTTGCTTAAGTCAAAAACTAAGCAAAATTTGAGGTTGAGTTCAAAAGCAAAGTTGTAGCTCTTGGCAAGATGTACAACTTTGGTGTTTTGAGTTTTTGAAGTTTCAATACAAAATTCAAAGTAATTTTGAAAATACAGATTTCCAGAAAGTGTCCCCTTTTCCAACTTAAATCCCCAATTCAAAATCCATTTGGAATTTTGAAAAGTGGTCAACATGAAAGTTGTAGAGCACAAAAAGTTGAGCAACTTTCATGTTGCGAGTTTTTCAAGTTGTTATGCAAAATCAAAAGTAATTTTGGAAATTCTGTTTTGCCCCAATTCAAAAATTTGGAATTTCTTTGATTTGAGTTTGATTTTCAAACTATTTGGCAAAATTACCCTTGATCCATTGAGAATCAGCTTGGGACACCTAAATATGATTTGTAGCTTACAAAATTTGGCACAACTTTTGTTCTGGTGGAAATTTGACTTTAGTTCAAATTTTGGTCGGATTTCACAAAAAGACAAACTGAGTGGATGAGGCCGGCTACAGTGATCGGCAGGGGGGGGGTGCTCTGCCGCCGGGGCAGAACCGCCTCCGCGCGCGACGCCACGCAGCTGGCCACGCAGCTGCTTGCTGCTGTGCTCCGTGTGGACATCCTCATCCGCATCGCAAGCGCCGTCGTGTGGATAAAGCCTCGGTCGGCCGGGACATTCTTTTCTTTTCCTTGAACTTCATCGCCGACGAGCTCCCTGCGCCTCTCCAATTCGCCTCACTCGCTGCCGTTCCAAGCCACCTGAGCACCCCAGCAGCTCCGCCGTGAGCCCCGCCACCGATTGCGCCCCCAAACACACGCTCTACCCTACCGTAACCCCAACCCGAGCTGTTTCCTTCCACAACTCCGGCCGAGCGCCGCCGCGAGCACGCCACCGTGGCCAGCGTCACTCCGCGCCTCTTCGCTGCTGATTCTTGCTTCGTTGAAGTCACGGTGAGCTACCGATGCTCTTACGCCGCTTACCTTGCGCTCTACTCGCTTGGAACGACCGGTGTGTGCCCGGCCGAGGCGGCCACCCGCCATGCTCGTAGCCGCAGGGGCTAGGATGGGGGAGAGCGAGTGTAAAGAAGGTCTGCAGGTGCGCAAGGGACCGGGGAAACTAGCGCGCCTCACTGCGGAAGTCGGGAGCTCACCGGCGTTGAGCCTGAGCTCGCCGGAGCCGTGGCGGGAGGTAGGCGACGCTCCTGACGGGCGGGTCCCGCCCGTCAGTGTCCGCGTGAGGGAGAAGGAGGGGCCGCAGCGCACGCGGTCCGCGCGGGAGAACTCGCGGGCCGTCTTGGGCCGGGTCCGAGCAGGCCGCCAGCACTGCACAGTGCACTTTTTCTTTTTCCTTTTTGTTTAAAAATGTTTGATATTTGAAGTTAAATATTGAATTGTGTAGTGGTCCAAAAATAGTGAAACTTTTTGGATAGGTTCCAGGAAAGGTATAGAGCCTAGGAAAAATATTAGAACTTATTTCTCTGATAGTTTGCATGTCTATAAAAATTGGCTCTTTAATTAGTGAATAAAACTTCTAGGAATTTTAGTAATTTATTAGGAGGTCCAAAAATCACCAAAA
Organism: Sorghum bicolor; assembly: GCF_000003195.3. Classification (NCBI taxonomy): domain Eukaryota; kingdom Viridiplantae; phylum Streptophyta; class Magnoliopsida; order Poales; family Poaceae; genus Sorghum; species Sorghum bicolor. The sequence continues at coordinate 24,382,484 of NC_012872.2, forward strand.
ATTGTGGAGAGCCTCTGAGTGGTATTCCCTGGCTCCACACAAAATTTGGTGGCATTTGGATAATGTTTGATTAAAATATTAATAAACCCTTATTTAGCATTTAAATAATAATTCCAAAATAATTAAATAGTGATTATTTAGATCCTCATAATTAGGGTTGAGTGATTTTGGATTGTGTGATAACCTGAGGTCATTAACCCTAATGACCTTTGGCATTTAATTATTGTTTAGCCCTAATGCTTAATTACTGTCATTAGTAATTAATTAAGAGTTAATTAAGGTAAATAGGATTAATAATTAGTTAATTCAGGATAATTAGAAATTAAAAGGAGTTTTAATTTACTAATGCAATCTCTTGGGTAAAAACAGTAAATTGTTAAACAACTTTATTTAGTGACAATTCTGTATTGCATTAAAAAGGCAAATCGTACTTAATTCGGTCCATCTTGCATAATTGCCATACGCATATCATAAGCATTCATCATTTCGCGTATAGTGTCCGTGACCGAAGGAGCGCCCGTTGAACCGAACCCCGAGGTCGGTGCTCCGTTCGAGGAAGTCGGATCCGAGACTTGGGAAGTCTCCGAGGGTCCCTCTCTGCCCTGCAACCAAGGCAAGCCCCGGATGCATTAACCCCTCCTTAGATGTTTTAAATCTTTTATCACTTATGAATTGAAAATGCTGCATTATGTAGTTAAGAATTGGGTTAACCTACTTGTTGCATTTACTACCTTGATATCTATTATCCTGTCCTTGACACCTGTTTTATTTTAAAACTGCGTAGCGATGCTTAACCCTGCTACTAGATAGGTTTTTAAACAAGAAAGTTTGAAGGGTTGTTGTGGGATGCACTTATGGTCAATGATGTTTTAACTTGAGACCGGTCGGTGGACTTGCTTTAAGAATGGAGTCTTAAAGTAGTGTCTCCAACTGTGTCGGTTAAGGACCGGTCCGTTGATGGCCTGCTGGGTTGAGAATTTATAGTACTAGCCACTTGCCTTCGGTAAGCCCGGTCTTATGATCCCTCGACGCGAACAGCTACTCGCGCACTGGGAGTGGAAAGATGGCGAGAGTAGTATGTACCCACCTTACGGATCTGAGATGACCGGAAAACATCTAGATCGGCTGTAGGATGGTGGAGTACTGTGCTCTCGGGTGCCGCGAACCTGGTCAGATTTGGGGAGAGCTTGATTTGGGTTGACATATGCAAGATTTGGTTCTACATATGTCGGGTGGTTAGGAACTCCAGCTGGATTGCTAAGCGATTCGAATCGTCGTTGCTCCCCGATTGGGAGACTCAATTCCTTCGACCCTCATCGTAGTTAAATATGCAACTAAGTGATAAAATGAGAAAGGGGAAAATGTCTTATGAGGTTCGGATCCCAATTCCCGGACTCATAGCGACATGAAGCTATGGCCATCGATGAATAATACTTAATGATAGGACTAGGAACTCACGGATTCGTCTGTGGGGAACAACCAGTTAGACTATCCTCGAATTCCTCTGCCTCTGCGAGGGAGGAATTCGGGGTAAAACTTGAAAATAAGGATGCACTACTAGTAAGCTTTACGCAAAACACTTTGGCTCCTTGCTCAGCCACCCCTTGTCTACCCTAAGCCTGCATCCCTAAATTCTCCTCTTTTCCCGTCGGATAAGTCTTGTTGAGTACTCCCGTACTCAGGGTTTTATAACCCCTGTTGCAGGTGAAGCTCAGGAGCCGACTTGTTTCGGACCCTGTTGTGTGACCGTCGTCGAGGTTGACGACGAAGAAGAATGAGCGCGACCCATGGGCAGGGTCTGTAAATTTGTTCTGTCTGTACTAAAGTCTCTGTTGCTCCGCTGGACCAGGCTTGTAATAACACTCTACTATTTGGAAGAACTCCTTTTATAAATTAAGTTATGTAATACTTCCGCTGTTTCACTCTGAAAGGTTATTTTGGTCTTGTGTCGTTGAGTTACTGCTTTATCTTCGCAACGAATGATCCTGGTGTTAAGGTGGCCACTTGCTATCCTGTAAGGGCGAGAAGAAGCAGTTCTCGTTGTTTGACCATTACCAGTGGTCAGGACGAGCCAGCTTGGTACGCCACAGGTAACAGTGGAATGAGCGCCCAGCAATGCTCATCGGACTTCTAAAAGTGGGAGGACTCCCGGCATCACCGTCAGAGGTCCTTAGGACAATGGCAGGTGTCGGTGGGCCCAAACACTTAGGAGGTTCTGCCACAGATTCGAGCCGGTTCCAAGCCAGTGAAGCAACGGTTGCGCCGATTCGACGAGGAGAAGCACAAGATCATTGGCGAGGAGGTCCACAAGCTTTTGACGGCCGGATTCATCAAGGAGGTTCATCATCCCAACTGGTTAGCGAACCCTGTATTAGTTAAGAAAAAGATTGGGAAAATGAGGATGTGTGTCGATTATACAAGTCTAAATAAAGCATGTCCGAAAGTTCCCTTTCCATTACCACGTATTGACCAGATTGTCGATTCTACTGCGGGATGTGAAACCCTTTCTTTCCTCGATGCATATTCTGGTTACCATCAAATAAAAATGAAAGAGTCCGACCAGCTCGCGACCTCTTTCATCACGCCTTTTGGGATGTATTGCTACGTAACCATGCCGTTTGGGCTTTGAAACACGTTAGCCACGTACCAACGTTGCATGCTCCACGTATTTGGCGAACACATAGGGTCGACAGTCGAGGCCTACGTCGACGACATTGTCGTCAAATCAAAGCAGCGAGGGGACCTGATCCAGGACCTCGAGATCGCTTTTAGCTGCTTACGCACCAACCAGATCAAGCTCAATCCCGAGAAATGCATCTTTGGTGTGCCTCGAGGCATGCTCTTGGGTTACAATGTATCCCAGCGCGGCATCGAGGCCAACCCCGAGAAAGTCTCGGCCATCACGAGAATGGGGCCGATCCGGGACATCAAGGGTGTACAAAGAGTCACGGGATGCCTGGCGGCTCTGAGCCGTTTCATCTCGAGACTAGGGAAAAGGCGTTACCACTGTACCGACTTCTGAAGAAGGTCGAGCGCTTTTCTTGGACCCCCAAGGCTGAGGAAGCTCTCGAAAAACTGAAGAAAACACTGACCTCAGCACCGGTCTTGGTCCCGCCTCAACCTGCAGAACCACTGCTCCTTTACATTGCGTCGACGACCCAGGTCGTCAGTGCAGCGGTGGTGGTCGAGAGGCAGGAGGAGGGGCATGCGCTGCCAGTCCAGAGGCCAGTCTATTTCGTCAGCGAAGTGCTTTCGGAGACCAAGGTACGTTACCCCCAAATCCAGAAGCTGATCTACGCTGTAATCCTCGCCCGCCGCAAGCTGCAGCACTACTTCCTCGGCCACCCCATCACGGTGGTCTCGTCTTTCCCTTTGGGCGAGATAATCCAGAGCAAGGAGGCCACGGGAAGAATAGCTAAATGGTCAGTCGAACTCATGAGTGAGACTCTCACTTACGCGCCTCGCAAGGCCATCAAATCACAAGCCCTGGTGGACTTCATCACGGAATGGACAGACTCCCAGCTCCCCCCGACCCAGGTCCAGGCGGAACTGTGGACGATGTATTTCGACGGGTCACTCATGAAAACGGGGGCCGGGGCTGGCCTGTTGTTCATCTCACCCTTGGGCGTCCATATGAGGTATGTCATCAGGATTCACTTTGCCGCATCCAACAATGTCGCAGAATACGAGGCCCTCGTCAACGGTCTCAAGATTGCCATCGAGCTAGGAGTCTGACGCCTCGACGTCCGAGGTGACTCCCAACTCGTCATCGACCAGGTGATGAAGACTTCGAGCTGCCACGACCCGAAAATGGAGGCGTACTGCAAAGAAGTCCGTCGACTCGAGGACAAGTTCCATGGCCTCGAGCTCGTCCACATCGCCCGACGCTACAACGAAGCAGCTGACGAACTCGCCAAAATCGCATCGACCCGAGGCACGGTACCACCTGACACGCTCTCGAGAGATCTCCACGAACCATCCGTCGACTTGGGCTCGGGGGCTGGCGTCGATGCCGCTCCCGCCCAGCCAATCGACACCATCTACACGCTGCTGATGGCAGCAGAGGTGATGGAGGTGGAACAGCGACCCGGTCGACCGTTCGACTGGCGCACACCGTTCCTCGACTGCCTAATCCGCTGCGAGCTGCCAGAAGATCGATCCGAGGCCCGCCGTATCGCTCGACGAGCCAAGTCATACGTGATTTACGGCGAAGGCAATGAGCTATACCGACGAAGCCCGACGGGGGTCTTGCAGCGTTGCATCACTGTGGAAGAAGGCCGGAAACTACTCGAGGACCTACACTCGGGGGCTTGTGGCCACCATGCTGCTCTACGGACCCTCGTATGGACCGCTTTCCGACAAGGTTTCGACTAGCCGACGGCCGTAGCAGATGCCATCGAGCTCGTACGCTCATGTCATGGATGCCAGTTTTACGCCAAACAGACGCATCTTCCCGCCCACATTCTTCAGATGATCCCCATCACGTGGCCATTTGCGGTGTGGGGACTCGACTTAGTGGGGCCCTTGCAAAAAGTGAAAGGAGGGTACACCCATTTGCTGGTGGCCATCGACAAATTCTCCAAATGGATCGAGGCTCGACCCATCACCAACATCCGCTTCGAGCAAGCCGTCCTTTTCTTCACCGACATCATACATCGATTCGGAATCCCTAACGTGATCATCACCGACAACGGCACCCAGTTCACCGGCAAAAAGTTCTTGGACTTCTGCGATCAGCATCACATCCGTGTGAACTGGTCCGCGGTGACTCACCCTCGAACTAACGGCCAGGTTGAGCGTGCCAACGGCATGATCTTGCAGGGGCTCAAACCAAGGATCTACAATCGCCTAAAGAAATTCGGCAAGAAGTGGGTCGACGAACTTTCCTCGGTCTTATGGAGTTTGAGGACGACGCCAAGCCGGGCCACCAAATACACCCCGTTCTTCATGGTCTATGGCTCTGAGGCCGTGCTCCCAACGGACCTCGAGTATGGATCTCCTCGACTCAAGGCATACAACGATCAGTCGAATAAGGAAGCTCAAGAGAATGCTGTCGACCAGCTTGAGGAGGCTCGAGACATGGCCCTCCTCAACTCTGCCAGATGTTGACACTTGCTAACACCACTTGAATACTAGGTTGTCATCCCCAGCATGGCACTAGAGTGTACTATGGTATTTATACGCACACAGATAATCCGCAAGCGCACGGATACCGTTGAAGCTTTTACCCGGTTAAAGGTTTTATCGTATCCACAGGGAAACGAGAGAACCAACTACGCTCTAACTTAACCAAGATAGATAGATAGGTGTAAATAGGAAAGATGATAGAATCGAATAAGAACAATATTAAAGGTAAGATAACAGTGAGTGATAATATGGGAATAGAGAATAGAGCAATTCTAGTATATGGGTGATGGTAGCAGAATAGAGAGGATAACTATGGTTTCTCTACTTCAAAGGGGTATGTCTATGTCTGGGACGAACCACGTGATAAGAGTACACCACAAAGGATGCTTATCCATAGGCCGACCTCTCCTCTAATCCTCCTTCGCTCTCCATCTCGCTACTATCTAGATCTACTCTAGTTTAGAGAAGAGAGGAGAGCTCTCATCTCTAAACCCTAGCTTTTGCTCTGTCTATGAATAATGAATAATGATCAAGGGGTGTGTCTCCTCCAGGGGCCAGGGGGTCTGGTTTTATAGTCCCCTCAAGTGAACCTGGGCCGTCGGATCAAACCGACATTGATTGAACGGTTATTCTTGATCCTTTAGGTCGGTGGAGCATAATCCGCGAGATTGAGCGTGATTGGCCGAAAAAGGTGGGCGGGCGCCCTAAGGACTTGGGCGGGCGCCCTGTCCCTGACTCCGTTCGGTCTCCGCTTCCTTCCCATGGCTTCTGGAGTCTTCTAGATGTAAGATAATTGCGCGGCACGTTGATATCTCTATGTAATCCCGACGTGTGGGCCTTTCTTCCTTATTTCCTGATAACCCCCTGCAGAAATAGACAAACACCAAAACTCGTGGAATTCTGTCAGATAAAACCCTAAGTCTTGATGTTGATTTCATTTGGATCCTTTTCTTTGTTTATTTGATAGTTAAATTTGATACTTAAGGACCGTCAACAAACTCCCCCAAGCTTACCTCTTGCTCGTCCCTGAGTAAGAATAGACTCAGCTATGGATCATAAGTTGTTGCAATATCTTTAAAAATTGACGGTACACATGCTTTTAAATGAGGTCTCATCTCTGAGTTAGAGTAAACTGTCAAGACTTAAAACTTACTTACTTTACATTTCACCATGGGACTTGTAACTGTCACTTCTGTCTTGAGTGGTTAAAAGATAGAACAGTCCAGTCAAGTGTCATGTCGCTTATTCTTGATCAGCTATAGCTCTGGAGTTTTTGCAGATTTTCAAATAAAACTCAGAGATTCCTTTGTATGACTCTCTCATATCTCTCTTTTGTGGTATTTCTGGATCCTTACCAAGGCAGTAATGGTATATGCCTTCTCTCAAAATATGTGGTATTTGTGGTATAAGGGATAGTGACATTGTCTTCTCTCTCACCCTACTCTAATAAGGCTTTAATATCTGGAGCTCATAGGTGGGAGATAAAATATACATACTTACAAGACATTTATTATATAGTCAAACCATGGATCCAAAGAAACAAATCAATAAGCCAAATCAAGATGTGCATGTGTGGCGAATGAATAGTGTATGGTGATGATGGTGATAACAATGGTGAAAGTCTAATTCTACTTTTGCTCTTTTGAGGGGATACATACCTTTCTTGCTTTTTGAAACTTTATGAGGAGAATGAGATGCTCTTATTTTTCTTTTCTCTCAGATGGGTATCCTATACCCGTAATTCTACTGTCGGACACTTGTCCATTTTTACCTCTCGTCTCACTCTTTTTCTTTTCTTTCGAGGTTCCGGGCACTTGCCCCTTTTTATTTCCTCGTTTATTATTTTTTTTCTTTTTTTTCTCTTTTTTTTTTAGAGCACTCATCTCCTGAAATAATGTAGCAAGTGGTAGTAACCAAAATAACTGGAGCATTTATTTCACAGGGAATAACAGGGATAGGAAAATGTTTTTGGCTATTCTCTCCTAGATTAGGAGTAGAATGATTTTGGGTGAAACTGGAGATGGAAATGGATGGATATATGTGGATGGTACTTCCGGAGTAGAAGTAGTATATATGAGTGAATGTGTAAGTGAATCTTGATTTAACCACATGACAAGCTCCTAAGGGTCTACACAGCTTGACCACACTCAATGCTCATAAGCCGTAAATAATAAATGTGTGGCTCAAAGTCTAGCAAGCATGTATATATGGCTGTGGTAGGAATTTAAACTTTCATCATACAGGAACTCATCATGCAATATTTTAAAGATTTTTTCAAAGATAAAATTCTCCAGAATTCTAGCATCTCTAGGAATAGGTAAACAGCAGCTCAACCTTCCCATATCATATCCGTTAACAACTTAGATTTCAGATCAAGTTTTCATCCCACAAGTTTAGATCTAGACCAAGCTTTCAATTATAACAGTTATGTCTAAACTTGAGAGAGAACTTCAAATTTGCAAATTAGGCAGAGCAACTATTCATCATATCCATGCTAGAGTTTTATTATTAAAATTTAGATTAGCATAGCCACTTTATTTATTTATTAAACACACTAAGCAAAAGATATATATAAGCACAAAATCTTTATTTAGTTTTTCATAGTTTATGTATTTTAATATTCTAATATAATATAAGTATAAAGATAGGTAGAAATACTTAGCGAGATAAATAGGGTTGCTCTCCCCCAAGCTGAATTTTGACGTAATTTCTCTTGATGTAGCTAGTAGGTGGCAGAGGTGTATTTGAAAGGCAGCAGCATTCTGACAGCGATTAGAATGTCCTTCGTCTGCTAGTCTTCTTGATTCTTAAATTCTGTGGAGCTCAAATAGACAACAATGCTTGTGGAACTAATTAAGTGTTAGCATAAATATCTAGCCTTCGTCACGTTGAGCTTCCTCAATAAATATTACTCCCTGTTTTTATATTTTTATTTTATAAAGTAAAAAAGAAATATTTATTTTATTTTTATGCCACCACAGTGAAGGTACTTATGGGTTTTATGCCACTCATATACTCACATGGGGCTTAGTATTTTTTAACATTTTTATTTTCTTTTCAAGATAGCATGATTAACTAATAATCTATTTAAGGAAAGTAAATAATTAAATGGAAAAGGAAATGCAGAAAGGATAAATATGGATAACTACCAATCTTACCTTTCAGCGAGGGTTTAATGTTTTAAGTCTTCTTGTCAAGACTTCTCATCGTGTTCATTCTTCAGGTGCGTCATTTGATTCAGGTGCGGACCTTGACGTCTGCACCTTTTAATACGGTGTCACCCATGTTCTTCGTTTGCCCAGCAGTTCAAAGTGCGGTATTGGCAGTATCCTGCTCAGTGTGTTTGTACTCGTAGATGCAGGTCCTTCACTTGGTAGAGTTTGAGAGTTATAAAACTCCTCCGTGGTTTGCTCGAAGTGTACCTGCTCATAGAGACAAGGCAGAGATCAAGTGCATGGGTCCTGTTGGTGGAAAACACCAACAGAACCTAAAGTGTATTTGTTCTTCTCTAACCTTATGCATAGTGAGCAAGACAAAGTTGATGGATGATAAGTTCATGAGTGTAGCACTTATAACATTTGTCAGATCAGATCGCTCAACCTTATGGAAACATAATCTATCTATGTATATGTCTTTTTCTTTATATCTCTCAATGATTGAATGTGTAACATTTTAGCTCATATGATTAGGAGTGTGGGATCATGGAGGTAGTACTAAGAACAAGGATTAAAAGACTAAACATGTTTAATCAGTTGGGTTGGTTAATCTAGAGTTGTAAATCATACACGTTTGTCTCTTTTATTTATATGAACGCCAGAACCAAGGAGAAGCTTATAAAAGTGATAGTCAAGTACCTTAAGATGTTACCTTGCTTGAAGAGTGGTGGTACAGTATCATCTTATGGAAGCTTTCCTTTCTTAGCGGTTGTGCATCGTGTTTGTGGCACCCTCCATGGATCATCTCTTTATGATGAATGAGCTATGTCCTTCTCGTGCAAATTGTTAAACTTCATGTGTCACTCTCTTCGTCTCTGATGTGAGTTTATCTCAGGACTTCCCAAATCGATATTGAAAGTTTTTCTGCAGGGGTTAGTCCGACAAAATATACCAATATCTACTCAAGCAGTTTTTTTAGTTCAATAACCAAACTAGAGTCCATGTCTAATCAGATTAAGGAAGGCTATTTAACCTAATCACCATGCTTAATTTAAATGCCAATGGAAGTATGGCGAGTACTTCCAAACCAACACTTGCTAGTAAATAGACAAAGGTAGCATGACAGTGTTTATAGAGATCTACTCAAGTGGAGATGAAGTAGTGTGATTAGTATTTAACAAATTGAGCATGTCTCAAAGGTAGGGACAACCAGCATAGCAACATGGCAAAGGATGTTTTTATGTAAAGTACTCCCCCAAGCTTGAATTTTGCAAAATTCAAGTTTGGATGAATTTAATTCAATGTTGTATGATGATTGGTTGGACATACCTTGTGCTTATCATTCATCCGATCTTCTTGCTCCAATCTTAGAAAGGTTAGTGACAAGAATACCCGAAGGAATATTTTTTTTTACAATTATCCTTATATGCTCAATACACATGGTAATGTTGCAAATAATTAAAGGCTCATGTTACGATCTGATCAATGCTTATTTTAAGACACTAAGCTTGTCCTTGGGAAACCATCAGTTTATGTTGGCGAAGTGGTTTCCCCTCCGACGCCAACCTATATCTAGATCAACTCAACGAGATCTGCAATATTTATTATAGACATATGCATTGACAACCGCCCTTTTAAAGTTTTTATAAATAGAAAGGAAGAGGGGGTTGGAGATCTCAAGTGTGGTGATGTCAGAGAGACCAATAGATTGGGAAGATGTTGCATATGAGCATGGAGTAAACGAAGTGGCTATGAAATAAATTCCATGCTCATTAATGTTATCTTCGTCTCTAATCTGAATGTTCAGAGTTTCTCCTGGATTGGTCTCACCTATGTCCTCTTCTGTAGTTGGATGAATCTCATCTTCAAAGGGAGTCAAGAACTCACCATTTGAAATTGAGCCAAAGTCAGAACCCATTAAGGCTTCTTCCTTATCCATCCATTTTACACATTCTAGCCATTTAGAACTTGTGATCAGGAAAGGGGAGGTGTTAGAATTTTCAATATGTCTTAGCTCTCCTTCACTTGATATGTCATCTTCGACTTCTTTATAACAGGAATGAGGACATTCTCTAAGAGAAACATTATTGCAATGATTTGAATTATCCCTGCTTGAAGGTCTCCTATAGAACCAGAAGTCTAAACCATCAACATCTAAAAGATTTAAGGTCGGAATTCCTTCCTCCCTTGGAGAATTTTGGGGTATTGATGGTTTAGGATCGATAGCTAAAGTTTGGGATTGAAGTGGTTGTAATCTGGCTATCGAAACTTCTTCTTCTTATCTAGGAATTGGTTCTTTCTCTTTCTCAGGGATATAAAAGCTAGGAGACTTTCCGCTCATTAAATCAATCAAATTCCAAGCTTCACTAGCGGATAGGTGGTGGAAAGATCCTCCAGAGGCCGCATGAAGGGTTTCTTATTTTTCCTACTAAGGCCCTCAAAAAAGTGAATTAGAAGAACTTCTTCTGGAATAGAAAGTTTTGGGCCAGTGAGAGTAAGGTTAATAAAGCGGTCCCATGATTTGCCAAGAGATTCTTCTTCCAGTTGTCTAAAAGAAAGAATCTCATGCCGAAGTTCCACCACTTTGGAGATTGGAAGATATTTAGAAAGAAAACTACTATATAACTCCTTCCAATCTCCATGAACACTCCCTACTTTGAGTTTATACCAATGTCTAGCTTTTCCCGTTAAAGAGAACGGAAAGAGCTTCCATTTAAGGGTCTCATCGGACATGCCTTCTATGCGAAGGAGGTCACAGACTCGATAAAACTCTCTTAGGTGTGTGTATGGGTTTTCCTCACCTTTTCCTGAGAAAGGTTGTTTTTGAATAAATTCTATGTATTCGGGGTCTATCTCAAAACTAGATGCTATGATAGGCTTTGAAGATTTTGGTGGTTCGAGATGTGTGCCCATAGGTCTGTGAAATTCATAGATAGACATGTTTGAATTCATAATAGACCAGAGATCAAGGATTAGATAAGAAGAAAGAATAGCAGAGATGAGGCAAAGGATAAAAGGAATTTTTTTTATTTATTTTTTATAAAATGATTAAACTAGTTCGTAGTCAACTCAGCAACCGTTTCCCCGGCAACGGCGCCAAAAATGCTTGTTGACACTTGCTAACACCACTTGAATACTAGGTTGCCATCCCCAGCATGGCACTAGAGTGTACTATGGTATTTATACGCACACAGATAATCCGCAAGCGCACGGATACCGTTGAAGCTTTTACCCGGTTAAAGGTTTTATCGTATCCACAGGGGAAACGGGAGAACCAACTACGCTCTTAACTTAACCAAGATAGATAGATAGGTGTAAATAGGAAAGATGATAGAATCAAATAAGAACAATATTAAAGGTAAGATAACAGTGAGTGATAATATGGGAATAGAGAATAGAGCAATTCTAGTATATGGGTGATGGTAGCAGAATAGAGAGGATAACTATGGTTTCTCTACTTCAAAGGGGTATGTCTATGTCTGGGACGAACCACGTGATAAGAGTACACCACAAAGGATGCTTATCCATAGGCCGATAAACCCTACCCGTCCTGCTAACGAGAGGTGGACTACAGGGGACCAACGTAACTGTCACCTACGCGGCCTACCACACGATCCAGCTAGTCAGGGGATATCCACAAGTAATCTTGGTCTAAGCACCACGCTTACACCTATACTACAACTCTAACCTATAGGGTCCTATAGATTAGAAGTACTCAAAAGAGTTGTGAACCAGAACATACATGATTAGTAATTGCATAATGAATTAGAAGTAGATTACCAGAGTCATCCCATGAGCAAGGTTGATTAGAGCTTGATCACGGCAAAGTACAACCGGAGGAAGAACCGACAGGCCGACCTCTCCTCTAATCCTCCTTCGCTCTCCATCTCGCTACTATCTAGATCTACTCTAGTTTAGAGAAGAGAGGAGAGCTCTCATCTCTAAACCCTAGCTTTTGCTCTGTCTATGAATAATGAATAATGATCAAGGGGTGTGTCTCCTCCAGGGGCCAGGGGGTCTGGTTTTATAGTCCCCTCAAGTGAACCTGGGCCGTCGGATCAAACCGACATTGATTGAACGGTTATTCTTGATCCTTTAGGTCGGTGGAGCATAATCCGCGAGATTGAGCGTGATTGGCCGAAAAAGGTGGGCGGGCGCCCTAAGGACTTGGGCGGGCGCCCTGTCCCTGACTCCGTTCGGTCTCCGCTTCCTTCCCATGGCTTCTGGAGTCTTCTAGATGTAAGATAATTGCGCGGCACGTTGATATCTCTATGTAATCCCGACGTGTGGGCCTTTCTTCCTTATTTCCTGATAACCCCCTGCAGAAATAGACAAACACCAAAACTCGTGGAATTCTGTCAGATAAAACCCTAAGTCTTGATGTTGATTTCATTTGGATCCTTTTCTTTGTTTATTTGATAGTTAAATTTGATACTTAAGGACCGTCAACACCAGATACCAGCAGAAACTTCGACGCTACCACGACAAACATGTACGTAAGAGGGACTTAAATGTGGGCGGCCTTGTTCTACGATGACGGCAGAGCAATCAAGGACGCCACAAGCTGACCCCGCCATGGGAAGGCCCGTACGTGGTGGCCGAGGTCTTGAAGCCAGGAACGTACAAGCTAGCGGACGAGAAGTGGGCAGTCTTCACCAACGCATGGAACAGCTGCGTCGATTCTACCCCTAGAAGTTCAAAACTTACGTTCCAACGTACATTTTGTACCAAGACTCTGTAAACGAATGCATGAATAAATGAAGTCTTTCCCTCGAGCAACTTCTTTTTGTACCGAGGATTTACAAGTCATAATCTCGACGTTAGAAGGGGGCGCCAACTATGAGCTGTAACACCCCAAGTGTTTGTTTTGCGTTTTGGCACTTACATTTCATGAGCATAAGCATCACTTGTTCATATATGATAGTATGAAACATACTTTGATGTTGTGACAAGTGAATGCTTGATGATCCTGCATAATAAAGCTTGTGGTTGCTGATGGTGCTTCTTTCATGTGTATCATCTCCATCTCTACCTAGGTTGATCACTCAAAAAGTTTCGTGAAGTTTGGATTCAAAAGGTCAAATGAAAGGATAAGTTACATGATTGTTGGAATGACCTTATTAAGTGAACGGAACCTTGGGTTACTAACCTAATCTTGCAACCCTGACCAAATGACTCTAGATGAACTCTACAACAAAGGTCATGAAGGGTTCATGTTGAGCTTGTGCCAAGAAAATGCTTTATTTGCTCTAAAATCCTAGTTTGAGCTTTATCAAGTTGCTGCTTTGACCAAAGTGAAAGTTTGACTTTGGTACCAGTTATGAGGTTGGACATTAAATAAAAGTTGTAGTTTTGCTTCTGTAGAACAAACATTATTCAAAGGTCAAGAGCTAGTTTGGTACCTATCCTAGTCAAATTAAGCTCACAAGATTCAATGCAGTGCTGTTTTGGAACCCCAGAAATTTTGGCTAAGTCCTCAAGGTGTTCAGTTTTGGGTATCCATGTTGGGAGCTTTGTATCTTCCAGCCCAATCTGAATCAGTACAAGGTCCTTTAGTAAAAGTTGTAGTATAGTTTGTATACTATAAACTTTGTTAAAGTGCCCAAGTCTGAATCATCATCTAAGCATGCCAAATAATGGTCACAAGTTTGAATCTGTTATAGTTTCCAGCAGTTAGAATTTCTAAGTCTGGAATTTCAGTTCGTCATGTTGGCATCCCGCGTTCTCCTAATTCTTATGTACAACTTGTTTGGGTACCAAAATAAAAGTTGGAGCATATGTTGTGGGCAAGAGCATATCAAAAGATGACACCAGTTGGACTTCGTTTTGGTCATCAATTTTGAGTTTTGCTAATCTTTATCAATTCATTGACACTCAAGGATTGACATCATGTTATCTCTTAATCTGTTATTCTAATGGCTTTGCACTCTTAATCAAAGTTGGAGAGCAGGCCGAGCTTGGCAAACTTCGTTTTTGGCCCATGTCCAAATTCGGCCCAGAAATGGTCCAAATTCGCGTCCCACTCTGTGTACTCCGACGCGCGCCACGTGTTCGGTGAAATGTCGCCGTGGCGACCATGCGGAGCAGCAGCGCATCACCCTTCCTGCCGTGTGTCCAGGCGCCCTCGCCCCTCCAAATGTGGACGCCGAGGTCCACTCGCCCCTCTGCTCGCTCCCAGACGCTCTCTCGGCCTTCTCCCGCGCCTTAACGCCGGCGAACGGCCGCACCCCGCCATGGCCGTCGCGGAGCTCCGAGCGCCGCTGCCGTTCTTGCTGCTGCGCTCTCTCTCCATGTCGACCAAGCGCGTCATCGTCATCTCCAGCTCGGGCCGCCCCACCTGCGCCCCTTTCCTAGCCGCTGCGGCCGGCAGGAATGCCCACCGTCGGAGGTGTCTTGGGCATGGCCGCCGGCGCACGTGGTCGGATCTCCTCGAGCCATCTCAGGCAGAGCCACGGTGACCGGTGGATGCGCCTGGTGATGGGGGTGCTTCCCCACCACTCCATCGCCACCGACGAGGCTGCGACTGGCCGGAACAGGGAGCTCCGGCGAGCTCCTCTGTTTTCCTCGCGACCAAGGACCTCGGGGACAAATTCGACAAAAGCCAGGGGGTGTTCTGCAGAACTCATGACTCAGATGAATAGTGCTTCGAGGACCTATTTGTTTTGGAGAAATGCTGGAACTTTGAAAATCTATATAAAATCATAGACAAATCGTAAAATAGCAAATGTAGACTTTTTGGAATCCTTATGAAATTCTCTATGCAGTAGATCTATAATATGCCATGTTTTAGGTTAAAGTTTCAGCAGTGGAAAATGATTTATGCAGCTAGGTTTTTAATACTAGTTGAGTTTGTCTATTTTTATAACTGCTGCTGTAGAGCTCCAAATGAAGTGAAATTTTTGTGGCCTGCTATCCTTGTGATGCTTGATGCATGGTAAAAGTTTCATGATGTTTGGTTGCAGTATGGTTGCGTTATTGATTTAACTTGCATAGGGCTTGATAAATGGTTTATAATTGTAAATTAAAATATAAAAATGGAAAATGTTGTTCCACTACCATTCTGTGATATTGTTGTCTCATGTTGATATATATTATGGTCATGTGTTTGAAGAAAATGTGAGTTTTAGATTTATCTTTCTCTCACATGGTTAATTGCAATAGCAATTTGTCTTTTTCATAGAGACTGCTATGTTTGTTAAAATACAATGAAATTTGTATAAAAGTCTATTTATAGTATGTAGAGGCTACTGTAATTTTGGTGGTATTTACTGTGTACTTTTTGTATATGTTCTTTAATTCACCTTATTATACAAATAAATTAAGAAATGCATTAAATAAATTTATTTGGTTGTGACCACTATGTTTTCTGGTGTTCTTTAACTATGTGTAAACTGTTGGTAACAATGGTTTTGCTCAAATGCATGTTTGAAACATAAGTTAATAATTAATTGTTTGCAATTGTTGTTTCTGGACAGTTTGTGGAACTGTTTGGATTACAATATGTAAATGGTGTTTTCTGGGAATCTTGTTTATAGCAAAGTTGTAGATAGTTCACCTATCTAGCTTCTGTTAAAATTTGGTATTATTTGGCCTTGTGGTTTGTGAGTTATGTCTGTTCAAAGTTGGATTCCAGAAATGGCTGCTCTCTGTTTGTCAGGGACAGATTCTGGAACTTTATAATTTCGAGCAGCTTAAGTTGAGAATCATGTTTTGATGTCTAAAGATGAAATATAGATAATTTATTAAGCTTTCCAGAATGTCTTCTTGCATGTCTTGTGGAGTTGTGTAACTCCAGTTATGCTTGCTTGAAGTGCCTATCAGTTTTCTGTCTTTATTTGTACCCTACTGTTTGGGGACAACATGAGCAGTTTTAATTGTGCAACTAATTCCATAGTATAAATTATGTTTGCTGTGAAACTTGTCTATACAAAAGTTGTAGATAACTCTTTCATCTAGCTTTTTTTAGAGTTTCATATCATTTGGACAAATGGTTTGTGAGTTATAAGGGTATTAAGTTTATCTGTCAAAATGCTTGTTCTCTGGAATTCCTGGACCAGATTCTGTAAATATGCATGTTTGACTTAGTTAACTTACTAATCATGCTAAGATGATTAAATATGAATTGTATACAATTTTATAAGATTTCCATAATGTCTTGTTGCATGAATTTTGGATCTGTAGAACTCTGGTTATGATTTATTTACTCAACTGTTGCGTGTATGTCCAGAATTGCTAGGATTGCATCAATGCTTGATTAACTTACATTGTGTGTGGTTTTAAGTGACTCATGTCTTGGTGGTGTCAATTAGTGTTATGTGATCCTATGAACATGTGTTCATGCACTTGCATCTTGCATGTCATCTAGGTACGCTAGATGAACCACGTGAAGGACGTGATGGTGGATCATCCCGAAGATGGAATGATTAAGCAAGTGTTATGATCTTAGATGTCACCAAGACGGAGCAAGCTAACTAATCTGACTCGGTGTCACATTCCAGGCAAGCCCCGGAGCATTATAAGCCTCCTACTTTTTGAAAGTGAATGAGTATATATTTGTTATATATGTATTGTTGCATTAAGTATAGGAGTTGGATGAAACCCTTGCTGCATATATATACCCTTCCTTGTCCAGTATATATATAACCTGAATCCTAATTAGTTAGGATCACGTCTCTGCTTAGCCATGCTTAGCTCGGTAGAAGCCAGGTGATTTCCTGTCACCTGCAGGATATAGGTGGATTCCAGATCACGGTTGGCTATATTTGCTATCGTGGAAAAGAACCATGTGTTAATAATATGAAAGGAGACCGGGCGGGATGATGATAGTGAAACAACAAGGCATGGAGGTCTTGGGTGTGGATCTATCCCCGTCTGTGTCGGTTAAGGACCGATCGTTGTACGTCCTCTTGTCATGTTGAACGCATGCCTAACACTTAGTTGGCCGGATAACTCGTTCCGACCGCGAAGCCTAGTAGTATGACTCAGGCCGGAAGACCGGCAAGTATAAAGTGCGCACTACCGGAGGAAGTGCGGTGTGCGGGGGACCATTGGCGTAAGTCCAAAGGCAGGTGAGTTAAAATTCCTGACCTCCCTGGTAGAGTGGTAGCCCTGGGAGTGCGGCGCTGATCGGAGCCGCGATTCCTGAGTCGTACCAAAGGTGACCTGTTGGCTCTCCGACGGGGGATGCTTGGGTGAGTGTTAGGAATACCCCTCCAGCTGGATAGGAATCGATTCGAATCGCCGTCTCTCCCGGATAGTGAGAACTTGACAGAGCAGCGGCAAACGTAGCATTCACTAAATAACTTAATGGTTCTATGATGATGATGATGATCACGGCCTTAATAAACCTGATATGGTTATTATTGATTGATATTAATCAAGTGATTGCTTAGTACAGGTGCTAATCTAGTTAATAGGTTAATGAGAATTAAATGGATGCTAAATAAGAAAGGTTTAACTATTTATACTTAAGCTTTTTATGCAAAATGTTGTCCAACAAGCTCCACTTATATATCAGCCTTGCATACTCCTTGGTGTCATTTATTTCTGGTTTATGACGGGTAAGTCTAGCTGAGTACATTCTCGTACTCAGGGTTTATTCCCACTTGTTGCAGGTTGTGATGTATCATAGCTACTGCAAGATTTGGATGACTCCTGCTTTAGGGAAGGAGTAAGATCATGGGCATGATCCTTCCTACTTACCTCATCTATGATGCTTTTGTTGGAATGGACCATGGTACTGGCAAGTATTTGAAATAAAAGTGATATTGGTTTCAAATTACTTTGCTTCCGCTATTTGTAAACCTGAGTTGTAATAACCTTATCGAACTCCGATGTATTTGAACTACTTGCGAAATGTATGTAACGTGTGACTTGTTATGTTGAATCACTACGATCTTGGCTTGTATGTTGGTTGGTTTGAAATCCCTCGTGATTTTGTTGGACTACCGGAGTTATATGGGCTCAAGTATGATAAATTGATCGCTTCGGTGATTGTTTTTGTACTTGTGCTCTTATAATTTGGACGGTTCCGTGACATGACCCATCATAGTCAACACCCCCTCGGGGGCTACCAGGGGGACGACCCCCCCCCCCAAGCGTCGAAAAAGCCAAGAAATTTCCTCTTCTTACTTAGTAAACCTTGCACGATTCGAGTAGCTAAGGCGCCTTGAGCCCCTCAAAGGCCGAGGGACAACGAGCCTGAGAACTCCTACGCCCCCGGGCTACGGAAACTCTACTCACTTCCTTACCCTTGAGGTGATCGAGGTTGTTTTTGACGAAAGAACGAACAAGGAATACAAACGTAGGCGCAAAGAGAAATAAAAGAACCTCGAGCGGAAAGACAAATCAACACTTAGCAATTACAAAAAGATACTGTATCATTTAAAAAGCATATTGACAAAGTATTATACAAGGGGCCCCAGGCACCCTACGCAGGCTCGCAGGCCTCAGTCCATGGCACGATCCTCACCGCCCCCGCCTGCGCCCAAGCCAGTCTCAGGAGGAAGCACCTCAGGCTCAAAAAGCTTAGCCAGCCTTTCCCTAGGAGCCTCCGCGTCGTCGATCAAGGCGTGGAGCCTCTCTTCGTTCTCCGCGTCGGTCTTGGAGATGTCGGTGACGAAGCCGTGGGACACCACCTCCATGTCATAGGAGAAGCCCGAGCAGACAACTGCCATAGCCCGCTTCACCCCGATGTGGAGGGTGTCCCGCACTCGGTCTCTCAGCGTCGCGCCTAAGTAGCACAGCTGGTCGACCAGTGCGTCGCCTCGAGCTCCCTCCCTCAACTCGTCCATAGGCTCGACCTCCCAAGAGGTCGAGAGGTCGCTTATCGCCGTCCACACACGACGGTTCAAAGCAACCTCCGCCTCGAGCTGGGCCTTAGCATTACGGGCCTCGACTTGGGCGGCTAGGAGTTCGTCCTTAAGCCCTGCAAACGCCAATACAAGAAACTTTAGGAAAAACCGAGCACACCTCGAAAAAGAAATCCGACAAAGGAAACGTACCGTGGACGCTCTCCTCTAGGGCCGTGTTTTCGCTGACTAATCTGGTGTTGGCCCTCTCGATCTCTCTGTTGGAACAGGCCAGCTCGGTGTTGGCGACGCGGAGATCCTCGATCACCTTGCCAGCCTGAGCAATGGCCCCACTCTTCTCCAACAGTTCTCGCTTCAGACGTTCGACGTCGTCAGAAAGCCTGCGGGATTGAGCCCGCTCCGCCTCGAGATCTTCGAGGGCCTTCCTCTTGGCTTCCTCCGCGGCACTCCTGGCGATCTCGCCGTTCACATGCTCCACCTTCATCTTCTGGAAGGACTCTCGAAGGGAGTCCAGGTCGGTCTTGAGAAGGCCCTTCTCCTTGTCCAGGTCCGCAATAACGCTCTTGTAGCACAGGGCCTCCTCCCAGGCTCTGGATGCAGCCTCCTCGACCGTCAGAGCCCGCTCCCGCAGTAGCGTCATCTCCTCCTCCGCCTTCTTTGAGGCCTCTCGAGCCTCCACCAAGGCAGCCTCCCTCGCCTTCTTCTCCTCCTCGAGCGCTATGAGGTCTTTATAAGCCTTGAGGAGTTTCTCCTGCGACTCGAGGAGCTGATCCTTGAGGACGGGGAGCTGCTCCCAACCGCCTCGCGTGGCGTGGATGAAGCTCGACTTGATGCGGGAGGTCTCTTTCATATCCTGTGAGCCGGCGGACGAACGGTTAGAGTGCAAAACCAAAAGGCTCCATGGAGATCAAAGATCGAAAGACACTTACAAAATAAGCAGGCCCGAGCCCGTTGTTGATGATGTCCGACAGGAGCCCCACCACGTGCTTCATCTAGAGGCGGAGCTCCTCGACATGTTCCCACTTCTCGGCCTCCTTCTTGTCGTCGAGGAAGATGTTGGGCTCCGACGGATCGGTGGAAGCCCGGATACGAATCCGATCGGGGCACCAGTTCTCCATCTCCCAATCAGCCCGCGCCTTGACACCGCGAATAAGGTTCTCGACGGTTTCGAGGGAGCCCCCGTGGCGCAAGAACAGGTCGACGAGGCATGGGAACCGCCCTTCGTCATCCACCGTCTTCCAGGTACCGTCCTTGCTTCCCGACGACTCGATCTCATCCTCCTCCGAGGGAAAACGGTCCTCCCACGCCCGACGCTCCCGGAGGAACCCTGGCGCGATCCCGTCCATGCCGGAGATCGTCCTCTTGATCTCAGACTCGGGGTCGGTGGGGGTGCGCATCATACAGGCGAGCGCCACCACTCCGTTCGCTCGCCCCGACTCTGCTCGGATCGCGGCAGGGGCTCCCGGGAGGAGCCACGCTGGGGTGGGAGGGCCGTACACCGGCAAATTTTCCCCCTGATCGCCGGGCTCTTGCAGCGCCGGCGGCACCGATTGGGCTGGACCTTGAGGCAGGGGCTCGAGCGGCCTTTCCTCTTGGCCCCTTGCTCCTGCTGCAGTTGCTGTTGCTGCTGCTGTTGCTGCCCCTCGGGCATCTGCTGCTCCTGCTGGTGCTGCTCCTCCTGCTGATGGTGCTACTGCTGCAGCTCCTGTGGCGGCCGCGTCGCCTCGAGCTCCCGCTCCTCCACCTCTTTCTCTTTCTCCTTCTGCTCCTCGAGGGCTCGAAGGCTAGCAGGCCAGGGAGTCCGTCCTAAGATGAGAGAGGTCGACACCTCCTCCTCCATAGGTTGGGCGTCCCTAGAAGCCTCGTTACCACCCGACGTGTCGCTGATGGTGATGGGATCCGCCTCGACCCCCAGACGGGGAGGCTTGGGGGCTCCTTCCTGCCCCTGAGTTAGGGGCGCCTCGTCACGCGTCGATACCGTCGGAGTAGGCTCAGGACGAGACGGAGCACTCCCAGCATAGCCGGAGGTTGAGAGTCGGAGGAGCCTGCGAAATAAAGAGTAAAGGTCGGTCACTGTAATAACCGACGCAAGAACGGCACAAAACCCATAAACAAACTACAAACCTGACTCCTTGGAGGCTGCTCCTACCTTGAGCCTCTTCGCCATTGAAGGCTGGGCCTGCTCGAGCGTCCGCTTTAGCCTACAAAGAAAGCAACAAGCTTGAAAAGACCGATATGCGAAGAAATGTAGAGGAATAGGAGAACGAAAGTCACAATAATGAAGAGCTTACCCCACGGGAAGAACAGCTCGCCTCCCAGCGCCCCGACCGGTGGGCCTCGAGCCACCTCGTGCTAAGGCTCCAGGCCCCTCGAGGGCAGGCACTGGCCTTGGCGCAACAGCTCCCGCTTGAAGAGCACCGGGGCTGGCGCTCCTGCGGTCGGCCTCTCCCTTCTCGGAGGCCGCGGCCCGACCGCGAGTCAGAGGCCCCGTCGCCTGGAGCCTAGCATGGCCACTCCCCCTGGGCGCAAGGGGAGGGCGCAGCGCAACCTGACTGACCGTAGGCGCAGGGGGCGTGACGGCCCGCGGGCGGTGGGATCCGCTCGGGCCCTCCATCGGAGTCTCCGTCCGGGGGACGTCGACGTCACCTTGAGGCGGGCCCTCGAGGATCCGGTCAAGACGTGACGCCATCCCCTCGGAGTCGTCGCTGCCCTTGTCATCATCGTCGTCGTCACTGGGGGATTCTTCCTCAGGCTCCCCCCTCTGCCTGGATTTGGCTCGACACGCCTCCAATGCTTGGCGATCGAGGTTCTTTTTCTTCTCCCCTTTCTTTGCGGAGTCCTTGGCGGACTTCAGCTTCTCAGCGGACTGGCGCCGCCTGTCACGATCAACCTCATCCTCCCTCACAGGGGGCCTCGAGGACCGGACATCAATACGTCCCTGCCAGAATAAAGGAAAGTAAAAAAAAAGAGAAGGGGGGATCGAGGAAAATCCAGAATCGGAGCTATGTGCGAAAAGAGGACATACCAAGTCGATCGAGCCTTCGTCAGGCCTCATGGGGAAGCCGTTGACGTGCTTCGATTTGAAGTCGCCAGCGATGGCCGCCCTAACTCGAGCGGCGGTCTCCTCGTCTGCCAGAGCCTCGTTGGACATCCGGCAAGCCTCAAGATCCCGGGACAAGACGCCCGGCCCCATCTCGTCCATCCTCAACGGCCGAGACATCAAAGGGAGGACCCTTCGACGATGGACGACCGAGAGGACGAGAGCGGCGGACAGGCCCTCCAGGCGTAGCTTCTTCATGGCGTCGAGGAGGGGGTCGAGCCGCGACTGGTGCTCTTGGACGACGCCGTACGTCCAGTTGTCCGAGCGCTCTGTAATCAGACGGCCCGTGTAAGCGGGGAAGAGACCATCGTCGTTCCTCAAGTAGAACCACTGGGAGTCCCACCCAGCGTGGTTCGACGACAGCCCCACCGGGATATACTCGCGCGGCCTCTCCGTCTTCTTCGTCTTCAGCACCAGGTTAAGGCACCCGGCCCGCACGTGCTTCCTCACGCCAGTGGTTCCGGTGGGGGCGTTGAAAAGCTCGCCCCTGTAGAGGTAGAGCCATAGATCCCAGTGGGGCATCATCCCCAGATAGCCCTCACACACCGCGGCGAAGACCGCCGCGACGGTGATGGCGTTTGGGGAGAAATGCTGGAGCTCCACCCCATAGTGGAAGCAGAGGGCCCGCATGAAGCGGCTCGGGGGAGCGCCCAGGCCGTGGCGGTGGAACTTGGCGAACGACACCACGTAGCCCTCGGGCGGCTGGGGCTCCCTGTGACTCGCCGGCGGCGCGATCCACTCTGGCGATGACAGTGAGGTGCGGCGGCGCAAGAGTCCCTCACTCTCCAGCTCTAGCAACCGGCGCTCCGTCATCGACGACGGGCGCCAGTCGTTGGCGGCGACGAGTCTCACAGGCATTTTGGTTGGAAGGACGATGGAACCGCTGCCGCTCGAGGGGGTGCACGCGCGCGTGAGGCAGCGAGAGAGCAAAGGCAACGAGAGGATGAAAGCGAGAAGGCGGAAGGAGGAAGAATGGTGGCGGCGCCACGACGTATTTATAGGCAGCAGTCCGCCAACGGACAGATCCGAGAAATAAGGTAACTCCCTCCCTTAAATGTGCCACCTAACCGTCTCTTTCCCCACATAGGCGGGGCGCTCCGAATTCCACGACAAAGCAGTGTCGTAACGTCACCCACCTAAAAAGGCGCGCCCAACGGGCAGAAAGGCGAACCGTCACGGCCACTTCCTTCCCTGGTAAGCCAAGGGGCGTACCCGCGAAAGTCTCGAGAGGTCGATGGCTGGCCTGCCAAAAGGGTTCGACAGCCGATCTCGAGCGCCAGAGTCAGGGATCCCCAGCGAGCGGTCGAAGATCGAGGCCCGCCTCGAGGACTCGCTGGCGATATCCAATGTAGGGTCGAGATAGTCTAGAGGAATCCCCCCGACGGGAGGCATCGAGCCGCCGGACTCTATCGAATGAGACTGGTATCCCCGACCACGTCGATCCCGCTTTATGAGAACGCCTCCGGGCTACAGCTGACCCCCTCGAAAGGGGCACAGGTTCTCACTTGGACTACCCGCTAGGAACTCAATCTGGGTAGGAGACGCTCGCTCTATCGAGAGTACGTCGAAACCCCCGGGCAAAACGAGCCCATCGGAACCTTCCACCACTGGTGTCGAAAGCGCTTCTGCGAATTAGACAATATAACCCTCGAAGAAGTCAAAAACTCCTCCGAGGGCTCGGGGGCTACCCCCGCGGGGTCGCTCGCGCGCCCCCACGGAAATTCGACCGCAAACAAAGCCTCCACTCGAGCGCTAGCGCTCAAATGGAGGCTCGGGGGCTACTGTCGAGGGTATCAGTAAGGGGTACCCTCACCGATGCGCGTTATGAGATTTCCCGTATGCTGGTCGAGGCCCTCAATTCGACGCTCTGGTCATACGTGCGCGCTGCCGTCGACGACCGCAACCTCGAAGACGGAAATAGCGTCGAGCGAATCGATCGGGGGTCGAGCGCTAGTTACCGTCGAATACGGAAACAGGGTCATACGAACCGGGAGGCTTCGAGCGCAAGGACGCCGCCCGCCGCCTGACGCGCGCACGCGAGCCGGGGCATTAAATGCGCCTGACGCTTCCTCACCTAACACACAGGTCACGGGAGGCGTGATAGGGAACAGGCATCCGTCCCATCGACCTTTTTGCAGCCTTCCCACCGAACGACCCAGGGCATGTCAGGACGCGGGAAACAAGGATGGAACGTCTAATCGGGACCCCCTCGAGACATTCAAGGTCAGCGCTCCGGATATCGCCACGTTACACGGCGTCCAACCCTCGACCGAATAGGGCTCCTTCCTAGGGACGAGTGGAACGTCAACCTATAACAACACAAGCACCCCGCCGGATCTGCCGCTCTACCTACGAGCACGCGATCGTAAAACCAACGCAAGACGGCGCACAGAGCAGAATGCAGGGGCACGCGTAATCATCACCAGGCTGTGAAGACGGGGCAGCTCGAAGCCATGCTGGTACGGAAGGCTCGAGTGGGTCAGCGCTCCATGCTGCTATCGACCCCTACTTTGACATCTATACATGTACCCTGAGTCACTCCTTGGAACTATAAAAGGAGGGACTCAGGAATAGAACGACAACAACACTACGCCCATACGCAGTAGAACACACACACTCCACACCACGCCTGTATTCACCCCTATACAAGCACTTAGGTGCAAGATAATACAAACCTCCCTCCCCCGCTGGACGTAGGGCCTTCTCTTGCCCGAACCAGGATAAATCTTTGTGTCTTCTTGCATCACCATCTGGAAAAGGGAGCACGCATACAAATTTACTCGTTGGTGTGACCCCCCGTGGGGAAAACACCGACAGTTGGCGCGCCAGGTAGGGGTCCTGCGTGTTTTTCGTCGGTTTCCCACTCCTTTCCAGATGGCAGCTCTTGCCTCGCCGATTCCACGCTCCACGGTGATTTGGTTTGGGAGTCTCGAGTTCATGTCTACGGGCTCCGGCTACGACATGATCTTGCTCTCAGTCAAAGGACCGGGAGGAGCCCGTGTCGCACCAGCTCGGTGACAAAGCAAGTGACTGTGTGACGAGTTCCTCATTAGTAATCATGTTATTGCAAGTTTATCTCTAGTTTATGCCTTGATAGATTTTAACCTTGTTTTCACTTTTGTCGTTCTCTTAAGAAAAATATAAATAACGATACCCGGAATACTTTCAGGGTGAAATGCTACAATGAGGTATTTTATCTGTGCGCTTGTGGATAGAATAGATTATTTTCTAGAGAGCCTCCATATTCATAAATACCTTTGTATACTCTGGCACCATGCTGGGGATGACAACCTAGTATCCAAGTGGTGTTACTAAGTGTCAACAGGTAGCTCAACTTCAACCAAACGCCGACACAATATATATTGATCTATCGGCTTGGGTCCCAGCTCTGTTTATTACCAGTTTTACAAACATGGGTGGGAAGAATGGAAGGAGCATCTATTCAGGGTATCGGATCATACATACCGCAGTATGATCGACTCCGATTACGAAGTCCCCGATAACATTGTAAGTTCTTCACCGATACCTTAATTCCTGTATTATTTCTTAACCTCATCGGCAACTTACTTACTCTTATTTCAACAGGCCAGTGACCAAGCACCAACGGTGAGCAGAAGCGGGAGGCCGATTGAGCTCCTCCAATTAGGCCCAATTTCTTTAGTCGGCTATAATGCACCGAGTCTAGCAACTCTTATGCATCGCAATGTACGCTTCAAAAAGACGACCACCAAATGGTCGAAAACATCTCCATCGGTCGCTGCTGCTACTCTAGCAGAGGCTTTTAAGGTAAACTCTTAATTTTCTTTGCTTACACCGATTTTATCCCGTACTCATATCATCCTTTCAGGGCACATCGGCTTCAATAGGAACTTCATCGGTAATTTTCATTTTTCATTAAAACTTCACCAGTACCTCTTCTTATATCCAACTCATAAAATTTTATTTTCTGTAGCAGCAGACTGGTAAATCAGCAAGAACCAAGAGTGCTCAAACATCGGGTGCCGATGCCCCCCAGCCCAGTCAAGCTCCAGCCAAGAGAAAGGGTCCCAAAAGCACCAAGACCCAGCCGAATTGCCACAAGACAGCACCATCCTCTCCACCTCGTCCAGTATCTCCGATCCAAGTAGCATCATCTCCTTCTCCATCAAAACCCTAGATGCAAGAAGTACCTTCTCCTCCTCAACCAGTACCCCAGCCGCAAGAAGCACCAGCCGATGTTTCTGAACAGATTGTCGATCCGGCTGATCTGGGCACATCATCGGCCGTCCCCCATAATAGACAATCACCATGCCCCCTCAAGGTAAAGTACTAATCACAGAGTTATTACCGATGAGTTTATCTTATATGCTATAATCATCCTTGTAATTTTTTAGCTGAAGTCATTCCATCGGCAATCCCAGCCGTTCAAGCCCTAATACCAGCTGCATCTCTATGTCAGAGACAGGAAATTGCCTCAAGCAAGTAAGTTATCCAATTTTTCAGATTTTGTACTATCAACAGTTAATCTTGAATAACTTATCTTCTCCCTTTTCTAGGAGCAAGATTCCCCAGATAGCCTATTCTCCTTTGCTATCGACATCTCCGATGATGAGGGTGAAGAAGCAAGCTCTTCTTAGGCAGTTGGAATTTCATTGGCAGAGATTAAGGCCAAATTGGAAAACTTATTAGCTCTGTTACACCAAGACACTGCTCAGCTAGTAGATGATTCTGGCCCGGCCAAAGTTATATTCAAGACCCTCCGTGGTCAAATTCCAGCCGATGCAGAAGAAGCTCTCTTCCAAGCTACCCATCTAGAAAGTTGCCAACTTCGGTATCAAAAGCCTAACCAGCGCCTTGCTGATAGAGCTGCTCATGCCCGGCTTATAGAGGAGATGCTGCAAGTAAAGCGTGCTACTGATGAGAAACACAAAAGCATTGGCATTCTGCAATCCTCAGGGGATGAGCTGAAACAAAATATCTCCACTCTATCGGCAAAAAGAGAAGCCCTGCTGGCTAAACTTAAGCATGTGGAAGAGGCCTTGACTCAAGCTCAGCAAGAAGAAAGTCAGCTGCCTGATGCGCTTAAAACTCTTCAGCAAGAGAGAGACATCCAAGCCCGTAAAGCACTGTAGATGGAGAAGAAGCTGAAGCCAGTGGAGGGTTCTGCTGATGAAGACACTCGAGAAATAGAAGAGGCCAACCAGATCCGTCTGCGCACCATACAGCCATCCAAGCTCTGCTGAATCTATGAACTCTTTATCGGCAACTTGATTAGTTTTGCTTTCAGAAACTTTAATCATTTTGGTCTAGCCGATAGGATTGTTATCGGCACTTAAACACTATGCTCGGCTCCAGATACATTTTATCCAGCCGATAGGATTATTATCGGCATTTGAACTTCTATGCATCAACCCAGATAATAGGATAATATATCTTTAAATATTTTCCATTTAACTCTCTAGGAAACTCAACTCCTTCGAGAGTTTCTAAAATATAAGCATTGCCTGGAGCAGATCGATTTATCCGATAAGGACCCTCCCAATTTGGAGACCATTTTCCAAACATTGAACTCTTAGTCCCAATCGGTAGAATTAACTTCCACACCAAATCTCCATCGGCAAACTCTTTGGCTTTTACTTTCTTATCATACCATTTAGCAACTCTCTTTTTATTTTCTTCTATGCAAATTAAAGCTCCCAACCAATGCCCTGCTAAATCATCCAACTCATCTTTCATCAGAGTAGCATAGTCATCGGCATTTAGCTGATCGTGAGAAAAAATCCGACGAGAACCAGTTTTAATTTCCCATGGTAACACCGCATCATGTCCATACACCAATTGACAGGGCGATACTTTGGTTGAACCATGACACGCCATCTGATACGACCATAAGGCTTCATTTCACAATGCATGCCTCCTCTTAGGACTTTCTTCAATCTTCCATTTAATTAGCTTAATATCCCTTTGTTAGAAGCTTCGGCCTATGTTGACAGTCCTTAAGTAATAAATATAGCCATCAAATAAATAAAGAAAAGGATCCAAATGCAACCAACACCCAGACTTAGGGTTTTATTTGACAGAATTCCACGAGTTTTGGTGTTTGTCTATTTATGCAGGGGGTTATCAGGAAATACGGAAGAAAGGCCCATACGTCGAGATTACATAGAGATATCAACATGCCGCGCAATTATCTTACATCTAGAAGACTCCAGAAGCCACATGAAGGAAGCGGAGGCCGAACGGGGCCTGGCCCTGGGCGCCCGCCCAAGTAACCAGGGTGCCCGCCCCCCTGAAGAGTCCAATGAGAACTCTCTTTCGGGACTAATCTCCACCGACCTAAAGGATCAAGAATAACCGTTCAATCAATGTCGGTTTGATCCGACGGCCCAGATTCACTTGAGGGGACTATATAACCAGACCCCTGGCCCCTGGAGGAGGCAACCCCTTGATCCCTATTCATTATTCATAGACAAAGCAAAAGCTAGGGTTTGGAGATGAGAGCTCTCCTCTCTTCTCTAAACTAGAGTAGATCTAGATAGTAGCGAGATGGAGAGCGAAGGAGGATTAGAGGAGAGGCCGGCCTGTTGGTTCTTCCTCCGGTTGTACTTCGTCATGATCAAGCTCTAATCAAGCTTGCTCATGGGATGACTCTGGTAATCTATTTCTAATTCATTATGCAATTACTAATCATGTATGTTCTGGTTCACAACTCTTTTGAGTACTTTAATCTATAGGACGCTATAGGTGAGAGTTGTAGTATAGCTGTAAGCATGGTGCTTAGACCTAGATTACTTGTGGATATCCCCTGTCTAGCCGGATCGTGTGGTAGGCCGCGTATGTGACAGCTATGTTGGTCCTCTGTAGTCCACCTCCCGTTAGTAGGACTGGTAGGGTTTATCGGCCTATGGATAAGCATCCTTTGTGGTGTATTCTTATCACGTGGTTCGTCCCAGACATAGACATACCACTTTGAAGTAGAGAAACCATAGTTATCCTCTCTATTCTGCTACCATCGCCCATATACTATATTGCTCTACTCTCTATTCCCATATTATCACCCATTGTTATCTTACCTTTAATATTGTTCTTATTCAATTCTACCATCTTTCCTATTTACACCTATCTACCTATCTAGGTTAAGTTACAGTGTAAATCAGTTCTCCCGTTTCCCTGTGGATACGATAAAACCTTTAACCGGGTAAAAGCTACAACGGTATCCGTGCGCTTGCGGATTTATCTATGTGCGTATAAATACCATAGTACACTCTAGTGCCATGCTGGGGATGACAACCTAGTATTCAAGTGGTGTTAGCAAGTGTCAACAAGCATTTTTGGCGCCGTTCTCGGGGAAACGGTTGCTGAGTTGACTACAAACTAGCTTAATCATTTTCTAAAAAAATAAAAATATATATATATACTTTTCCTTTTATCTTTTGCCTTATCTCTGCTATTCTTTCTTCTTATCTAATCCTTGATCTCTGGTCTATCATGAATTCAAACATGTCTATCTATGTGTTGACACCGTTTTTGGGCACGTGTCTAGGATGGCAGGATAAGGTGGCAGTACGATGTTTACAAAGTGGGTTGCCGATGAGGATGGTTGCCGATGAGGGAGAAGTTGAACGTGACTAAGTCCACAGGCAGTAATATGGTGCCGATGGCTAGATAAGAAACTCTGCCGATGACTATGGCAAAGGGTCTGCCGATGATGCAAAGAGGGAGTCCGGAAGCTGCCGGTCGTTATGTGGAGGAGTTTCGGTTTGTCACGAGGGATAGTTTTGTTATTTCCTTAATTATTTGCATCGTTTTGTATACGGATTCCGTGTAATTTGGAATTCGAATTCTAATCGTGTCTGGTTGTAGCACTTTGAGCAGGGTATAAATATAGACCCTAGGGCCTTGTAATAAAAATCAATCAATGAATCAAACACACATTTTTACTCATATTCCAGCATTTACTTTTCGACGACTTCGTCATACTTTTTCCTTTTGTTACGAGTTCTTAGGAATTCGTCGACTTAAGCTCGGCGTGTTCTCAAGTTCCGCGTGAGTTCCTCTTAGCCGTGACATCCGGGCGCATCGCTGTTGTCAGGACTAAAGTATTCGAGTTATCACCTTTGCCGATAGCAAGGTCAAATCGGCTGGCACGCCTTAACGTTTGAATCGGGTATTAGCCCTTTGTGTTTGCAGATCAGTTTTGCATCAACACATCTTTTGGCACGCCCGGTGGGACAGGATTCAAGATCAAGATCAACATGTCGATCTCTGACCTCGATCAAGAGAACGTCATCCCCGTGACGGAGGCCAACCTCAAGGATGAGCAGAAGCAAGCTATTGCCCAAGCCATGGAAGAGTTCAAGCAGCAATGCCTGAGGTCTTTCAGCATAAACAGGAGCGGCGAAGTGGTCCAGAAAGATGCACTGCCGGCACCACGGTAGGTTACCTTTGACGCCAATCCTGGCAAGCTTCAAGATATGGTTGACAATGCCATCAATCGAGCGTTGATTAACCAAGCTGGTGTACTGTCTAATACGGTTTTCAATGCCGTGGCAAGAACTTTCAAGGAAGGACAAATCCCACCAGATTATGTGGGCCCGTCCCATCATCAGCCAATGGCACCAGAGGTCACGGCTCCATCGGCTGCCTTGACGACTGCAAGTGCACAATCTGCCGTCCCTCCAAGTACATCGGGGACTACTGGTGCACTATTTATGCCGATGACAACCAACCCACAAATTTCAGTTGGGCAGCATAAACTGACAACAGATATGTTGGCATCGACAATGTCAGGGTTGACTCTTCCTCCCAACTGGTGGGGTTACGGTATGCCTCCAGAGTTGACACCGGGAACATCACAAATAACTGACATGAGGGGCAAAACTCCTATGACATCGGCACCTCCCAATGCGCCGGTGAACCAGAGTCCTCGGTATACCACAACTACTACTGCAAGGCCTCACACTGGAAATCCTCAAGATTCAATGTTCCAGATGCCCAACGCATCGGCAGAGTCAATGCTGATGCAACAGAGGTCTATGGCCTAGTCGGGGTATGTCAATTCAACGACGGTACCCAATTACCAATCATCGGCAGCACCTATGCCGATGAACGCTAATAATGGATGGCTTGGACAGCAAGCCTTTCCACAATCGCCCCAGCAGAGTTACCAGACTACAGGGTTCCAGCAAGGGCAGGTCTATCCCGGGTTCCAAGGTCAGGGGATTCCCAACCAGCCAATGAATTTTGGACAGCAACTCGGAGGACAGCCAATCGGTGGACAGCAGTTTGGTGGTCCGCAGATTGGAGGACAGGTGATCAATACAATGTTCCGTGCAGATCACGTCCCGAACAGACACGTGGAGGTTCGCCACCAAGTGCCAGATCCGCAGCCGCCTCATCGGCAAGATGCCGATGCATATTGGGCCGATAAGATTGCTGAAGTAATGAGGGAACAATTTGGGATAAAACCCAAAGTCAACACTTATTCTTATCGGACACCGTATCCTCCCGCGTATGATTTGATCCCGCTTCCACATCGGTACAAGGTACCGGATTTTACAAAGTTTTCCGGGCAGGACGACACGTCAACCATGGAGCATGTCAACAGGTTCATCATTCAATGTGGAGAGGCTGGTAACAGGGACGAATTGAGGGTTCGTCTATTTTCATCATCATTGTCTGGATCGGCCTTTACTTGGTTCATATCATTACCTCCCAACTCACTAATTACTTGGGCCGATCTAGAGAAGCAATTCCACAAATACTTCTTCTCGGGGGTTCATGAGAAGAAGATCACCGACTTGGTCAAGTTGAGGCAACGTAATGATGAGTCGGTTGAGGGTTTTGTGCAGATGATATGAGAGGTCAAGAATAAATGCTATAGCTTGGTTCTGGATGATCGGCAGCTAGCCGATTTGGCTTTCCAGGGTTTGTTGCCACATATCAGGGATAAGTATGCCTCTCAGGAGTTCGAAAGTTTAAGTCATTTGGTGCAGAGGATTTCTGATCAAGACATCAAGCCTTTCGAGCCTAAAAGAGCATGGAATAGGAAAGTGTCATTTGTCGATGAAGCAACAAGCTCAGATTCTGATGAAGAACCAGTAATCGGCTTGGCAGAGTGGGTAAAAAACAAGAAGCCGATGTCTTGTCCTTTTGGGCAGAAGGAACCAGAGAAGTTTGCTTTTGACACCGCTAAGGCTGATAGGATATTTGACTTTCTACTTCAGGAAGGTCAGATCAAACTGTCACCTAACCATGTGATCCCATCGGCAGAAGAGTTGAAGAGGATGAGATATTGCAAGTGGCATAATGCAACTTCCCATGACACCAACGAGTGCAAAGTATTCAGACAGCAGCTGCAATCGGCTATAGAGTCAGGGAGAATCAAGTTTGACAGTTCCAAAGCCCAGAAGCCGATGAAGATAGACCAACATCCTTTCCCGACAAACATGTTGGATGCTAAGGGGAAGGCTAAGGTCTTAACATCGGAGACAGCTGAGAAGAGTGCATCGGTAGATCCTCAGCATCAAGTTACTACTGCCGATGCAAGAAGTAAGGGCTTGGTCCAGGAAGGAACTAGCTCAGGAAGGCCTCCTCGGTCTGGTATCGTCATAACTCATAGAAGGCCTCGAGAAAAATGGCAACAACGGGAAGATCGGTATCGGCGCCAGCAGGAAGATTATCGACGGGAAGAAGAAAGACGCCGACAGGAGTGGAATCGGCACAGGGATCATTGGAATTGTCCATTCTTCATCCATTGTTGGGAGGAAAATATCAAGCTTCCTACTGTCAGAGACTGCCCTGAGTGCAACGGTTATGTTCGGTACGATGGGATCGATCGGCATTATCATGATGATGAACGGCGATTTAATGGGCCGATCAGAGGAAGGGTGTCAGTTCATGACCGGCTGGGGTGCAGATTTAGTGGGCACGACAGACTTAGTGACCGTGTCCAGTATTTTCCCAGGAACCAAGAAGAGCTCGAGGAAATGGCTGATGCGCGGGTTCCCGATGAATTCATATTTTGCAGGGATGCTAACACGCATCGTATGGAGTCAAGGGAGAACCGACGCCCGATGGCAAGGCAAAGGCCACTTCCTCCATGGTGCCCTGGAGGATTAACCAAGACACATAAAAGGAGATTGCAACGTGAAAGGCAAGAAGAGCTAAACAAGGGAGAGAACTCTGGAAGTCGGCAGCCGTCAGACACTAAGAGGGAAGGTCCATCGGCAGGCGTCAACATGGTCTTCATGTTGCCGATGGAGTTTCTTGCACCAGCCAGTGATGATGAGTTGGAATTTTCTGATCAGATAGCTCAGTTGGCTCTGGATCCGATGACGGCTATCTTTGAGAAACCTGCCGATGACGAGAGGCAGCATCTTAAAGTTCTGTTCCTCAAAGGAAGGGTTGATGGGCAGCCAATGACCAAGATCCTAGTTGATGGTGGAGCTGCTATTAATATTATGCCGTATGCAGTATATCGGAAGCTTGGGAAAGGGGATCAAGATTTGACCAAGACCGATATGATGCTCAAAGACTTTGAAGGAAACGTGTCTCCAGTCAAGGGGGCGATATGTGCAGAGTTGACCATCGGCAGCAAAACCTTGCTGACAACTTTTTTCGTGATCAGCGGAAAAGGTGCTTACAACTTATTATTGGGAAGAGATTGGATTCATGCCAATTGTTGTATCCCATCTACAATGCATCAATGCTTGGTTCAGTGGGTAGGTGACAAGATTGAGATTGTCCCAGGAGATTCTTCTTATGTTATCGCATCAGCAGAAGCAGATACTTACGAAAGGACCAGGTGCATTTCAGGAGAAGTTTGGGAGAAAGATTTTCTCAAAGTTGCCGATTATGAGATTCCACCGATCCAAGCAGTCGGTTCTGACGACGGTTTTTAATGGATAGATTCGCCGATGATGGAAAATTAGGCCAGGGATTCACATCGGCCGATGATTTGGTAGAAGTAGATATAGGTAGTGGTGATAAGCCTAGGCCTACTTTTATTAGTGCTAAATTAGATCCTGAGAGTAAGCAACAATTGACTAGTTTGTTAAAGGAATATAAAGATTGCTTTGCTTGGGATTATACCGAGATGCCTGGTTTAGACCGATCAATTGTTGAACATCGGTTACCCATCAAGTCTGGATTTCGGCCACATCAGCAACCAGCCCGCCGATGTAATCCTAACATTCTACCTGATATTAAGGCCGAAATCACCAAACTTATTGAAGCTAAGTTTATTCGGCAGTGTCGGTATGCCGAGTGGATTTCCAATGTTGTTCCGGTTTACAAGAAGAACAGGAAGCTTCGGGTGTGCATTGATTTCAGGAATCTCAATAAAGCTACGCCGATGGATGGATACCCAATGCCTGTCGCCGATCTACTGGTTGATGCTGCGGCTGGTCATCAGGTCATCAGCTTCATGGATGGTAATGCAGGTAACAATCAAATATTCATGGCGGAGGAGGATATTCCAAAAACCGCATTCAGGTGTCCTGGTCATGTTGGGCTATTTGAATGGATAGTCATGACTTTTGGGTTGAAGAATGCTGGTGCTACCTATCAAAGGGCTATGAATTTTATATTTCATGAGTTCATCGGCAAGCTCGTGGAGATTTATATTGATGATGTGGTGGTTAAGTCTGGAGATTTCTCAAAGCATCTTGCCGATTTACCAAAAGTGTTAGAGTGCACAAGGAAGCATGGATTGAAGATGAATCCCAACAAGTGTGCATTAGGTGTATCGGCAGGGCAGTTTCTTGGTTTCATGGTACATCAGAGAGGTATTGAAATTAGTCGAAGATCTATTGTTGCCATCAATAAAATAGTGGCCCCTACCAACAAAACCGAGCTCCAATCCTTGATCGGCAAGGTAAATTTTATCAGGAGATTTATATCGAATTTGTCTGGTAGGATTCGTGCTTTCAGTCCTCTTCTTAAATTGAAAGCCGATCAAGAGTTTATTTGGGGAGAAGAACAACAGTTGGCTCTGGATGAGATCAAGAAGTATCTAGTAAATCCTCCAGTTCTAGTTCCACCTCAACAAGGGAAGCCCTTCAGATTGTATTTATCTACCGATGGATCGGTTATCGGTTCAGCTTTAGTTCAAGAATTTGAAGGGAAAGAAAGGGTAATTTATTATTTGAGTAGGAGGTTGATTGATGCTGAAACCAGGTATTCGGCCATTGAGAAACTATGCTTATGCTTATATTTTTCATGTATCAAGCTGAGACATTACCTGTTATCGGCCGAATGCACTGTTGTTTGCAAAGATGACGTGGTCCGATACATGCTATCTATGCCGATTATGAGTGGTAGGATCGGTAAATGGATTTTAGCGCTGTCGGAGTTCGATTTGCGTTACGAATCGGCTAAGGCAGTCAAAGGGCAGATTATGGCCGATTTTGTGACTCAACATTGCGGTCTAGTGGAAACCTTGGAAATTGTACCCTGGACGCTCTTCTTTGATGGATCTACCTGTGACCGGGGGGCAGGAATCGGCATTGTATTAGTTTCCCCTAAGGGGAGGAAGTATGAGTTTTCCTTGCCGATTGTTGCCACATCAACAAATAATCAGGCTGAGTATCAGGCTCTGATCAAGGGATTGGAGTTGTCAAGAGAAGTTCATGCTGATGCTGTTGAAATATTCGGGGATTCTATGTTGGTTATAAATCAATTGGCCGGAAGCTATGAATGCCGAAGTGAAGTTCTCATAACTTATTTCGAGAGAAGTATGCAACTGTTAAAGGAATTCAAGGATTTCCGATTGGAGCATGTTCCCCGATTGCATAACGAAGACGCTAATCGGTTAGCTCAGCATGCCTCGGGATATCAGCCAATGATTAATGCGACATCGGCAGTCGGTGTCGGTGATTGGAGGAATGAAATTATTGATTATCTAAAAGATCCATCCAAAAAAGTTGAAAGACGGGTTCGATTTCAAGCAACCAAGTATGTGCTCCTTGAAAATGAATTGTATTATCGAACTATCGACGAAATTCTTCTCCGATGCTTGGGTGATGATGAAGCTAGAAGTTTGATGGGGGAAATCCATGAAGGAGTGTGTGGAGCGCATCAGTCAGCTTTTAAGATGAAGTGGATGATTCGAAAGAATGGATATTTTTGGCCAACCATACTTGAAGATTGTTTTAAATATTTCAAGGGATGTCAAGGTTGTCAAAAGTTTGGTAATATCCAGAGAGCACCCGCATCGGCTATGAATCCTATAATAAAGCCTTGGCCGTTCCGGGGATGGGCCATCGATCTGATCGGCCAGATTTATCCACCATCTAGCAAAGGGCATAAGTTCATTCTAGTTGCCACTGACTATTTCACTAAGTGGGTTGAAGCTATTCCTTTGAAGAAAGTCACATCGGCCAATATGATTGATTTTGTGAAGGAGCATATTATTTACCGATTTGGGATTCCCCAAACGATTACTACCGATCAGGGCGCCATGTTCACATCGGGGGAGTTCGATGAATTCGCAATCGGTATGGGAATTAAAGTGTTGAATTCTTCTCCTTATTATGCTCAAGCCAATGGGCAGGCCGAAGCGTCTAACAAAGGAATTATCAAGCTTATTAAACGAAAGATTGAAGAAAATCCTAAGCGGTGGCATACATTGTTAAATGAAGCATTGTGGTCTTATCGGATGGCTTGTCATGGATCGACCAAAGTATCACCCTATCAATTGGTGTATGGACATGATGCAGTGTTGCCTTGGGAAATTAAGGCTGGATCTAGGCAATTATCTTTTCAAGATCAATTAACTTCCGATGGTTATGCCACTTTGATGACCGATGAATTGGACGATCTAGCAGGGCATCGGTTAAAAGCTTTAATGAGTATAGAAGAAAATAAGAAGAGAGTTGCTAGATGGTATGATAAGAAAGTGAAGGCTAAAGAGTTTGCCGATGGGGATTTGGTATGGAAATTAATTTTACCAATTGGGACCAAAAGTTCGAAGTTTGGAAAGTGGTCTCCTAATTGGGATGGTCCTTATCGGATAAGTCGATCGGCTCCTGGTAATGCCTACATTCTAGAAACCCTCGAAGGAATTGAATTTCCCAGAGCATTAAACGGCAAATATTTAAAGAAGTACTACCCCAGTATATGGGTCGATGCATAGAAGTTTAGGTGCCGATAACACTCCTATCGGCTGGATCCAAATGCTTGGGGACAAGACTTGGTGTTTCAAAAGTTTAGGTGCCGAAAACAGTCCTATCAGCTAGACTAAAAGCTGAGGAAGCAGGAAAGCGCAGATACAATGCCGATGGAAACTCTATGTGTTAAGCAGCGTCTGGATTGCCGATATAGCGCGTAGCCGAATTTGGTTGGCTGCTTCTATCTCCTTGATGTCATCATCGGCAGAACCTTCTATCGGCTTCAGCTTCTTGTTCAGTTGAAGTGCCTTGCGACCATGAGCATTTCGCTCGTGCTCAAGAAGCCCGATGGTCTCTGGCAATTGGCTCTCTTCCTATTGGGCTTGGGACAGAGCGTTCTCTACTTCCTTGAGCTCCGCCAACAGGGATTCTTTTCTTGCCGATAGATCGGATATCTTCTGCTTCAGCGCGTCTCCAGAAGATCTCAGGATACTGATGTTCTTGTGCTTCTCATCGGTCAAAAGCTTCTCTTTCCTCATTTCATCGGAGAGTTGAGTCTGAGCGGCTCTATCGGCAAGCCGCCGAGAAGCTCTTTGGTACTGCAGCTGGCGACTCTCCAGATGAGCGGCTTGGAACAGGATTTCTTCAACATCGGCTGGGATTTGGCCTCTGAGAGTTCTGAACAGGGTCTTGGTAGGGTCGGAATCATCAACCAATTGCGCTTTGTCCTGGTGAAGGAGAGCTAACAATTCTTCCAGCCTGACCCTGATCTCTGCCAATGTGATGCCGACCGTCCGAGAAGAGCTTGCTTCTTCACCTTCTTCTTCAGAGAGATCGATGGCGAAGGAGAACAGGCTATCGGGAGAATCTTGTTCCTGGGAGGGAAAGCAAAATTAGCTCATACTCAGAGAATCGGCAAATAGTGCTAACGGTAAACGGTGACTTACTTGCTTCAAGGCGATCTCTTGTCTTTGACTGAGAAGTGCTGACGGAGCTGCAGGCTGATCGGCCAAAGATGCCGATGGAGCTACAGGTTGATCGGCTGAGATTGCCGATGGAACGATATCAACTGAAAGAAGACAAAAGGAGTTATGAGACTAAATAAGAATAAATTCATCGGTAGCGATATTGTTAAAGTATGTTACCTGGAGGAGGGACAACGGTTGTCTGAATTGGGAGAACTGCCGATGGTATAACTGGACCCACCGGGCCAGTTGTTTGTTCACCCATGTCAGCTGATGTATCTTCTGTTTGAGATCCTTCCTGTTGGGGTTCTTCTATCTGTGGTGCTTCCTGCATAGGTGGGGGAGATGGTGCTTGCTGTGGCTGGGCTTCTGGAGAAGAAGGAGAAGACTCCACCGGAATTGGAGATACCGGAGGAGGAGGGGGAGTTGCTACCTTCTGGCGCTTTGTTCCAGTCTTAGCACCCATGGTGCCCTTTCTCTTGGGTTGGCTAGACTGGGGGGCATCGGTACTCTCACACCTGGCTTTCGCCGATGCGCCGGTTTGCTGCAATAATGAACAAGAGTTTATAAGCATAAATATAGCCGATATAAAGATAGTCAGCATAAAGGAAAAGATTTGACAAATTGCCTTGAAAGCCCGCGCAAGAGTGGGAGCAGCAACCGTTGGTGATGTCTGGGTTCTTCTGGTGGTGACTTTCCTGAGGCGTACACCCCGATGCACGATGGAAGCTAGAGTGGGAGCATTGTGGCCGATTGAGGAAATCGGGCCTGATGGAAACAAGTCGATCGGCCTGCCACTCCTGCTAACCAATGGAGGAATATTGTCAACCTGCAAAAGGAATACAAGGGTAAGCTACCGATGGAGGTAATATTGAGAAAATGAAACGTTGGTTTGAGTTACTTACAGTGTCATCGGGAACTTCGTATTCGGAGTCAATCATGCCGCGGTATGAAAGTGCCGATCTGCAGAATAGATGCTCTTTCCATTCTGCCCACCATAACTTGTATGCCTGAGTGATAAAAGCAGCCGGAACCCATTCTGACAGATCTACATCTATATCGGCGTTTGGTGGTAGTTGGGCTGCTCGAGTCCACTCAAGAAGGTTGTTGATAGTTTCTCTGGGTTTTATCACATCGGCATAAGAAAGTGCAATCGGCAACTGGCCGAAAGCTAACTGGCGAGCTAATGCCGATGGATTGTAAAATTCGTAAGTTTGAGGGGAGGTTTTTGTGCTACCAAAGAAATTCACTGGAATGATTCTGGGAGTCACAATTGCCATCATCACCTCATTGTCCCTGTCGAGAGCTTCATCAAATGGATTGAAGGTCAGAGGGAGCATCCTATCTGGGTCATCATAAGCCAACCATGGTCGTTCGTCTCTGATCAAACCCTCATACAGAGTCTGGAAGAATCGGCCGATCTGATCTGGATTACCCCCTGAACCAGGCAGAACTATGACAGCTTCGCCAAAGTTCAAGGGGGCGCGTGTTGCCGATTCCTCTTCACCCAATACATGGTTTTCAGCTATATCTCTTGGGAAACGCTGTGTGAACAGGTTGAAGTTGAGACGTTTGTGCAGATGCAGATTGAGCCACATGTTGACAAACCACCAGGGGCCTCCCAAGTTGCCAGTGGATTGGCCGAGCAGAAGTTTCTGGGCTACTTGATGGAGAAGGTGGTAAGCAGCGCCAAGCAAGTATCGGCCGAGAGGGAATCGGCCACCGTTAGCCAGTCTTTCTGCTGCCGATAGGTAGACAGAAGTCGGTCCTGCCGATCGACCACAGAATACAAACTTGTCCAGCCACATGTTCAGAAAGGTGGTTTGTTCCTTTATGGTGACAGATCCTTTCCCACGGTACTTCTGAATGTACCCCGACCAACCGCCGATAGTGCGAGTCTCCACTTTGGCACTAGGGGCAGTATCAAAAAAGTGGGTGCTATCGGCAGAAGATATATCTAGACCAGTAAGCATGGCTACATCGGCAAGAGTAGGAGAAGCAGGGCCGTGGCTAAAGGCAAAAGCATTGAGGGTGTCTGACCAAAAGTAGGATGCAGCTATCAGCAGTGACTCGTTCCTATGCATATCGGCAATGGACAATCTAATGCATTGGGCTAGATTCCTTTCACCCCACTGAACTTCATTAGAGTTGCTGACCCTTAAGAACCAGTCTTTCCACCCTACAGTTGGGCTGGGCCAAGAGCGGAAGGTGTCCTTCCACAGATCTAAGGAAAAATTTTCGGCTCTGAAGGGGATCCTGTTGGTTTCTGCGTTGATAAGGTCAGTTGGATCTGGGTCCCCTAGAGGGCCGAGGCATTGAAGGTGTGGTTGATCGGTGGGGATGACAATTTTGTTGGACAATTCCTAGTGATTTTGGGCGTAAAAAGAAATACAAAGAGGAAAGAAAAGGAAGATGTTCAGTAAAATGAATTGCGAGTGAACAGGGATATGAAGAAAAATACAGAAGACGGGGTGGAGATTTGACCTCAGGGACGACGAACCCGACGGCCATCTTGCTGCGAAGGAAGCGTGCGAAGGCGCCGGAGTTGGTGAAGAGGGGTACTTGTCGGAGACCTTAGGAGTTTTTGGTGGCGCCGCCGCTGGAAAAGTAAAGTTGGGTAGTAGAATGGTGTGATGGGGAAGGAGTACCCAAGAAGGAACTATTTATAGGACAAACTGGGCAAGGGCAAATCCGACTTATCTCTTTGTCGCATCCGAGAAATCCGAGGGTACTCAGGTGGATATGGTAACTGTTCGCACGGTAATCCAGGGATTGTGCAGGTGATTTGACGGGAAGCGGTCATTATCTGAAGATATTTTACTGTGCGAGATCTCCTGGTCGGTCCATCGGCAATATTCTATAACGGTCATATTGCCGATGGGCGGATAGAGGGGAAGTAACCGTTTGTGCGAATATCCTGGTCAGAACATCGGCAGATCTTTGTAACGGTATTGTTGCCGATGTACGACTGAGAAAAATGCCCGTTTAGGAAGTTGGGGATTTCGAGGAATCTGCGGAGGAATAGGATCAGAGTTGTTCAGATTGAGGTTGTCGGTTACCAGATTAGGAGCATTAATTGTGGGAAAAGGCATCATTACTGCAGAGAATTTCGGAGCATTAATAGTTTTATACTCCGAAACTGGGGGGCATGTGTTGACACCTATGGATAAGCATCCTTTGTGGTGTATTCTTATCACGTGGTTCATCCCAGACATAGACATACCACTTTGAAGTAGAGAAACCATAGTTATCCTCTCTATTCTGCTACCATCGCCCATATACTATATTGCTCTACTCTCTATTCCCATATTATCACCCATTGTTATCTTACCTTTAATATTGTTCTTATTCAATTCTACCATCTTTCCTATTTACACCTATCTACCTATCTAGGTTAAGTTACAGTGTAAATCAGTTCTCCCGTTTCCCTGTGGATACGATAAAACCTTTAACCGGGTAAAAGCTACAACGGTATCCGTGCGCTTGCGGATTTATCTATGTGCGTATAAATACCATAGTACACTCTAGTGCCATGCTGGGGATGACAACCTAGTATTCAAGTGGTGTTAGCAAGTGTCAACAAGCATTTTTGGCGCCGTTCTCGGGGAAACGGTTGCTGAGTTGACTACAAACTAGCTTAATCATTTTCTAAAAAAATAAATATATATATATATATACTTTTCCTTTTATCTTTTGCCTTATCTCTGCTATTCTTTCTTCTTATCTAATCCTTGATCTCTGGTCTATCATGAATTCAAACATGTCTATCTATGTGTTGACACCGTTTTTGGGCACGTGTCTAGGATGGCAGGATAAGGTGGCAGTACGATGTTTACAAAGTGGGTTGCCGATGAGGATGGTTGCCGATGAGGGAGAAGTTGAACGTGACTAAGTCCACAGGCAGTAATATGGTGCCGATGGCTAGATAAG
Source organism: Sorghum bicolor (assembly GCF_000003195.3). Classification (NCBI taxonomy): domain Eukaryota; kingdom Viridiplantae; phylum Streptophyta; class Magnoliopsida; order Poales; family Poaceae; genus Sorghum; species Sorghum bicolor. Next base: position 24,424,661 of record NC_012872.2, read on the forward strand.
AAAGTCTGCCGATGACTATGGCAAAGGGTCTGCCGATGATGCAAAGAGGGAGTCCGGAAGCTGCCGGTCGTTATGTGGAGGAGTTTCGGTTTGTCACGAGGGATAGTTTTGTTATTTCCTTAATTATTTGCATCGTTTTGTATACGGATTCCGTGTAATTTGGAATTCGAATTCTAATCGTGTCTGGTTGTAGCACTTTGAGCAGGGTATAAATATAGACCCTAGGGCCTTGTAATAAAAATCAATCAATGAATCAAACACACATTTTTACTCATATTCCAGCATTTACTTTTCGACGACTTCGTCATACTTTTTCCTTTTGTTACGAGTTCTTAGGAATTCGTCGACTTAAGCTCGGCGTGTTCTCAAGTTCCGCGTGAGTACCTCTTAGCCGTGACATCCGGGCGCATCGCTGTTGTCAGGACTAAAGTATTCGAGTTATCACCTTTGCCGATAGCAAGGTCAAATCGGCTGGCTCGCCTTAACGTTTGAATCGGGTATTAGCCCTTTGTGTTTGCAGATCAGTTTTGCATCAACACTATGAATTCCATAGACCTACGGGCACACATCTCGAACCACCAAAATCTTCAAAACCTATCATAGCATCTAGTCTTGAGATAGACCCCGAATACATAGAATTTGTTCAAAAACAACCTTTCTCAGGAGAAGGTGAGGAAAACCCATACACACACCTAAGAGAGTTTTATCGAGTCTGTGACATCCTTCACATAGAAGGCATGTACGATGAGACCCTTAAATGGAAGCTCTTTCCATTCTCTTTAACACGAAAAGCTAGACATTGGTATAAACTCAAAGTAGGGAGTGTTCATGGAGATTGGAAGGAGTTACATAATAGTTTTCTTTTTAAATATTTTCCAATCTCCAAAGTGGTGGAACTTCGGCGTGAGATTCTTTCTTTTAGACAACTGGAAGAAGAATCTCTTGGCAAATCATGGGACCGTTTTATTAACCTTACTCTCACTGGCCCAAAGCTTTCTATTCCAAAAGAAGTTCTTCTAATTCACTTTTTTGAGGGCCTTAGTAGGGAAAATAAGCAAACCTTGAATACAGCCTCTAGAGGATCCTTCTATCACCTACCCGCTAGTGATGCTTGGAATTTGATTGAGTTAATGAGCGGAAAGTCTCCTAGCTTTTATATCCCTGAGAAAGAGAAAGAACCAGTTCCTAGACAAGAAGAAGAAGTTTCGATAGCCAGATCACAACCACTTCAATCCCAAACTTTAGCTAACGATCCTAAACCATCAATACCCCAAAATTCTCCAACGGAGGAAGGAATTCCGACCTTAAATCTTTCAGATACTGATGGTTTAGACTTCTGGTTCCATAAGAGACCTTCAAGCAGGGATAATTCAAATCCTTGCAATAATGTTTCTCTTAGAGAATGTCCTGGTTCCTTTTATGAAGAAGTCGAGGATGACATATCAAGTGAAGGAGAGCTAAGCCATATAGAAAATTCTATCAGCTTCCCTTTCCTAATCACAAGTTCTAAATGGCTAGAATGTGTAGAATGGATGGATAAGGAAGAAGCCTTAATGGATCCTGACTTTGGCTCAATTTCAAATGGTGAGTTCTTGACTCCCTTTGAAGATGAAATTCATCATACTACAGAAGAGGACATAGGTGAGACCAATCCAGGAGAAACTCCGAATATTCAGATTGGAGATGAAGATAACATTAATGAGCATGGAATTTATTTCATAGCCACTTCATTTACTCCATGCTCATATGCAACATCTTCACAATCTATTGGTCTCTCCAACATCACCACATTTGAGATCTCCAACTCCCTCTTCCATTCTATTTACAAAAACTTTAAAAGGGCGGTTGTCGATGCATATGTCTATAATAAATATTGCAGATCTCGTTGAGCTAATCTTAATATACAAAGGTTGGCATTAGAGGGGAAACCACTTTGCCAACATAAACTGATGGTTTCCCAAGGACAAGCTTAGTGTCCTAAATAAGCACTGATCAGATCGTAACATGAGCTTTTAATTATTTGCAACGTTACCCTGTGTATTGAGCATATAAAGATAATTGTGAAAATATTCCTTCAGGTATTCGTGTCACTAACCTTTCCAGGATTGGAGCAAGAAGATCGGATGAATGACAAGCACAAGGTATGTCCAACCGATCATCATACAACATTGAATTAAATTCATCCAAACTTGAATTTTGTAAAATTCAAGCTTGGGGGAGTACCTTACATAAAAACATCCTTTGTCATATTGCTATGTTGGTTGTCCCTACCTTTAAGACATGCTCAATTTGTTAAATACTAATCACACTACTTCATCTCCACTTGTGTAGATCTTTATAAATGCCATCATGTTACCTTTATTTATCCTAGTAGGTGTTAGTTTGGAAGTACTGCACATACTTCTATTGGCTTTTAAATTAAGCATGGTGCTTAGGTTAAACAACCTTCCTTAATCTGATTAGACATGGAGTCTAGTTCGGTTATTTAACTAAAAACTGCTTGTGTAGACATTGGTATATTTTGTCAGACTAACCCCAGCAGAAATACTTTCAATGTCGATTTGGGAAGTCCTGAGATAAACTCACATCGGAGACAAAGAGAGAGACACATGAAGTTTAACAATTTACACAAGGAAGACATAGCTCATAAGAGATGATCCATGGAGGGTGCCACAAACACGATGCACAACCGCTAAGAAAGGAAAGGTTCCACAAGGTGATACTGTACCATCACTCTTCAAGTAAGGTAACATCTTAAGGTACTTGACTATCACTTTTATAAGATTCACCTTGGTTCTGGTGTTCATATGAATAAAAGAGACAAACATGTATGATTTACAACTCTAGATTAACCAACCCAATCGATTCAACATGTTTAGTCCTTTAATCTTTGTTCCTAGTACTACCTCCATGATCCCACACTCCTAATCATATGAGCTAAAATGTTACACATTCAATCTTTGAGAGATATAAAGAAAAAGACATATACATAGATTATCTTTTCATAAGGTTGAGCATTCTGATCTGACAAATGTTTTAAATGCTATACTCATGAACTTATCATCCATCAACTTTGTCTTGCTCACTATGCTTAAGGTTAGAGAAGAAAAAAATACACTTTTGGTTCTGTTGGTGTTTTCCACCAACAGGACCCATGCACTTGATCTCTGCCTTGTCTCTATGAGCAGGTACACTTGGAACAAATCATGGTGGAGTTTTACAACTCCCAGACTCCACCAAGTGAAGGACCTGGATCTACGAGCACAAACACACTGAGCAAGATACTACCAATGCCGCACTTCGAACTGCTGGGCAAACGAAGAACATGGGTGACACCGTATTAAGAGGTGCAGACGTCAAGGTCCACACCTGAATCAAATGACGCACCTGAAAATGAACACGGTGAGAAGTCTTGTCCAGAAGACTTAAAACATTGGATCCTTGCCGGAAGGTAAAATCGGTATTTATCCATATTTATCTTTTCTGCATTCCTTTTCCTTTTTTATTCCATCACTTGCATTAGCATATTTACTTTTCTACATTAGCATTAGAAAAGAAAACAAAAATATTTGTTCATTACACTGCATCATAAAATTGTAAGCCCCATGTGAGTATGCTCGTGGCATAAAACCCATAAGTACATTCACTGTGGTGGCATAAAAATAAATACATTTTTGTCCTTTAAAAATGAAAATATAAAAATAAGATTATGATCCTACTAAAGAGAGTAATATTTATTGAGGAGGCTCAACATGATAAAGGCTAGATATTTATGCTAACACTTAACTAGTTCCACAAAGCTTTGTTCTCTATTTGAGCTCCACAGAATTCAAGGATCAAAGAAGACTAGCAGACAAAGGACATTCTAATCGCTGTCAGGGTGCTGCTGACATTCAAATACACCTCCACTACCTGCTAGCTACATCAGAAGAATTTACGTGAAAATCCAGCTTGGGGGAGAGCACCCCCATTTATCCAGCTAAGTGTTTCTACTAGTGTTCTACTCAAATAATAAAAAGATGAATAATCATAAAAACCCAAATAAAGATTTTATGCTTATATATATATATATCTTTGCTTAGTTTGCTAAATTAATAAATAAAGTTTGCTATGAACCCTCATGATAAGCTCTCACATGGAAATGATGAATAGTTGCTTTGCCATGACTAGTTCTCAAAATTGAAATCTCTCTCAAGTTTAGGTATGACTGTTATGAATTAAGATTTGCTCTAAAAACCTGAACTCGTGGGAAGAATACTTGATCTAAAGTCTAAGTCATTAACGGATATGATATGGGAAGGTTGAGCTGCTGTTTATCTGTTCCTAGTGATGCTAGAATTCTGGAGAATTTTATCTTTAAAAATCTTTAAAATGTTGCATGATGAGTTCCTGTATGATGAGAGTTTAAAATCCTACCACAGCCACATGTACATGCTTATTAGACTATGAACCATACATTTACTTTTTACTGCTTATGAGCAATGAGTGTGGTCAAGCTATGTAGACCCTTAGGAGCTTGTCATGTGGTTAAAATCAAGATCCACTTTCACGATCACTCATATATGCTGCTTCTACTCCGGAAGTACACATCCACATACAACCACTCATTTCCATATCCAGATTTACCCAAAATTATTCTACTCCTATACAGGAGAGAATAGCCAAAAATATTCTCCTATTTCTGTTTTTCCCTGTGAAATAAATGCTCGAGTTATCTTGGTTACTACCACTTGCTATATTATTTCAGGAGATGAGTGCTCTAAAAAAAGAAAAGGAAAAAAATAATACGAGGAAATAAAAAGGGGCAAGTGCCTGGAACCTCGAAGAAAAGAAAAAGTGAGACGAGAGGTAAAAATGGACAAGTGTCCGACAGTAGAATTAGGGGTACAAGATACCCACCTGAGAGAAAAGAAAAAGAAAATATAGAGCATCTCATTCCCCCTCAAAAAGGTTCAAAGTGCAAGAAAGGTATGTATCCCCTCAAAGGAGCAAAAGTAGAATTAGACTTTGACCATTGTTTTCAACATTATCACCATCATCACCATACACCATTCATTCGCCACACATGCACATCTTGATTTGACTTATTGACTTGTTTCTCTCGAACCATGGTTTGACTATGCAATAAATGTCTTGTAAGTATGTATTAGTTGTATCCCACCTATGAGCTCCAGATATCAAAACCTTATTAGAGTAGGATGAGAGAGAAGGCATATACCATCACTGCCTTGGTAAGGATCCAGAAATACCACAAAAGAGAGAATTGAGAGAGTCATACAAGGAATCTTTGAGTTTTATTTTGAAAATCTACAAAAACTCCAGAGCCATAGTTGATCAAAGAACAGGAGACATGGCGCTTGACTTGACCGTTCTATTTTTTAACTGCTCAAGACACAAGTGACGGTTGCAAGCCCCATGGTGGAAGGTAATATGAGTAAATTTAAATCTTAACAATTTACCCTAACCTAGAGATGGGATCTTATTGAAACGCATGTGTACCTTTAAGGCATAAAACCACTGTAGAAACTCTTGAGTCCATCCTTGCTCAGGGACGAGCAAGGGGTAAGCTTGGGGGAGTTGTTGATGGTCCTTAAGTACTAAATATAACCATCAAATAAATAAAGAAAAGGATCCAAATGCAACCAACACCCAGACTTAGGGTTTTATCTGACAGAATTCCACGAGTTTTGGTGTTTGTCTATTTTCTCAGGGGGCTATCAGGAAATACAGAAGAAAGGCCCACACGTCGGGATTACATAGAGATATCAACGTCTTGCGCAATTATCTTACATCTAGAAGACTCTTGAAGCCACTGGAAGGAAGCGGAGGCCGAACGGGGCTTGGCCCTGGGCGCCCGCCCAGGTAACCAGGGCGCCCGCCCCCCTGAAGAGTCCAATCAGAACTCTCTTTCGGGACTAATCTCCACCGACCTAAAGGATCAATAATAACCATTCAATCAATGTCGGTTTGATCCGACGGCCCAGATTCACTTGACGGGACTATAACCAGACCCCCTGGCCCCTAGAGGAGGCAACCCCTTGATCCCTATTCATTATTCATAGACAGAGCAAAAGCTAGGGTTTGGAGATGAGAGCTCTCCTCTTCTCTAAACTAGAGTAGATCTAGATAGTAGCGAGATGGAGAGCGAAGGAGGAATAGAGGAGAGGCCGGCCTGTCGGTTCTTCCTCCGGTTGTACTTCGTCATGATCAAGCTCTAATCAAGCTTGCTCATGGGATGACTCTGGTAATCTACTTCTAATTCATTATGCAATTACTAATCATGTATGTTCTGGTTCACAACTCTTTTGAGTACTTTAATCTATAGGACGCTATAGGTGACAGTTGTAGTATAGGTGTAAGCATGGTGATTAGACCTAGATTACTTGTGTATATCCCCTGTCTAGCCGGATCGTGTGGTAGGCCGCGTATGTGACAGCTATGTTGGTCCTCTGTAGTCCACCTACCGTTAGCAAGACTGGTAGGGTTTATTGGCCTATGGATAAGCATCCTTTGTGGTGTATTCTTATCACGTGGTTCGTCCCAGACATAGACATACCCCTTTGAAGTAGAGAAACCATAGTTATCCTCTCTATTCTGCTACCATCGCCCATATACTATATTGCTCTACTCTCTATTCCCATATTATCACCGATTGTTATCTTACCTTTAATATTGTTCTTATTCAATTCTACCATCTTTCCTATTTACAGCTATCTACCTATCTAGGTTAAGTTAGAGTGTAGATCAGTTCTCCCGTTTCCCTGTGGATACGATAAAACCTTTAACCGGGTAAAAGCTACAACGGTATCCGTGCGCTTGTGGATTTATCTGTGTGCATAAAAATACCATAGTACACTCTAGTGCCATGCTGGGGATGACAACCTAGTATTCAAGTGGTGTTAGCAAGTGTCAATAGCCTGCCCATTAGCTTGAGCATAGTAAGGAGAAGAATTCAACACCTTAATTCCCATACCAATTGCAAACTCATCAAATTCCCCAGATGTAAACATAGTACCCTGATCGGTAGTAATTGTTTGGGGAATACCAAATCGGTAAACAATATGTTCTTTTACAAAATCAATCATATTAGTCGATGTTACTTTCTTCAAGGGAATAGCCTCAACCCACTTGGTGAAATAATCAGTGGCAACTAAGATAAACTTATGCCCTTTGCTCAATGCTGGATAAATCTGACCGATGAGATCAATAGCCCATCCCCGAAATGGCCAAGGTTTGATAATAGGGTTCATGGCCGATGCGGGCGCCCTTTGGATATTGCCAAACTTCGGACACTCTTGACATGCTTTGAAATACTTAAAGCAATATTCAAGTATTGTTGGCCAATAATATCCATTCCTCTGAATCATCCATTTCATCTTAAAAGCCGATTGATGTGCTCCACACACTCCTTCATGAATCTCACCCATCAAGCTTCTAGATTCATCATCGCCCAAACACTTAAGCAAGACTCCATCGATCGTTCGGTAATATAATTCGAGGAGTACATACTTTGTAGCTTGAAACCTAACACGTCTCTCAACCTTCCTGGATGGATCCTTTAAATAATCAATAATTTCCTTTCTCCAATCATCGGCACTGACTGCTGATAATATGTCCAAGATGGGTTGATATCCCGAGGCGTGTTGAGCCAATGGGTTGGCTTGTTCATTATGTAACCGAGGAATATGCTCTAATCGGAAATCCTTGAATTCCTTTAACAGTTGTACACATCTTTCATAATAGGCTATCAAAACTTCACTTCGGCATTCATAAATTCTAGCCAACTGGTTTATAACAAGCATGGAATCACCAAAAATTTTAGCAGCATCGGCATGAACTTCTGTTGACACCGTTTTTGGACACGTATCTTTTGACACGTATCTGGGAGTTAATGAGGTGTAGATCGGCAGGCAAATAAAATGGTGACTAGTTGATAGAGGAGTTGCCGATAAGAGTTGATACCGATGATAAAACAACAGAATGTGGTCAAGTCCAGGAGCGGTGATGGATCTGTGTTGATGACTGATGCTGATAATTTCCGATGGCTACGAAAGGTGATTTGCCGATTTACACAAAAGGAGGCGCAGGGATTGTCGATCAGATGGTGATGGTGTGCCGATCGGTTGTGGTAGATAGATTAATGTTTTCCATAGTTGTTAGAGTTTGCTTTGCATATGGATTCCGTTCAATTTGGAATTCGAGTCCTAGTCGTGTCTGATTGTAACCCTTTTGGGCAGGGTATAAATATAATAACCTGTAGCGATGTAAGATACACACAATCAATCAAACACAAGTTTTTACATTTATTCCAGCATCTACTTTTTCGACGACTTCATCAACTCGCATATTTTCTTTTTACTTACGAGTTCTTAGGAATTCATCAAGACAATCTCGACGAATTCTCAAGTTCCGCATGAATACCTCTTGGCTGTGACATCCGAGTGCATCGCTTTTGTCGGGACCAAAGTATTCGAGTAATCACCTTTGTCGATTGCAAGGTCAAATCGGCTGGCACGCCTTAATGTTGAATCGGGTATTAGCCCTTTGTGTTTGCAGATCTACTTTTGCACCAACACATCTTTTGGCACGCCCGGTGGGACAGAGATTCAATATCAAGATCAACATGTCGAACACCGATTTCGACTTGGAGAATGTCATCCCCATGACTGAAGCCAATCTCAGAGATGAACAAAAGCAAGCTATGGCAAAAGCTATGGAGGACTACAAGCAGCTATGCTTAAAATCCTTCAGTATCAATAGGAGCGACAATGTGATCCAGAAGGAAGCATTGCCGATGCCTCGGCAGATTACTTTTGAAGCCAATCTTGGTAAACTACAAGAGATCATTGATAGTGCTATCAATCGTGCTCTAATCAATCAATCTGGTGTGTTGTCTAATACAGTTTTCAATGTTGTGGCTAGAACTTTCAAAGAAGGACAAATACCACCATCTTATGTGGGCCCTGCCTATCATCAGCTAGGATCATCATCGGTTACGGCTCCATCGGCTACTACAGCCATTGCGGGTACGAAAGTTACTTCTCCTCCAAGCACATTAGGGATGACTAATGCGCAATATACACTGACGGCGACTAATCCATCAACATCAGAGGAATAGGTTAAACTCGCTACAGATTTATTGGCATCGGCAATGTCAGGATCTGTGTTTAAAAGCTCTCAAGTTCCTCCTAATTGGTGGGGATATGGTATGCCCCTAGAGTTTATAGCAAATAGCTCTGGAACGTCTCAAGTGGCTGACATGACAGGCAAGGCTCCTATGGAATCGGCACCCCCAATATCGTCGATGACTAAGAATCCCCAATATTCTACAACTACTACTGCAAGACCTTTTACTGGGAATTCTCAAATACCAACGTTCCAGATGCCTAATGCATCGGCAGATCCAATGCCGACGCAGCAATGATTTATGACACAATCGGGGTATGTCAATTCAATGATGATGCCCAATTATCAGCCATCGGCAGGGCCTATGCCGATGAATGTTAATAATGGATGGACAGGGCAGTTTGTCTTCCCACTAGTGCCTCAGCATAATCATCAGGCTATGGGATTTCAACAGGGATCAATGCAACCTGGATTTCAGAATCAAGGGTTAATCAACCAGCCGATGAATCTTGGTCAGCAAGTTGGTGGTCAACAGGCGGTGGATAATCCTATGTTCCCTGGAGATTGTGCACCGCAGAGAGACGTGGAAGCTTATCACCAGATGCCAGATCCACAACCAGCTCATCGGCAAGATGCCGATGCTTATTGGGCTGATAAGATAGCTGAGGTGATGAGAGATCAATTTGGGATAAAACCCAAAGTCAATACTTACTCTTATCGGACACCATATCCTCCTCCGTATGATTTGATCCTGCTTCCAAATCGGTACAAGGTGCCGGATTTTACCAAGTTCTCTGGACAAGATGACACGTCAACTATGGAGCATGTTAACAGGTTCATCATTCAGTGTGGGGAAGCTGCTAACAGAGATGAGTTAAGGGTTCGTTTATTCTCATCATCTTTGTCTGGATCGGCCTTTACTTGGTTTATTTCATTACCTCCCATCTCAGTGATTACTTGGGCCGATCTAGAGAAGCAATTCCATAAATACTTGTTTTCTGGAGTTCATGAAAAGAAGATTACCGATTTAGTCAGACTGAGGCAGCGCAATGATGAATCGGTTGAAAGTTTTGTGCAGAGGTTACGAGATGTTAAGAATAAATGGTATAGTCTGGTTCTGGATGATCGGCAGCTAGCCGATTTGGCTTTCCAAGGATTGTTGCCACACATTAAAGAAAAATATGCTTCTCAAGAGTTTGAAAGCCTGAGTCATTTAGTGCAGAGGATTTCTGACCAGGATATCAAAGTTTTTGAACCTAAGAGAGCATGGAACAAAAAGGTGTCATTTGTCGATGAGGCATCAAGCTCAGACTCTAATGAAGAACCAGTCATTGGCTTGGCAGAGTGGGTAAAGAATAAGAAGTCGATGTTTTGCCCTTTTGGGCATAAAGAGCCAGAAAAGTTTGCATTTGATATCACCAAAGCTGATAGGATATTTGACTTTCTGCTTCCGGAGGGGCAAATTAAGTTGTCACCCAATCATGTGATTCCATTGGCTGAAGAGTTAAAGAAGATCAAGTATTGCAACTGGCATAATGCAACATCTCATAGTACAAATGAGTGCAAGGTTTTCAGGCAACAACTGCAATCGGCTATAGAATCTAGGAGAATTAAGTTCGATAGCTCCAAAGCTCAAAAGTCGATGAAGATCGACCAACATTCGTTCTCTACAAATATGTTGGATGCTAAGGGAAAGACCAAAGTATTGACTTCAAAGGCAGCTGAAAGAAGTGCATCGGTAGATCCTCAGCATCATATTACTGCCGATGATGCCAAAGGTAAGGGCTTGATCCAGGAAACCTGGCATTGTAATCACTCATAGAAGGCATCGGGAAACCTGGCAGCAGCGTGAAGATCGATATCGGCGCCAACAGGAGGATCGTCATCGGGAAGAAGAACGACGCCAACAAGAGTGGAATCGGCATAAAGATCAGTGGAATTGCCCGCTCTTCATCCACTGTTGGGAGCAAAACATCAAGCTACCAACTGTTAGAGACTGCCCTGAGTGCAATGGCTACAATCGGTATGAAAAACTGAATCGGCAGTATCAAGACAATGATCGGCGTTTTGGTGGGCCGATTAGAGGAAGGGCGTAAGTTCATGATCGACTGGGGGGCAGACTCTGTGTGCATGACAGGCTTGGTGAGCATGTCAGTTATTTTCCCAGGAACTAAGAAGAGCTTGAAGAAATGGCAGATGCACGAGTTCCCGATGAATTCATATTTTGTATGGATGCTAATACTTATCGAGTGGAATCAAGAGAAAATCGTCGTAAATCGGTAAAGCAACCACAACTTCCTCCATGGTGTCCAGAAGGGTAGACAAGGACACAGAAGAGGAGGTTGCAGCAGGAGCGACAAGAAGAACTGAGTAGAGCAGAGAATTCTGCTAAGTCTGGAGATCGGCAGCAGTCAGATCCTAAAGGAAAAGGTCCATCGGTAGATGTTAATATGGTGTTTATGTTGCCGTTGGAATTTCTTGCGCCCTTCAGTGATGATGAGGGGTGGATTTTCCCGATCAGATAGCTCAGTTGGCTCTAGATCCGATGACGGCTATTTTTGAAAAGCCCGCCGATAACGAGAGACAACATCTTAAAGCTCTGTTCGTCAAAGGCAGGGTTGATGGACAGCCGATGACCAAGATACTTGTTGATCGTGTGGCTGCTATCAATATTATGCCATACGTAGTCTATCGGAAGCTTGGCAAAGGAGATCAAAATTTGACCAAGACCGATATGATGTTAAAGGATTTTGAAGAAAATGTGTCTCCAGTCAAGGGAGCCATATGTGTTGAGTTGACCATCGGCGGCAAAACCTTGCCGACAACTTTCTTTGTCATCAGTGGAAAGGGTGCTTATAATTTGCTATTGGGTAGAGAATGGATTCATGCCAATTATTGCATCCCATCTATAATGCATCAATGCTTGGTTCAGTGGGTAGGTGACAAAATTGAAATTGTCTTAGGGGATTCTTCATATGTCATTGCATCGGCACAAACAGATACTTATGAAAAGACCAGATGCATTTCAGGAGAGGTTTGGGAGAAGGATTTCCTCAAGGTCGCCAATTATGAAATTCCACCGATCCAAGCAGTCGGTTCTGACGAAGAGTTTTAATGGATAGGTTCGCCGATGATAGAAAATTAGGCCAGGGGTTTACATCGGCCGATGATCTAGTAGAAGTAGATATAGGAAATGGTGATATGCCAAGGCCTACTTTTATTAGTGCTAAGTTAGATTCTGAGTGTAAGCAACAATTATCCGATTTGTTAAAGGAATATAAAGATTGCTTTGCTTGGGATTATACGGAGATACCTGTCGACGAAAGCTGGTCAGCAGTCTACCTTGGGGTATACCCACGGTAGTAGTTTATCGGTAGACGGTGCGCAAACTACGAACTCGATGGTGACGCAAGACACGGACAAGCTTTTATCCAGGTTCGGCCGCCGAGTTGGCGTAATACCTACGTCCTGCGTCTGGTTGTATTGATTCGTGTTGAGAGAATATGATGTCCTAGGGGGGTCCCTTGCCTCTCCTTATATAGTCCGGAGGGCAGGGTTATAGATCTGGAAACTAATCCTAGTCGTTTACAATTGCCATAGATAGTTCGATATCAATTCCTATTCTAACCGACTAGAATCCTACTTAATCTCCACGTCTTGTTTCCTTGCGCGAAACTCCGAGCTGTCGGATCAAACCTTGAGCTTGTCTCGTAATGGGCCAAGCCTCCTGGCCCAAGTCTAGCCGTAAGGGTATAGGGGTTTATACCCCCACAGCTAGTCCCCGAGCACCATGTATTGTGAAGTAACACGCCGTCTTGAGCTTCTTTGACCAATGAAACTTAATATCTTCAATCATTATGAAAATTGCCCAAATATTTGCGACAACAGTTTGAACAAATCTAAAAGCGTCCAATTAACTTCATCATCAAAGAAGCCAACTATTCGAAGAATGCATGGTGCTCTCAAGAAAAAATATTCCTTTTTTGGTGAAGTGTGCCCACTTTACTTTTTTCAAAAGTACAGTCCATCAACAAGACAAGCAAATTCACCGCAAGGTGAAGTGTGCCCACTTAGTCCCCGAGCCTGGTAGCAGGTGACGTAGTCACATGGTGCCAGGGTCTAAAGAAGAATCTCCAAAGCTGCTTTATATGTGGGATGCATCGCTAGATGCATCGTACCGATGTAGTCCCCGAGCTTGCTGGAAGGCGAAGTATGAACCTTGTAGCAAGGTCTTAAAAAGAACTGAAATTATCCAGTCCCCGGGTGTACAACGGTTGGCGAACTCTTAAGCTTGCTGATTTCCAAACCAATAAACTAAGCGATCAGTCCCCGAGCAGCAAGCGCTCGGTGGTCGGAGCAGTCTTAACCAATCTGACGACCAGTCCCCGAGCATCGAGTGCTCGGTGGTCGGTGCGGTCTTTGAAGTTCTAAGTTAATAGACTGGTCGACCAGTCCCCGAGCATCCAGCGCTCGGTGGTCGGTGCAGTCGTTGAAGTTCCGAGTTAATAGACTGGTCGACCAGTCCCCGAGCATCAAGCGCTCGGTGGTCGGTGCAGTCGTTGAAGTTCCGAGTTAATAGACTGTTCGACCAGTCCCCGAGCATCAAGCGCTCGGTGGTCGGTGCAGTCGTTGAAGTTCCGAGTTAATAGACTAGCCAACCAGTCCCCGAGCATCGAGTGCTCGGTGGTCGGTGCAGTCCCCGGATTGTTGACTCTCTTCCATATTTGTCTGCTTGTTTTGAAAAATTTTTCCAGAAAAAGTTGACGTGATGAGACCTCCTGACGGGATGTCAGATGGATGCATGAAAAGTTGTGCCTGGCAACTGTACGGCCGCCCTTTGCGCGGTTTGAGAAAAGGAAACCATCAATTTGTACGAAAACTCCGCCGCATTAATTGTCGATAATCATTGAAAACCGAAACGCCGCATCCACCGTATGGCCCGCCCACTTCCCGAGGATGCGGGAAGTGGGAGGGGTGAAGTTGTGGGTTATAAGAGCTCGACAGTTCCCCCTATACTGCGTACTCTGCCATTGCCTTCCACTCTTGCCTCCTTCAATCATCTACACCTTCCAAACTCGAATCCACTTCCGCGCCTCCAATGGCGAAGAGCGATTCAAAGAAGAGGGCCGAGCTGATGGCCAAAGAATGGAAGAAATCCCGCAGCATCGCCAAGTCCCTCGGTGACCTCGTCGACATGGGGCTACTGCATAGCCCGGAGCTCGGCGGCTGGAGGGCACCGGAGGGGGAGAGCTACCCCGACCCCCGCGCCGGTGAGATCATCGTGTTCGAGGATTTCTTTAAGAGGGGTATTGGGGTGCCTGTTCACCCTTTTCTTCAGGGTCTTCTTTTGTATTATGAGATCGGGATTTGCAATCTGCACCGGTCTCAATCCTTCTTATTTCAACTTTTATCCAATTGTGCGAGGCCTATGTAGGCATAGAACCGCACTTCGATATCTTTCGCTATCTTTTTTGTTTGAGAAAGAAGGGGGCAGTTGGAGGCTCTAAGGTTGTAGGTGGAGTATACCTCAACCTTCGTGACGGGATGAAGAACCGCTATCTGCACTGCCCCTAGAACACTTCCCTGACTGAATGGTACAGGAAGTGGTTCTACATCAGGGAGGAACCGGGCAGCTCCACGTTCTGCGACGTGGGATACATCCCCGAGAAGAGAGTGAGCTGGACCGATCGCCCAGAGTACGACGGTCAAGTGGCAGACCTGATGCAGCTGATCGACTGGTCGCGTCTGGACGGGCTAGGCGTGGTCGGCAACTTCGTGTGCCGTCGGGTGATGCCCTGCCAGAAGAGGGTGCACTCGGCGTACGAGTATGCCGGAAGCGTGGACCCGACCAGGATGCGACCTGAGATCTTGGAGAAGGCGGAGGTACAGCAGCTGTTGAACGAGCTGTTCAATTTCGCGGACGGAGGCTTCATCCGTGCCAGTGATCGGGTGCAAGCCTTCAAGTTGGGGCGACCAGCGCCTAAGGTATGTTATTGATTACTTCGCTTTAGCATCTGTATGTTGTCTGCAGCTGACTTATCTTTGTTACTTTTGCAGATCGGAGATGTCGACCGGTGCACAGTGTATGTATCACTGGCACCTGGAATGGAGAATCCTGCGGGAGAAGATCCGCCGGAGGAAGACGCTGCTCGGTGTACTCGTTACACTAGCAGTGAGGAAGACCAGGCCCGCCCCGTCCCGACCACCGAGGATAGAGTGGCGGGGAAAAGGCCAATGGCGGCGGATCCGTCGCCGGCGCCGACGCTGCCAGCAGAGAGCAGCCGAGCGCCAAAGCGTCGTCGGTTCGTTCGGATTACCGACGACGACGACGAGGAGGAGGAGGCCGCACCATCATTGGTCCGGAGGCCCCATAGCCGTCCGGACAGCATGCCGACCACTGCTGATCGGATGGCCGGGGACCCTCCTGCGCCTCGCGTTGCGGAGACGGGGGCACAGGTGCCGACCGGCCGTGCAAGGAGGAGGTTCACCGCGACCCACCGTCGCTCGGACCTGTAAGTGTTCGACTTACGCATTTTGGCATTTTTTTTAACTGCTGTTGAAAATATCCGTTTGTTATGTAGCGCGGCGTCGGACATCAACCCCGACCAGGCCGCGGAGCAGGGGACGGCCGCTCCTGTTGCCGCCGCTGAAGACGCCACGCCACAGGTCACAGAGCAACCTGCAGCGGCGGCGGGCGCCGAGGACCAATCTGCCCCGGCGAGTGCTACGACGAGCACTCAGCCGAGGGGTGAGGAGGCAGCAAGGGTCCCTCCACCGAATACTGTTGTAGAGGAGGAGAGCAGAGTCCCAACTCCTCCAGCCGAAGAAGGGAGGGTGCTGACGCCGCCCCGAGCAGGGGCTTCTTCACCCGTGGGCTCCTCTGGCCTAGGCCAGGGACCAGTGATGCCCTCAACCGCAGCCGGAGGTAGTGCGGCAAACGAGGAGCCCCAGGAGGCCTCGCCGACGACGTGGAGGAGGTCCAGGGTCGTCCCCGTGATGGCCGCCAGCACGTCTACGTGTGGCGCCAACGCGGGGACCACTTTATTGGCCACGAGGAGCTTGCAGAGACGGAGCAGGCCACGAGGGTGGAGCGCACGGCTAAGCACCTCGTGGAGGAGGTTAAGGTAGGTGGTCCTGTGTCCTGCTGGGATAACTTTTGTGCAGTGTTCCTGTTTTCGACATGTGTTCTTTCTTGCAGGGCGCGATGAAAACGGCGAAGTACCGAAAACGGTGCTTCGACCAGATTGAGGGAATTGTGGCCGAGAATAAGGCCTTGTCCACGAGGTAGACCGGCTGCGGTCGGAAGTTGGGGAGAAGGTGGCCGAGGTGAACGCCCAAGAGGAGCGTCGTCTTGAGCTCACTCGTCGCTTGGCCGACCAGTACCGGTAGCGGTCAGGTCAGTCACGTGCTCCGAGCAGCTTTGTGTAGCTGCGTAGTTTACTTTACTGACCGGGTTGTGATTCACGTAGACTTAGAGGAGGAGGTGGCGCGCCTCCGACAGGAGAAAGAGCAGCTCAGCCAAGAGCTTGCCAGTGCGCTGGAGACCGGGCGCCGAACAGGGGAGGAGTTGGGTCGGAAGGACCGGGAGTTGTCTGGTAATACGCGCCGCCCCGTTATCTGCCGCTTATCGCCCTTTTTTGATATGTTGAAAATAACATCTTGCTTGTCTTTCAGTGCTCAAGGTGAACGCCAAGAAGCACCTGGACGAGCTGGTCAGGGACCGGGACTCCTGGAAGGTCAATTGTTGTAAGATCTGGAAAGGAGTGTCCCCGGTCCTGGACTTGATCAGTCCCGAGCTCCCGGAGAGCCAGCCCCGCGCGCCGAAATTGACTCCAGTGGAAAAGGCGCAACGGGCGTGGGACTGGCTCCAACAAATCGTGAAGGACGCCGGGGAGTTTGCTGGCGCGCATGTCCTTAGCATGGTGCGCGCCCACTACCCCCTGGTCGACTTGACCAGGCTGGAGAAGGGGTATCCCAAGGAGGTCGGCCCGCAGGAGGCGGACGAGCTTCGGGGTGGTCTGCTGGACTTGTCGTCGACGGTGATCGGCGACATCAATCTATGCGGAACGGCCACTCCGCCCGACCAGCCGGGTTTAGACAGTTCGGCTAGGGAGCTGTCGGGCGCGTCTATTGCGGGAGATGGGCGGTCGACGCCTGCGGTCTCGACCAGCCAGGCGCCGGTGGCCCCGACCCCTTCGTCCGGGCAGCAAGGCCAGGCGGGTGATCAGCCCGAGCAGTAGGCCAGTAGGAGTAGACTAGTGTCCGCCCGTCACGATGTTTATTGTAAACTTCGTGTGTAAAGTTTGTAATAAAGTTTTAAATTTGTCATGACTACTATTTTGAGCACTGTGAAGTTGTCTGAGTGACGTGTCACTGTGCTGGATTCATGGTCGTTAAGATTTCCCGTCGCAGAGGACATTGTTGTTCTCCGCCGAAAGCTCTGCGTGTAAACAAAGTATAGCCAAAAAAGAAAAAACTTTTATTACTGCCGACTATAAGAGACTTACAAGCAAAAGTTACTGGAATTTATGGATAAAATCGGCGCAGTTTGTCTATGTGCCAAGAGTTAGGCACGCGTGTTCCATCTGGATACGCCAATCTGTAGGATGTGGGTCGTGTGACTTCAACGACCACAAAGGGTCCCTCCCAGGGAGTGGATAGCTTGTGCATTCATTCCTGGCTTGTCTTCCACCTGAGTACCAGATCGCCAACCACGTAAGAACGGTCCTTGACGTTCCTGTTATGGTAGCGCCTGACTGCCACAAGATACTTTGCTGTTCGGAGACAAGAATTCAGACGCTTTTCCTCCATGCAATTGATTTCGAGCTCTCTGGCGTTGTCGGCTGTTGACTGGTCGAAGTTTTCAATCCTAGGAGAACCGAAGGTTATGTCAGACGGCAGGACTGCCTCGGTGCCGTAAACCATGAAGTAGGGTGACACTCCTGTGTTCCGACTGGTCTGAGTTCGGAGGCCCCAAACCACGGCCGGTAACTCTTTCATCCATCGTCCGGGAGCTCTGTCATTCTCGGTGTACAGCCTTTTCTTTAGGGCGTCGATGATCATTTCGTTTGCGCGCTCAACTTGACCATTGGCCCGTGGGTGAGCTACTGACACATATTTTATGACTATGCCCTTGTCATCGCAGAAGTCCCAAAATGTGGTGCCAGTAAACTGAGTACCCAGGTCAATGATTATACTGTTTGGGATCCCGAACCTGTGTATGATTTGATTAAGGAACTCCACAGCCTTCTCGGAGGTTGCTTTGACCAGTGGCATGTATTCAATCCACTTGGAGAACTTGTCGATTAACACGAAAACAAACTTGAAGTTGCCGGGGGCTGGTTTGAATGGCCCGATCATGTCGAGCCCCCAGCAGGCGAAGGGCCAGGATGTCGGGATGGTTTGAATCTCATGAGTAGGTACGTGGGTCCTTTTAGCGAAGAACTGACATCCCTCGCAGTGTCGGACCAGTTTTTCTGCGTCGTGGACCGCTGTTGGCCAATAAAAACCTGCTCGGAAGGCTTTCCCGACCAGCGTTCTGGATGCAGCGTGATTGCCGCAGGATCCGGTGTGTATGTCCTCTAGGAGCTTGATGCCATCATCTTGGGATATGCATTTGAGCAGTACTTCGAAACTTGCATTTTTTCGCATAAGTTTGTCGTCCACCAATATGTAGTTCTTTGATCGTCGAATGAGGCGTTCATTCTCTGTTTTGCCCTGAAAGCCTGACCCGTCCGATATATATCTTATGAACGGTGTGCGCCAATCGCGGCCACTGGTTGTCGGAGTGGCATCGTCTATGAGCAGTGCCTCAGTTAGTTGCTTTTCAACCAGGGCTGTGCTCACACTTGGCTCATGGATGTCCTGGACGAAAATACCCCGCGGGATTTGGGCCCGAGACGACCCTAACTTCGACAACGCATCTGCTGCCTGGTTCTTATCCCGGACCACGTGGATGTACTCTATGCCGTAGAAGTTGGTTTCCCATTTGTGAATTTCTTTGCAGTAGAGATCCATCTTCTCGTGGGTTGCGTCCCACTCCTTGTTGAGCTGGTTGATAACTAAAGCAGAGTCGCCATAGACGTAGAGGCGTTTGACTCCCAACTCAACGGCTAGCCTTATGCCATGCAGGCATGCTTCGTATTCGGTGACATTGTTTGATGCCGGAAAGAGGTACGTAACGCAGTTTGTCCTTGTTGGGCGACACGAATAGTATCCTAGCTCCGGCGCCGTTGATGTTCAAGGATCCGTCAAAGAACATTGACCAGTGGTCGGAGACATCGGGAACGGGAGGCTCGTTGAGATCCGTCCATTCAGTAATGAAATCGACCAGGGCCTGAGACTTGACTGTGGTGCGGCTCTGGAACTCTGGGGAAAATGGGCATAATTCCATCGCCCATTTTACGATTCTGCCGTTGGCGTCTTTATTGCGCAGAATGTCCCCGAGAGGGAAACTGGTGGTTACCAAGACTCGATGGCCGTCGAAGTAGTGCTTCAGCTTTCTTGACGTTATTAGAATGGCGTATATGAGCTTCTGTATTTGTGGGTACCTTGCCTTGGACTCGTTTAAGACTTCGCTTATGAAGTAAACAGGTCTCTGGACCTTGTAGACATGACCTGGCTCATCTCGTTCGACCACTATTGCCGTGGAAACAACCCTGTCGGTTGCAGCAATGTAAAGGAGTAGGTCTTCATTGGGCTGAGGCGCTGTAAGAACAGGTGGTGAAGTGAGGAAAGTCTTAAGCTGAGTGAACGCGGCGTCGGCTTCCTCTGTCCAAGAAAATTTTTCCGACGCTTTCAAGAGTTTGAAGAAAGGGAGGCCTTTTTCTCCTAGTCTTGAGATGAAGCGACTGAGGGCGGCCATACATCCGGTGAGCTTCTGAATATCCTTGATGTTTTTAGGTGGCCGCATGTCGAGTACTGCTTTTACTTTTGAAGGATTTGGCCGTATGCCGTCACGACTGACAACGTTGCCGAGCAGCAGACCAGAAGGGACACCGAAGATGCACTTTTTGGGGTTAAGCTTCCACTTGTACCTATTAAGCGCCTTAAAAGTTCAGTCTAAGTTGTCGATTAGGGTGCTTGCATCCTTCGTTTTGATGACGACGTCATCTACATAGGCCTCGACGAGGTCGTCACGAATCTCGTCGTGGAGGCATTGCTGTATGGCCCGTTGATAAGTGGCTCCGGCATTTTTGAGTCCGAATGACATAGTCGTGTAGCAATATCCACCGAAAGGAGTAATGAAAGATGTTTTTATCTGATCGTCTTCCTTTAGCGAGATCTGGTGATAACGAGAGTAGCAGTCTAGAAAAGAGAGGAGTTCGCATCCGGCCGTTGAGTCGACCACCTCGTCGATGTGAGGGAGACCAAAAGGATCTTTAGGACAGTGTTTATTGAGATCGGTGTAATCAACGCACATTCTCCATTCATTATTCTTTTTGCGTACAAGAACCGGATTGGCAAGCCAATCGGGATGATACACTTCTTTTATGAATCCGGCTGCTAGAAGCCGTGTTATTTCTGTCCTAATAGCCTCCTTTTTGTCACGAGCGAACCATCGCAGCTTTTGCTTGATTGGTCTTGCGGTCATCGAGACATTTAAGGAGTGCTCGATCAGGTTTCGTGGGACGCCGGGCATATTTGCGGGTTTCCATGCGAAAACGCTTACGTTGTCCCTTAGAAACCTGACGAGCGCATCTTCCTATTTGGGGTCCAGATTGGCCCCGATGAGGGCCATCTTCTCGGGGCTGCCGTCGACCAGTTGTACTTCTTTATACTCCATGGATTTTGAATTCTTCCTGGCAGTCTCCTACTCGGGTAATCGGAGCTGGTCGGGAGGCAGCTGCGCGGCTTGGGTTGCTGTTTCTGTCATGCGAATTGAGAGGTCGATTGCCTCGGTGATCTTGAAGCTTTCCTCTTTGCAGGTATATGCGGTGTAGACATTGCCCCTGACGGTTAGGACGCCCTTCTCCGTGGGCATTTTAAGGACTAGGTATGAGTAGTGCGGGACTGCCATGAACTTTGTCAGCGATGGTCGGCCTAGTATAGCGTGGTAGGTCCCGTCGAAGTCTGCCACCACAAAGTTGACGAACTCTGTCCGAAAGTGGTCGGGTGTGCCGAATTGGACAGGCAATGTTATCTGTCCGAGGGGCACTGAACTCTGACCTGGCAAAACTCCCCAGAATTGAGCATCGTAGGGTTTTAGTTGTGCAGGAGATATCTTGAGAGCGGGCAGACTGTTGCGGAAGAGGATGTCAATGGAGCTTCCTCCTTCCACGAGCACGCGCTCGAATCTGATGCGGTTGATGCAAGGGTCCAGGATTAGAGGGAAACGTCTTGGCTCTGGGATAGCGGCCCATTGATCCTTCCTGCTGAAGGAGATCTCCTTGTGCGACCACGGGGGAAATTTCGGGTCTGGGATCAGCCCGTCCGAGCTGTCTATGTTGAGGCAGGCTCTTTTTAATAGCTTTCTTTCTCGCTTAGATTCGATGGAGACCTTGCCCCCGAAGATGGAGTGGACCATGTCAGTGGGGCTGACGTATTGGTGTCGAGGGTCCCTATCTTGGTCCTCGTCCTCGTCTTCGTGGTCGTGCCCGTCTCGCTTGCCGTTTTTCTTGGCGGAGTCGTCTTGGGCGGCCCGCCGTGTATAGATGTTTTTGAGGACGCGGCACTCTTCCATGGTATGATTAGATTTTGGATGTAGTTGGCACGGCCCCTTCAACGTTTTGTTGTAGTCTTCTTGGTAGTCTCTCCGCCCGTTGGGACGCTTGACCGTATTCACTTCATGGTCGTGGTCGCGGGGGCGCTTTCCTCTGAAGTCGTCGCGATTATCGCGCCGCCGATCCCAGCCTTCTCTATGATCGCGGTTGTCGGAGCGGCGGTGGTTCCTGTTGTCGAAAGGACCGTGACCGTCATCTCGCCGGGGAGGCTGGTCGGGACCTCTCGCATCGTCCCGGATTAGTTTCTCTGCATCGTCGACATTGGCGTAATTTTTAGCCGTGGCGAGGAGCTCCGCCATCGTTGTTGGCCTTTTGCGCAACAGTTTGTTCCTCAGTGCTTCATGGAAACGTAGGCCCTTGATGAAGGCAGAGATGGCCTCATCGTGGGAAATCTTCGGGATCTTAAGGCGCATATCCGAGAATCGTCGGATGTAATCACGTAAAGGTTCGTTTTTCCTGTCCCTTATCCTTTCGAGGTCATACTTGTTTCCAGGCTGCTCGCATGTGGCGATGAAGTTGTTAATAAAAGCCTGGCGTAGCTCTTCCCAGGAGTCGAAGGAGTCCTCGGGCAAGCCAAGAAGCCACTGATGACCAGCCTGGTCGAGGACTACTGGGAAGTAGTTGGCCATGACGTGCTCATCCCCCGCTGCTGATCGGACGGCGATTTCATAGAGAGTGATCCAGTTCTCCGGATTTTCCTTGCCGTCGTATTTTTTGATTTTCTCGAGCTTGAAATTGCGGGGCCACACGACCTGGTGGAGGTGTGAGGAGAACTGTCTTAGGCCCGGGGGGCTGTGCGTTGCATCGTACTCGATACGGCGCAGGTTTTTGTGGACTGCTCTCTCCGTGGCGCGTCTGTTGATGTGGTCCCGGGTATCTTTGGGAGGGATGTTATATCGAAGATCCCTGTGCTGGTTTACTTCTTGACCGCGCCTGCGGTTCTGCTCACGGTGACCGTCAGCATCCCAACCACCATCGTCACGCCGTGAATCCTTTCGATGGTTGTCGGGGGAACGGCTTCGGTGATGCCTGCTGGGAGGCGGTGAGGTCCGGCTACGGTTAGTCTGGTCGGAGATGGCTTCCGTATAAGAGACGGCCTGGACTCTTTTGAGCAGAGTGGCTGTCTGTCCCATTGCAGCGATCAGATGCGCTCGGACGCTGGTTCGGACTCCCTGGCACTCAGGAGTATCGGGGAGCCGATCCAGGTTAGCCATGGCGACAGCCACGTTGGCGCTTGGCGTTTTGTAGACTGGCTGGTCCCCGACCATATCAAAGGCGTCGCTGAGATTATGTGGTGGAATTTGTCGTTCCTCATCCGCGCGTCGTCGGGCGCAATCGGCGTTACGCTGCTCGCGGAGCTGCCTTTGCTCGTCTGTTTCTCCATCAACGACCGGCTCGTCGGCGCTGACGTTAAAAACAATGTCTCCTCGCCGGGGGGGAATACCGGGAAACAAGAGAAACCCGGAGGATGTGAAAGCAAATCCAGGTCGTAGTCCTCGTCTTCGGAGTTTATGACTTCGGTGGGGATGGAACCAGTGCTCGAATTGGTGCTAGAAGCCTGGCCGTCTCGTAGTTCGCGGATTGTCACCATGTTGACGTAGTGACGAGCAGATTGACCGTTCCTCTTTGGCAACCAACCCTCCTTGTTGAAAAGGGATTGGACGTGCCGTGAGTAGAGAGAGGCCGAGTTGTTCAGGCCACAGGGATAATCTTCCTCCGGGTTAGCCTTGAGTTTGACGGATCGCCCTGAGGGGGTTGAGGTTATCGTCAGAGACACTCCTAGCCATTCGTGTGTAGCGACACGAGTTGGCCGGTGGGATTTGAAAAAATCCGCTGGGGCGGATAGGCTTGCGCAAGGTCCCATCTACTAGTCGGGAAGCTTCAAGTAGCTTGGAATCGGCGCGATCAAGTGCCTGGAGAAGGCCCGAGCAGTCGATCTTCTTTCCCTTGTAAAGCGGGAGCGGTGGTCGGGCGCTCGGAGCCGTCACCCGGGTGGTCGGAGCCGACGTGATCCCGGATTGGATCTGAGTTTCTTCCAGAAACGTGGTCGTGAGACCGCCGCCGCGCGTTGTCCACGTGATCTGGCTGACGGTGAACGTGAGGCCTTCAGGCACGGCCGCGGAAGCTGGGATCGTGACCATCTTGTTCGCTGGAGAAGTTGCACGCACACCCCCTACCTGGCGCGCCACTGTCGACGAAAGTTGGTCGGCAGTCTACCTTGGGGTATACCCACGGTAGTAGTTTATCGGTAGACGGTGCGCAAACTACGAACTCGATGGTGACGCAAGACACGGACAAGCTTTTATCCAGGTTCGGCCACCGAGTTGGCGTAATACCTACGTCCTACGTCTGGTTGTATTGATTTGTGTTGAGAGAATATGATGTCCTAGGGGGGTCCCTTGCCTCTCCTTATATAGTCCGGAGGGCAGGGTTACAGATCTGGAAACTAATCCTAGTCGGTTACAATTGCCATAGATAGTTCGATATCAATTCCTATTCTAACCGACTGGAATCCTACTTGATCTCCACGTCTTGTTTCCTTGCGCGAAACTCCGAGCTGTCGGATCAAACCTTGAGCTTGTCTCGTAATGGGCCAAGCCTCCTGGCCCAAGTCTAGCCGTAAGGGTATAGGGGTTTATACCCCCACAATACCTGGTTTAGACCGATCGATTGTTGAACATCGGTTACCTATCAAATCTGGATTTCAGACGCATCAACAGCCAGCTCGCCGATGCAATCCTAATATTCTTCCTGATATTAAGGCGAAAATAACTAAACTCATTGAGGCCAAATTTATTTGGCAATATTGGTATGCCGAGTGGATTTCTAATGTCGTTCTAGTTTACAAGAAGAATGGATGCTTCGTGTGTGCATTGATTTCAGGACTCTTAACAAGGCTACACCGATGGATGGTTATCCAATGCCAGTTGCCGATTTGCTAGTTGATGCTGCAGCTGGACATCGGATCATTAGCTTTATGGATGGCAATGCAGGATATAATCAAATATTCATGGCTGAAGAAGATATTCCAAAGACTGCATTTAGATGTCCTGGTCATGTTGGGTTGTTCGAATGGATAGTCATGACCTTTGGCTTGAAAAATGCTGGTGCTACTTATGAGAGGGCTATGAATTTTATCTTTCATGAGTTCATTGGCAAGTTGGTGGAAATCTATATTGATGATGTGGTGGTTAAGTCTAGAGATTTCACAAAGCATCCTGTCGATCTACGAAAGGTGTTGGAGTGCACAAGGAAACATGGTTTAAAGTCGAATCCCAATAATTGTGCATTTGGTGTATCGGCACGACAATTTCTTGGTTTCATGGTGCATTAGAGAGGAATTGAAATTAGTAGGAGATCTATTGATGCTATCAACAAAATAGTTGCTCCCACCAACAAGACTGAACTCCAATCTCTGATCGGCAAGATAAATTTTATCAGGCAATTTATATCTAATTTGTCTGGTAAGATTCGTGCTTTTAGTCCTTTACTTAAGTTGAAAGCCGATCAAGAGTTTGTATGGGGAAGAGAGCAACAGTTAGCATTGAATGAAATTAAGAATTATTTGACAAATCCTCCTGTTTTGATTCTATCTCAACAAGGAAAGTCTTTCAAATTATATTTGTCTACTGATGAGATGGTCATCGGTTCGGCTCTAATTCAATAATTTGAAGGGAAGGAGCGTGTGATTTATTACCTAAGAAGAAGATTGGTGGATGCCGAGACAAGGTATTCGGCAATTGAAAAACTATGCTTATGCCTATACTTTTCATGTGTCAAATTGAGACACTATTTATTATCGGCCGAATGCACTGTTATATGCAAAGATTACGTAGTTTGGTACATCTTATCAATGCCGATTATTAGTGGTAGAATCGGCCAATGGATTTTGGCCTTGTCAGAGTTTGATCTGCGTCATGAATCGGCTAAGGCAGTTAAAGGGCAAATTATGGCTGATTTTGTAACTTAGCATTGCGGTATGGTAGGCACTTTAGAAATCGTTCCTTGGACGCTCTTCTTTGATGGATCCACGTGCGAATGGGGGGCAGGATTCGGCATAGTACTAATTTCTCCTCAAGGAAAGAAGTATGATTTTTCTTTGCCGATTGTGGCCACGTCGACAAATAATCAAGCCGAGTACCAAGCTTTAATCAAGGGGTTGGAATTGTTAAAAGAGGTTCGTGCCGATGCTGTTGAGATCTTCGGCGATTCTATGCTTGTTATAAATCAATTGGTTGGGATTTATGAATGCTGATGTGAGGTTTTGATACCCTATTATGAAAAAAGTATGCAACTGTTAAGGGAATTCAAGAATTTCCGATTAGAGCATGTTCCTCGATTACATAATGAAGAAGCTAATCGGTTGGCTCAACACGCCTTGGGATATCAACCCATCTTAAATATGTTATCGGCAATCAGTGCTGATGATTGGAGAAAAGAAATCATTGATTATTTAAAAGATCCATCTAAAAAGGTTGAGAGGCGTGTTAGGTTTCAAGCTACCAAGTGTGTACTCCTTGAAAAAGAATTATATTTTCGAACGATAGATGGGGTTTTACTCAAATGCTTGGTTGATGATGAGGCTAGAAGCTTGATGGGTGAGATCCATGAAGGGGTGTGTGGGGCACATCAGTCGGCTTTTAAGATGAAGTGGATGATTAGAAGTAATGGATATTATTGGCCGACTATACTTGAAGATTGCTTTAAATACTTCAAAGGATGTCAAGGATTTCAGAAATTTGACAATATTCAAAGGGCACCCGCATCGGCCATGAATCCTATTATTAAGCCTTGGCCGTTTAGGGGATGGGCTATTGATCTAATCGGCCAGATTTATTCGCCATCAAGCAAGGGGCATAAGTTCATTCTAGATGCCACTGATTATTTTACTAAGTGGGTTGAAGCTATTCCTTTGAAGAAAGTAACATCGGCTAACATGATTGATTTTGTGAAAGAGCATATTGTTTACCGATTTGGTATTCCTCAAACAATCACTACTGATCAGGGTACTATGTTCACATCAGGAGAGTTTGATGAATTTGCAATCGGTATGGGGATTAAAGTGTTGAATTCCTCTCCTTATTATGCTCAAGCCAATG
Organism: Sorghum bicolor; assembly: GCF_000003195.3. Taxonomy (NCBI): domain Eukaryota; kingdom Viridiplantae; phylum Streptophyta; class Magnoliopsida; order Poales; family Poaceae; genus Sorghum; species Sorghum bicolor. The sequence goes on from NC_012872.2 coordinate 24,451,608, forward strand.
GACAAGCCGAAGCATCTAACAAAGGAATTATTAAGCTCATCAAGCGAAAGATTGAAGAAAATCCTAAAAGGTGGCATACATTGTTGAATGAAGCTTTGTGGTCATATCGGATGGCATGTCATGGATTGATCAAAGTTTCACCTTATCAGTTGGTATATGGACACGATGCGGTGCTACCATGGGAAATTAAGACTGGATCTAGGCGGGCCTCTTTTCAAGATCAATTGGCTGCCGATGACTATGCTACTTTGATGAAGGATGAGTTGGATGATTTGGCAGAGCATCAGTTGAGGGCTTTGATAAGTATAGAAGAAAATAAAAAGAAAGTTGCTAAATGGTATGATAAAAAAGTAAAAGCTAAAGAGTTTGACGACGGAGATTTGGTATGGAAATTAATTTTACCGATTGGGACAAAAAGTTCAAAGTTTGGAAAATGGTCTCCTAATTGGGAAGGTCCTTATCGGAGAAATCGATCTTCTCCTGGTAATGCTTATATTTTGGAGACTCTCAAAGGAGTTGAATTCCCCAGAGCATTGAATGGAAAATATCTAAAGAAGTATTACCCAAGCATCTGGTGGATGCATAAAAGTTTAAGTGCCGATAACACTCCTATCGGCAGGATGAAATGTATCTGAGGTCATGCATAACGTTTTAAAAAGTGCTGATAACAGTCCTATCGGGTAGACCAGAATGATCAGAAGTTTCTAAGGGCAGAACAAAACAAGCCGCCGATGGAGAGCTTACAGATTTAGCAGGGCTTGAATGGTCGATATGGCGCGTAGGCGAATCTGGTCAGCCTCTTCTATCTCTCGAATGTCCTCATCGGCAGAACCCTCTACTGGCTTCAGCTTCTTTTTCATATGCAATGCCTTACGAGCCTGGATGTTTCGTTCTTGTTGAAGAGTCTTGAGCATCTCAGGCAACTGGCTTTCTTCTTGCTGAGCTTGGTTTAGGGCTTCTTCTACTTGTTTGAGCTCAGCTAGTAGGACTTCTCTTCTTGCCGATAGGTCGGAGATATTTTGCTTCAGTGTGTCTCCCGAGGACTACAGAATGCCGATGCTCTTGTGCTTCTCATCAGCAATACGCTTTACTTGCATTACTTCCTCTGAAAGTTAAGCGTAAGCAGCTCTATCGGCAAGACGCTGAGTAGCCTTTTGATATTGGAGCTGGCAATTCTCCAAGTGTGCAGCCTGAAATAGAGCTTCTTCTGCATCGGCTGGGATCTAGCCCCTAAGGGTCTTAAACAAAGCTTCGGCTGGGTCAGAATCATTGACAAGCTGAGCGGTATCTTGATGCAGTAGAGCCAGCAGTCCTCCAGTTTAGGCTCGATTTCTGCCGATGAGATCCCCACTGCTTGAGAGGAGCTTGCCTCTTCACCCTCGTCATCGGAGATGTCGATAGCAAAGGAGAACAATCTGTCTGGAGAGTCTTGTTCCTAAAAAGGGGATAGAGATGAGTTACCCGATGACCAAATGTTGATAATAAAGAGTGAAGATCAGAAACTTACTTGCTTCAGAGCGATTTCGCGCCTATGACGAGGAGATGCGGCCGGTACTATAGGTTGATCGGTTGGAGTTGCCGATGGGATGATGTCAACTAAGAAATAACAAGGGTAATTATAATTTGAAAAAGTAAATCCATCGGTGATAATTTTGTGGTTAGTACTTTACCTTGAGGGGGTGCAGTGCTTGTTTGTTCTAGAGGAATAACCGATGATACGATCAGATCCGCTGGATCGGTAGTCTGCTCAAGCACATCGGCTGGTGCTTCTTGTGGCTGAGGTGCTAGTTGAGGAGGGGATAGTACTTGCTGTGTCTGGATCTCTGGTGATGAAGGTGATGATTCTACATGGATCGGTGACACTGGCTGAGGAGGAGAAGATGGTGCTATCTTCTGGCGCTTTGGCTGTGATTTGGTGCTCTTGGGGCCTTTTCTCTTGACTTGGCTAGACTGGGGGCATCGGCACTTGTTTGAGCACTTCTGGTCTTTGTCGATTTGCCAGTCTGCTGTTATAACAACCAAGATTTCATGAGTCCAAATATAAAAAAATGTTGATGAAATCTTATTTAAAAATAAAGGTTACCGATGAAGTTCCCATAACAGCCGATGTATCCTGAAAAGATTACGTGAGTATGGAACAGAATCGGTATAGGTAAAAGGAAGTCAAAAGTTTATCTTAAAAGCCTGTGCCAGGGTAGCAGCGGCAACCGATGGGGATGTCATTGACCACTTGGTAGATATCTTCTTGAAACGCACATTTGGATGCATTAGAGCTGCCAGACTTGGTGCGTTGTTACCAATCAGAGAGATTGGACCTGATGGGAGGAGTTCAATCGGTCTTCCACTTCTACTGACTGTTGGTGGTGGGTTGTCAACCTGTTTAGAAAGGAGAGAGTAAGTTACCGATAAGGTTAGAAACAATAAAAGAACTGAGGTATCGGTTGAAGACTTACAATGTTATCGGGACCTTGTAGTTAGGGTCAATCATGCCACGGTATGTCAGAGCCGATGAGCAGAACATGTGTTCTTTCCACTCTTCCCACCACTGTTTGTACACATGAGTAATGAAGAGGGCTAGAATCCATGCTGATAGATCAATGTCTGACGTATTCGCATTTGGTTGAAGCTAGGCTATTCTTATCAACTCAAGTCCACTGGTTATAGTTTCCCTTGGTTTCACCACATCGGCATAACAGAGTCTAATCGGCAGCTGCCCAAAAGCCAGTTGATGAGCCAATGCCGATGGATTGTAAAACTCATAAGTAGGACTAGAGTTTTTTCCGCTACCAAAGGTGTTTACTGGGATAGCCCTTGGAGTAATGATTGCCATCATCAAATCGGTATCTTTGTTGAGGGCAACATCAAAGGGGTGGAAGACCAGCGGGTATCTGGTTTCTGGATCTTTGTAAGGCATCCATGCTCATTGGTCCTTGGGAAGACCCTCATATAGGGTCTGGAAGAATCGGCTGACCTGGTCTTCATTACCGCCAGTGCCAGGAAGAACTATAGCTGCTTCACCAAAATTCAGGTGTGGACGAGTAGTCGATTCTTCATCGGCCTGTTCATACTCTTCGGTGATATCTCAGGGAAATCATTGTGCAAAAAGGTCGAACCGAAGACGTTTGTGCATGTGGACATTTAGCCACATGTTTATAAACCACCATGGACCTCCTAGGTTGCCGATGGGTTGGCCCAACAAGAGCTTCTGAGCTACTTGATGGAGGAGGTGATAGGCGGAGGTGAGCAGATATCGGCCAAGAGGAAATCGGCCGCCATCGGGTAATCTTTCTGTTGCCGATAAGTAGACGGAGGTTGGTACTACCGATCGGCCACAGAAGATGAACTTATCCAGCCACATATTCAGAAAAATAGCATGTTCCCTCTGCCCGATTGGTCCTATCTTCTGGTACTTTTGAATGTACCCTGACCAGCCGCCGATATTATGGGTTTCTACTTTGTGCTCGGGTTTGCGATCATATAGGTGGCTATCATCGGCAGTGGATATGTCCAAACTAGTGAGCATGAGCACATCAGCAAGGGTAGGTGAAGCAGGGCCATGGCCAAACAAGAAAGCATTGACGGTGTCTGACCAAAAATACAAAGCCGCTATCAGTAGCGATTCATTTCTTTCCATATCGGCAATGGATAGCCTAATGCACTGGTCTAGTTTACGCTCACCCCATAGGACTTCGTTTGAATTGCCGATTCTCAGGAACCAATCTCTCCACCCCTTAGTAGAAATGGGCCAGGATCAAAAGGTGTCTTTCCACAGATCTAATGAGAAGTTCTCGGCTCTAAAGGGGATCCTATTTGTTTCTGCATTTATCAAATTGGTAGGATCCGGATTCCCCAATATACCAAGGCATTGAAGGTGGGGTTGATCAGTGGGGATGACAATTTTCTCGACCAATTCCTAAAGGATTGAAGGTTGGAAAAACAGAGAAAATAAAAGGAGAAAATACCAAATAAATAACCGTGCAAAAACCAAAAGTACGGTAAAAAAGAGAAAGGTAATGCTGAATTGACATTAGGGATGACGAAGTTGATGGCCATTTCTTCCTGAAAGGAGGAAGAGATTGAGGGCTCGAAGAGTCGTTGGAGGATATCCTCGCTGGAGTTCTTGAGTTTCTCGAACAGTGCCATCGCCAGGAAGGAGGGATTGAGGATGCAGGATGACAAGATGAACGAAGAGTACCAAGGAAGGTAGTATTTATAGGGTGAAGTGAGCAGGGGCAATTTTGACTTATCTCTTTGCCGTATCTGTGAAATCCAAAGGTGTTTAGGTGGATATGGTAACTGTTCACACGGTAATCAAGGGATTGTACAGATGATTTGACAGCAAGCGGTCATGATTTTGAAGATATCTTACTGTGGAGGATCTCCTAGTCGGCTCATCGGCAGTCTTCTCTAACAAAAATGTTGCCGATGAACGTATATTTAGGAGATTTGGTTCAAGAAGTTGAGAAATTCGAGGATCATGTTGGAGAATCGGGCTAAGGTTGTTTGGATTTGGCAATTGATCGCTGTTAGGAGGGAGTAATTACGAAAAGACATCATTGTTAAGGAGAATTTTAGAGCATTAATGATTTTATATTCTGAAATTGGGGGGCATGTGTTCACACCGTTTTTGGACACATATCTTTAGACACATATCTGGGAGTTAATGAGGTGTAGATCTGCAGGCGAATAAAATGGTGACTAGTTGATAGATGAGTTGCCGATAAGGGTTGATACCGACCGATGATAAAACAATAGAATGTGGTCAAGTCCAGGAGCGGTGATGGATCTGTGCCGATGACTGATGCTGATAGTTGCTGATGGCTACGAAAGGTGATTTGCCGATGGACACAAAAGGAGGCGCAGGGATTGTCGATCAGATGGTGATGGTGTGCCGATCGGTTCTGGTAGATAGATTAATGTTTTCCATTGTTGTTAGAGTTTGCTTTGCATATGGATTCTGTTCAATTTGGAATTCGAGTCCTAGTCATGTCTGATTGTAACCCATTTCGGCAGGGTATAAATATAAGACCCCGTAGCGATGTAAGATACACACAATCAATCAAACACAAGTTTTTACAATTATTCTAGCATCTACTTTTTCGACGACTTCGTCAACTCGCATATTTTCTTTTTACTTACGAGTTCTTAGGAATTCATCGAGTCAATCTTGACAAATTCTCAAGTTCCGCGTGAATACCTCTTGGCCGTGAAATCCGAGCGCATCGCTATTGTTGGGACCAAAGTATTCGAGTTATCACCTTTGTCGATTGAAAGGTCAAATCGGCTGGCACGCCTTAACGTTGAATCGGGTATTAGCCCTTTGTGTTTGCAGATCTACTTTGGCACCAACAACTTCTTTTAATAATTCCAATCCTTTGATTAAAGCTTGGTACTCAGCTTGATTATTCGTCGAGGTGGCAACAATCGGTCAAAAAAACTCGTATTTCTTTCCTCGAGGAGAAATTAGAACTACACCGATTCCTTCCCCTCGATCACATGTAGATGCATCAAAGAAGAGCGTCCAATGAACAATTTCCAAAACATTCACTACACCGCAATGCTGAGTTACAAAATCGGCCATAATCTGCCCTTTAACCGCTTTAGCCGATTCGTAGCGTAGATCAAATTCTGACAATACTAATATCAACTTGCCGATTTTACCACTCATAATCGGCATTGATAACATGTATCGAACCACATCATCTTTGCATATGACAGTGCATTCGGCCGATAGTAAGTAATGTCTCAATTTAATGCAAGAAAAGTATAAACATAAGCACAACTTCTCAATTGCCGAATACCTTGTTTCAGCATCCGCCAATCTTCTACTTAGATAATAAATCACACGCTCCTTCCCTTCAAATTCCTGAATGAGTGTCGAACCGATGACCATATCATCGGTAGACAAATATAATCTGAAGGGCTTTCCTTATTGCGGTGGAACCAAAACTGGAGGGTTTGTCAAATGGTTCTTGATTTCCTCCAAGGCTAACTGTTGCTCCTTTCCCCACACAAATTCTTGATCGGCTTTTAACTTAAGCAAAGGGCTGAAAGCACGAATTTTTCCTGACAAATTAGATATAAATCATCTGATAAAATTAATCTTGCCGATCAACGATTGAAGTTCAGTTTTATTGGTGGGAGCAACTATTTTATTAATGGCATCAATGGATCTCCTACTAATTTCAATTCCTCTTTGATGCACCATGAAACCAAGAAACTGCCCTACCGATACGCCGAAAGCACCTTTATTAGGATTCATCTTCAAGCCATGTTTCCTCATGCACTCCAATACTTTTCATAGATTGGCTAGATGCTTTATGAAATCTCCAGACTTGACCACCATGTCATCAATATATATTTCTACCAAATTGCCGATAAATTCGTGGAAAATAAAATTCATAGCCCTCTGATAAGTAGCACCAGCATTTTTCAAGCCAAAAGTCATGACTATCCACTCAAACAATCCAACATGACTAGGACATCTAAATGCAGTCTTGGGAATATCTTCTTCAGCCATGAATATTTGATTGTACCCTGCATTATCATCCACGAAGCTAATAATTCGATGTCCAACCGCAGCATCAACCAACAAATCGGCAACTGGCATTGGATAACCATCTATCGACGTAGCTTTATTAAGATTCCTAAAGTCAATGCAAACATGAAGCTTTCCATTCTTTTTATAAACAGGGACAACATTACAAATCCATTCGACATACCGACATTGCCAAATAAACTTAGCTTCAATAAGTTTGGTTATTTCGGCTTTAATATCAAGGAGAATATTTAGATTGCATCGGCGTGCTGGTTGCTGATGCGGCCGAAATACAAACTTAATAGGCAAACGATGTTCAACAATCGATCGGTCTAAACTAGGCATCTCGGTATAATCCCAAGCAAAGCAATCTTTATATTCTTTCAACTAATCGGTCAATTGTTGTTTTCATTCAGAACTTAACTTAGCACTAATAAAAGTAAGTCTTGGTTTATCCATTGTCTACTTCTACTAAATCATCAGCTGATGTAAACCCTTGACCTAACTTTCCATCATCGGTGAATCTATCCATTAAAACTCATCATCAGAACTGACTGCTTGGATCGGTGGAATTTCATAATCGGCAACTTTGAGGATGTCTTTATCCCAAATTTCCCCTAAAATTCATCTGGTCCTCTCATAAGTGTCTGATTCTGCCGATGCAATGACATATGAAGAATCTCTGGAGACAATTTCAATCTTGTCACCTACCCACTGAACCAAGCACTGGCGCATTGTAGAAGGAATACAACAATTGGCTGAATCCAATCTCTTCCCAATAACAAATTATGTGCACCTTTTCCGCTGATGACGAAGAAAGTCGTCGGCAAAGTCTTGCTGTCGATGGTTAGTTCAACACATATAGCCCCCTTAATCGGAGATACATTCCCTTCAAATTCTTTTAACATCATATCGGTCTTGGTCAAATCGTGATCTCCTTTGCCAAGCTTCTGATACACTGCATACGGCATAATGTTAATTGCAGACCCTCCATCAATGAGTATTTTGGAAATCGACTGCCCATCAACCCTACCTTTGACAAACAGAGCCTTCAAATGTTGTCTTTCATCGTCAGAAGGCTTCTCAAAGATAGCTATCATCGAGTCAAGTGCTAACTGAGCTATTTGATCTGGGAAATCTACTTCCTCATCATCACTAAAAGGGGCAACAAATTTCATTGGCAACATGAATACCATGTTAACATCTGTCGATGGCCCTTTTCCCTTGGGATTTGATTGTTGTCGATCCTCAAACTTGGAAGAACTTTCCTCCCTATTCAATTCTTCTTGGCGTTCTTGCTGCATCCTCCTCTTCTGCGTTCTTGTCAATCCTTCTAGGCAGCATTTAAGAAGCTGTGTCTTCCGCACTGGTTGATAACGAACCTCCCTTGATTCCACCCGATAAGTATTAGCATCTCTGCAAAATATAAATTCATCGGGAACTCGTGCATTTGCTATCTCTTCAAGCTTTTCTTGGTTTCTTAGAAAATGGCCGACACGTTCACCAAGCCTGTCATGCACACAGAGCCTGCCCTTTAGCCGATCATGAACTGACATTGTTCCTCTAATTGGCCCATTAAATCGTTGATCATCGTTCTGATATCACCGATCTGATCGATCATGCCGATTATAACCATTGCACTCAGGGCAGTCTCTGACAGTTGGTAACTTGATGTTTTGCTCCCAACAGTGAATAAAGAATGGACAATTCCAGTGATCTCTATGCCAATTCCATTCTTTTCGGCGTCTTTCTTCCTCTCGGCATCGATCCTGTTGCTGACAGCGATACCGATCTTCTCGTTTTTGCCATGTCTCCCAGAGCTGCTGCCCTCCTGAATCAAGCCTTTGACATTAGCATCGTCGGCAGTGATCTGGTGTTGGGGATCTACCGATCGCTCTTCTCAGCTGCTTCTGATGTTAGGACTTTAGTTTTACCCTTGGCATCCAGCATGTTTGCAAGAAAAGGGTGTTGGTCAATCTTCATCGGCTTCTAAGCTTTGGAATTTTCAAACTTAATCCTCCCGGATTCTATAGACGATTGCAACTGTTGCCTGAATACTTTGCACTCATTTGTGCTATGTGATGTTGCGTTATGCCAATTGCAATACTTGATCCTATTCAACTCGTCTGTCGATGGGATCACATGATTTGGCGACAATTTAATCTATCCCTCCTAAAGCAAAAATCAAATATCCTATCGGCCTTAGTAATATCAAAAGCAAACTTCTCTGGTTCTTTCTAGCCAAAAGGACAAGACATCGGTTTTTTGTTCTTCACCCATTCTGCTAAGCTAATGATTGGTTCTTCATCAGAATCTGAACTTGCTACCTCATCGACAAATGACACCTTTTTGTTCCATGTTCTCCTTGGTTCAAAAGCCTTGATATCTTGGTCAGAAATCCTCTGCACCAAATGACTCAGACTCTCAAATTCTTAAGAAGCGTATTTATCTTTGATGTGTGGCAACAATGCTTGGAAAGCCAAATCAGCTAACTATCTGATATGACCATGCCACCAAGCAAGATGTCACAAGCTCCAAGTCAAGCTACACCCACTCAAATTTCACCTACACCGACACCAGCCCAAGTCATCGATGGACCGATTACACGTAGTCGTGCAAAGAAGCTACAACAAGAGGTCCACGCGCTACTTTGTGAGTTTCATTTTAATATTAATGAGAATTATATACTACCTAAGTGTTGTACCTTGATTGTACTCAGGTATATAGAAGAAGAGAAGGATGCATCGGACACTGAAGAACGGACCAGTGCAAGTTCCAGAAGAAGTCAAAAACGGACCAGTGGAAGTCAAAAATGGACCAGTGCAAAGAAATCTTCATAATTTTTTACTCACAAAAGCTATGAAGGTCCATGAGAACTTGTTGGAAAGCTTGACGAGTCTACTTTCCAATGAATCTAGTGGCGACCAGTTTGGATACTGCATATTGCCTCTAGACCAGACTGCTCAGAAGGTCAACAGTCTATCGTGATAGAATGTTGGTACAACTTGCCAAGTAAAACTGTACAACTCTACAATATTTCGTGCTGGTTGGCATACATTGCTGCAAAGCCCTTTGAGTCTAGTTCCACACCCAAGAAATGGTTCATCATTTGGACTTTCCAATAAAAAGTTATGGTCAGTTTATTGGAAACTGCTCTGGAGGCCAACAGTCACGCGAAGCCACTTCGAGAATCCATTTCGAGGGGACCTTTCACATTGACTTCCCTCAGAAACTCTATTTCGTTTTCATACCTATCTAGCAGGGCTATTGCTAGTATAAATACCCCCTAAGACTCATTGTAATCCAAGACTTTTGATAATTGAAATACAGAACCCCTTTGTTCAGCTGCGTGCTAACAAATCCAGAGAGTGATCTCTACCCCTTTGCTCTTGTGATTTTCTCGCGGGATTACGTAGGCGGCGGCTTCATCCGCTCCCAATTGGTGCTCCTACTCCCTTCAAGGTATTCCTTGATTGATTGTAGGCTTTGTTGGTTGGTTCCTTGAGAGTGTCGTTGGGCGAATCCTCGATTCAGGTTGTCGGTTAAAGACGGTGGTTGGCTTCGAGTTTTATTTGCCAGGTTGCACTCGTTATCGCTGCTTGCAGCAAGTTATCTGGCTGTTCTTCAGCTAGTTATCGGTGTTCTTCCTACGTCGTGAAGATCGGGACAACGTGACCCATCATCTGGTATCAAAGCTTTCGTTACCACGGTAGGAATTTTATCCCTAACTACATATATATTTTTGCTTCGTCCTATCCACCAAAAAGCCAGAAAAATATATTGCTTAGACCTTTGTTTCAATCTGTTATTTTAGTGAGTTCGGTTAAATCGCAGTCCATTAGAGTCTTTGTTTTAGTTGCTGATCATTTATCCTTCGCGTGTTCTTTGTGCCTCTTTTATATCTAAAAATCCTCACAAAAAATCTCTATAGCCTATATCATCCTTTGTGTTAACTTTGATCCTATCTAGCTACTGGTTGTTGTTTTATTTCAGTCTTTAGTTGTGCAAGTGTCATAATCTGATTCCTGTGTTTAGTTCTATATAAAAAGAAAAAAAAAAGTGTAAAAAAAAGTGAAGTAAAAAAAAGTTGAGAAAGGTTCAGAGAGAAAGTCTAAAAGATTAGTTGGTTTATGTGCACAAGTGCTGAAAGTTTCATATCAAGTTCTGCAGCCAGTTTGCTATCTTTGTTTGGTGCAAAACTTTGGTTGGGTCTGATTGCAACACTTGCATCCCAATCATACTCCTTTGCATCAATTCTGAAATTTCTTTGTGTGTGTGATCTATTTATACACTTCGAATCTTTTGATCAGCACTAGGCAGAGAACTTCTAGTTTGGATCGTTACTTAACTTTACTACAACTAGAATTCAGATTGCATTCCTTGTGTATTACTCCCCACCAAGCTCCAAATAAAAACCATCGTAATCGTTACTCTCTGTTCTTGTATTCGCCTTGCCATCACTTTCAGTTGCCACCACACATTTGTTTTCCTTGTAATCTGCAGCAGAGGAATTCATAAGAGCTTCGGTGGTTAGAGAGGTGAGTTGTGAGGGCCACCAAATTTTTCATATTCCACAAATACAAATTATTTGTATTCAGCTAACCTTACAGGAAGATGGGTCAAGTGGACATCAAAGATCGTGTTACCATAGCACAATTTAATAAACTCTGACAAAGCATGGAAGAAAAGCAAGATAGGTTGACACAAGATCTTCAGAATCTTATGACTGAAATCAGAAGGCATCGTCCACCTCATGATGGTGCAAGCAACTATTGTGGAGATAGAGAAGATAGTGATGGAAGAAGAGGAGGTCGGAGGAACCGGAGGGCTGCTCATGGTAGAGGAAGAAGACATAGTCGAAGAAATGATGATGAATCTGAAGATGAGGCTGATGACAACCGCTTCCAACTCAGTATTGGTCGCCGATGTCATAGAAGAGGCAACCATGAAGAAAGATTTGGCAAACTAAAATTTACCATGCCAAAATTTGCTGCTGAACCATCCACGAGGAATTTCTCGGGAGGAAGCAAATCAAACACAAAGTTTGCAGCTGAACCATCCACGGTAAAAGGCTCAAGTGGAGGCTCACAATCTAATTTTCAGGGTACTTTTTGTGGAAAGAACACTGCTGTCTCAAGTTCAAAACCAGCAGCATCAACCACAACTTCAGTGGGTTCTACTTCCAGGAGTAGTGGAATTCAGAGCTTCAAGTGTGGAGGCCATGGGCATATAAGTAAGGAGTGCCCAAATAATCAGGTGAACATTGTGAATTATGATGGAGCATATGAATCAGCTAGTGAAGAGGCAGTTAAGAAGGAAACCCACGGAGATGAGGTCTTTACTGACTGTGAGTTTGAGCAAGGAGCTGCTCTTGAGGTGACTCAAATCTTGAGTGTTCAGGCAAATAAAGCTGAAAATGGGCAGCGACACAAATTATTCCAAACTAGAGCAAAGGTGCATGATAAAGAGGTGAAGGTGATTATTGATGGAGGGAGCTGCCATAATCTTGCTAGTTGTGAGATGGGTGATAAACTTGGCTTGAAGCTGCTACGACACCCTCATCCATATCATGTACAGTGGCTGAATGATTCAAAAGATATCAAGATTGGATATAAAGAGAACATTCCATTCAAGATTGGTGAATATGTTAACACAATAGAGTGTGATGTGGCACCTATATCGGTGTGTCACTTGCTGCTTGGAAGGCCATGGCAATATGATCGATATAGCCAACATTGTGGGAGAACAAATCAGTTTAATATCAATCTAAAGGGGAAGAAATTTGTTCTCAAGCCTATGACACCCCAACAAATCATGGCTGAACATTTACAAAAGAAATCTGAAATTGTTCCAGTGAGTAGAGAGGAAGGAGAGCAATAGAAATTGAGTGCCATCCACAATTCGGTGAGTGAGTGCCACAAGCCAAATTTGAGGGAGAAAAAAGAAAGGAGAGGGAGAGAATTTAGTCATGTTAGCCACAAAATCTGAAATGAGAGAAGTGAGGAACAACCCCGAACAAGTGCTCTTTGTACTTATGTACAAAGACATTTTAATTTCAGCTAACGACATGACCTCTCTTCCTAGTGTTGTGTCTCATCTTTTGCATGACTATGGAGATGTCTTTCCAGAAGAAACACCAGCAGGACTACCTCTAATTCATGGGATTGAGCATCAAATTGATCTCATTCCAGGGGCTGCACTACCTAATCGACCACCATACCGAACCAATTGAAGGGTCGAGATGGCGGACTAGAGGGGGGTGAATAGTCCTTTCTAAAACTTATTACGCCGGCTAACCGAAAGAAATGCGGAATTAAAACTATCGGTCTAGCCAAGACTACACCCCTCTATCTAAGTTCTCTAGCACCTTGAAAAGATCCTAAACTAGCAAGCAAGGTGCTACCTTAGCAAGAGCTCACCTAACCAAATCTAGAAGCAAGGTCACACAAACCTATGCAACTAGTACTTTGCAAACCGGGGGAGCTCCTACACAAACTAGTGAGGCAAAGCGCACAAAGCCTAAGCTCACTAGCAAGCTCAATAACAAGGCAACTAATGCCAAATTAGAGAGCGCAACTTACTTAGCTACACAAACTAAGCAAAGTGACTAACAGAGTTACACAAACCAAATTAGTCACGCAAGGGAACTACTTCTAGCTACACAAGCAAGAAGATAACTAGCAAGCTACACAAGCTAACTAATTACAAGAGCAACTACACAAGCACAAATATATGAATGTAAATACAAGCTTGTGTTAGGGACTTGCAAACCAACAGGAAGAACAAAGTTGACACGATGATTTTCTCCTGAGGTTCACTTGGTTGCCACCAAGCTACGTCCCCGTTGAGACAAGCTCCAAGGTTGTCGCCGGTCCTCTTGCTAGTGGTGACCCGCAAGTCACACTCTCCCATGTGGAGTGCTTACCACAAGCTCTAGCACTTGACCCGGCCGAACCACTTGTCGCTCTTCATGTCTCGCTCAACTAGGTTGCTCTTCGCGATCCCCGCGGGGTGAGCACCGTACCCCTCACAATCTCTTCTATGGAGCACCGCACAATCTCCTTGCGTCCTTCGACAGAGTCACAAGACACCAAGCCGTCTAGGAGGTGGCAACCTCCAAGAGTAACAAGCACCATCGGCTTGCAACACGAACACCTAGTGCCACTCGATGCAATCTCTCAATGCAACGCACTAGAATCGCTCACTCACACAATCGGATGATCACTATCAAGCATATGTGAGTTAGAGGCTTCACTAGCACTCCCCAAGCATGGACACTAAGTCCCAAGGGTGCTCAGCATCGGCCAAGGCCGGCCACCACTTCTATTTATAGCCCCAAGGGCTAAACTAGCCGTTGCCCCTTCACTGGGCAAAACACGTGGGCACCGGACGCTCAACCCCAGCGTCCGGTGCTCAGGCGTCAGCCACGTGTCACTAGCCGTTAGAAAACGACCGCTGCCACCAACGGCTACTACGTACGCGCGCCTGCATAGCACCACCGGACGCTCTACTGAGTCACACCGGACCCGTGCGTAGAGAACTCCGCAAACTCACAAGGTCACCGGACGCAAGCCACCGGACGCACCCTGAGCGTCCGGTGCTCACCGGACTCATGCGCAGAGAGGGTCGCCAAAATGCCCACACACCGGACGCTGAGCACCGGACTCTCTCCGGTGCGTCCGGTGCACTCTGCTGCACCCGACAGCACACCGGACGCTAAAGGCCAGCGTCCGGTGCCTCCGCGCAGAGCGTCCGGTGAGTGTTTCCTACTGAGAAACACTACCACGACTTCTCCAAGCTTCCCACTAGCACAATAGAAAATATACACTTAATTTTCTCAAAAGCGCCGAATCCCGCCTCGCAAGCTCGGCGGGAGGGAGAGAGAAATCTACACCTCTCTCAACCCTAGGAACTCCACCTCCTTTGCAAATGTGCCAACACCACCAAGTGTACACCACCATGTGCATGTGTGTTAGCATTTTCACAAACATTTTCCCAAAGGAGTTAGCCTCTCAAACTTGCCACACCACTCGATCCTAACACGTATGCAAAGTTAGATCGCTCAAGTGGCACTAGATAACCGATATGCAAACAAGTTTGACCCTCTTGATAGTACGGCCATCTATCCTAAATCCGGTCATAAACTTCTCTACACACCTATGACCGGTGAAATGGAAAAGCCCTAGGTTATACCTTTGCCTTGCGCTTTCCATTCCATCTCCTCCAATGTTGATGCAACACATGCACTAACCAATCACCAAATGATATGATCCACTTCATATCTGTAACAGAACCGACCAAATTATAAGAGATTAAGCCTAATAGTGACCATTTGCATAGTCGAACTGTCACGCTTAAGCCCATATAATCCCGGTAGTCCGTGAAATCTCGAAGGATTTCAAACCACACATCACATAACAGCCAAGATCGTAATAAGTTTAGCGGTCGCCATCCACAAGCACATCCAGATTACAACATTCATAAAATACATCGGAGTGCTTAAAGTTATTACAAACCAAGTTCTTCAAGTAGCGGAAGCTTCATAGTTTGAAATTACAACACACACGATAAGTCTGATACAGTGCCATAGTTCGGTCATTCCCACAAAAGCAAAGAAGAGACGGAGTGACCATCGCCCTTGGTCTAGTCATCACCCATAGCTGGGTACAGACAGAGGATGCAATAACCATAGTACATTTGACCATCTGCAAAACAACATGGGAATAGAACCCTGAGTACGAGAAGGTACTCAGCTAGACTTACCCGTCATAAACTTAAAATAAAGACTCATCGAGGATCATGAGGGCTATTTAGTGGGGTAGCTGACAACCATTTTGCAAAGACCGCAAGGTTTTATTACCCGAACCTACATAAATCTTTTCTTCTTTTAATCTGCTCAAGTTGAAAGTATCATTATCTATTATCTAGGTTTGCTCCTGTGCTATTACAAGCAAGTATGAGACTATGATAGTACCTCATCACAGCAGTCATAAACCCGTTTCATTATAACCCAAGTGTTCCATAGTCCTTACTACGAGGACGAAGCTCATGTCAAGTGCTCACTATCCAGGAGCGATGGCGATTCGAATCGATTTCTAACCAGCTGGCGAGGTATTCCCCACACAAACCACACTCACTGATCAAGTGAGCTACAGATCACCGTATTACACTATCCAGGACCAATTCGCGGGTTCGGCAGGCACCGCCAGTACCCGAGGACCGTTCCGGCGACCGAGGTATCCAAGGTATACCAAGGTTGCGCGCTGCGCCCTCGTCGTTCTCCTCAACCATCACCAATACAGCGCATGGCGGCTCGATTCCCGGCCCGGATAGTGTTCAGGCTTCGCGGTCGGAACGACTTATCCTTCCAGCTAAGTGTGGGGCATGCGTTCAACATGACAAGAGGGCCGTCAACGATCGGTCCTTAATCGACACAGGTAGGGGCACCATGGTCAACCCACCATAAGACCCCGCCCGGTATTCTTTTCCCCGAGCAACCAATGCTTAATCAAGCAGGTATCCACCTATATCTTGCAGGTGACAGGGAATCACCCGACTTCTACCGAACTAAGCAAGCTAAGCATAGACTTCGTGCCTATCTACATAGGACAAGGTAGTTGAATGAGTAGGAATAACAAGGAGTACTCATGCATCAACGGTATCAGGCAACTCCTTGTTGACGGTATTTATACCATGTTTTCTACTATCATAACCGTCAACATAAGACTCATTTTGGGAGAAAACAACCAAACAAAGTAGTAATATAGGTACATATAACCTAGTTCCACATGTACATGCTACTATTTGGTTGCAGGAGTAAGAACAGGTACTTTTCAAGGGTCCAAACACTAAGAAGGGGTGAATAACTAAAGATCAGTGACACCAGTAACCAAGACAACATTATAGTCATGAAGAGGAAGACATGTAGGACAGGGCTGACACCCTAACCCCATAGAATTGGGGTCGGGCGACCCCACTTTGGTGGGTCCCACAGGTCAGCTCAACTCCACTGACATCAGAGAGCCTCCAGGACACTGCAGGTGGGCCCAACCAGCCAGATAGGGGGTCGGCCGACCCCACTTCATGGCGGTTCCAGGGTCGGTTGGCCTCCCACCGACCTTGCCCACATGTTGCACATGTTAGTTTGCCTCTACCGTTGATCAGATGGCGGTTGTGAAGTCGGTTTGATCCAATGGTGCATGATGAAGATGACGCGGATCGCTGACGTGGCACCGGAGTAGCCCCTACTCCATCTCCCACTATAAATACCCCCCTATTCCTTCACTTAAATGTCATGTATCTTAGGAGTAAACTACTTTAGTAGCTTAGTGCTATCACAGTGAGTAGAGAGTGAGGAGTTCCAAGGAGGAGTCCCGGCCTGTCGGGAGTCTTCTTCGCGGAGCACCTCAGCGGAAGCAGGTCTTCTTGTAAGTCTTACTTCTGAGTCTTTTCTAGTATTTAATATTTGGTCTGGTACTTTAAGTATAAGAATCCTTTACTGGCACATTGCTTGATCTTGAGTGCTCTTAGCTTTAGCTAAGCTTAGGGTAGCAAGAGCTAGTTTAGACGTGGTGTCTAGACTACTTCTTGCCAGTGTGGACTCCTTGTCGCAGTTGTGTAGACACCTAGTGTGAGAGTGACAGTCCTCGCTAGGCGGAAAGTTCCTCGCATCTGTTGTAGGCAAGTTGCAAATAATAGTTGGGCTGAGCAGGGTAGTCGCTTAGGAGACGAGGAGGTGAAAAACTTCGTTAACTCAATCCTCCTTTTCGGGTATCGCCCTCAGTAAAGAGTTAGGTGAAAAACCTTGACTATACTTAATTACCAAGACCAGGCATTAATACTAGTTAGACCTCTCTACCCCATTATCCTAGACCCTTTGATCATCACCTAACGATCTAAAGCCTAGTTAATTCACTTCGCGTTCCCCGTGGAAATCACGATACCTGGAATACTCCCGGTGAAGGCTACATTGACTACCGTACGCTTGCGGTATAACCGTTTGCCACTTCTGGTGTCAACAAGCTTTCTGGCGCCGTTGCCGGGGAACAGTAGCTGTTTTAACTAGGACAAAAAAATCGTTAAGTTATCTTTGTTTGATTTAAAACTTTATACACATATCCAAATGGATCAAACAACCCTCTTCGATTACGCTGCTCCAACGGGCGCTGAGTTGGAGCCAGCGAGTTCATCAAAAGCCATTTTGGCCTGTCACTATGAGCTTCGCCCGAGTCTCGTAACGATGGTTCAGGAGAATCCCTTTTCGGGAGAAGGAGATGAAAATCCTTACACACACCTACGAGATTTCGAACAACTTTGTTCATGCATCCACATCCAAGGGATGAGGCGAGTTACCCTCAAGTGGAAGCTCTTTCCGTTCTCTTTGACAGGAAAGGCCAAACGGTGGTACACTCGCTATGCAGGTAGTGTAGGAGGAGAATGGGAAAAGCTGCAACCAAATTCTGCCTCACCTACTTTCCCATCTCTAGAATAGCTCGTCTCCGTAGAGAAGTCCTAGACTTCAAGCAAGAAGGGAAGGAGTCTCTAGGTGCGGCCTGGGCGCGTCTCACCGACTTAACATCATCTGGCCCAGACTTAGGTATAACCGAGCCAATTCTTATGCAACATTTTTACCTCGGACTTAGCCAACAATCCGCACAATTCCTTGATTTAGCCTCTAAGGGAGCATTCCTTCATTTACCTATCAGTGAAGGTAAGGCCATTCTTGGGACTATTCTCGAGAATACCCCTTACACTGATGATCATATTGAAGCTCCTGAGGAAGATCGAACTCCTAGGGATGAACCTTCGACAGCCAAAACTCCTTTAGCCGCAACCCAAGCTGTCAAACCTGAACCAATACCACAAGCACCTCCAAGGGAAGAAGTAATTCATCCCTTGGATTACCCACTTAACATCGAGACTGATCTATTTGCCGATTTTGGCAATGTCTCGAATCAACCTGTGCAAAGGAGATCTACAGCACGCAGAGCTCCGAATAGCCATATCCCAGCTCATCTTGAGGCTGGTTACCTCAGGGCAACTGCCCAAGAACTCACGGCTATTATGAGTAATGAATGGGTTAGAGAAGCTGAGACATCATCTGATGTCATCAAACTTCTTTCGAGTTTTACACCCATTCCCTGTGTCATAAACTCCACTCCTATAGAATCCCTTTATGACCCTGCTGTAGGAGTAAGCCTAATGTCCAAATCATAAGTACCGACACTCCTAGGCGAGGAACCATTAACCCCGACCAGCAAATTTCTTAAATTACCCTCTGGGGAAATGGTCGAGAGTTGTGGGATTGCACAGAATATTTCTGTCTCCATTAACAAAGTCAACATTCTGCTAAACTTCTTTATCTTTGATATGAAAGAAGTTGACTTGTTAATCGGGCACCCCATCATGAGGTTCCTAAATGGATTTCATGAAGGGCGTTTTAAGGGTAACCTCGGGAAGGGCTTAGACCTTTCTATGCCTTTTGCCGGCTCTATTAATTCTAAAGCCGAGACCCCGCCCGAGCCTGACCCAATAGAGGAGGTGATATCGGCATCTCTTCTGGACACTTCTCAGCCTGACTTAGAAGAAGACGCCGAAAACTTCATCCAAGAAGAAGAGAACAAATTAGAAGAACCATTAGACTTGGATGAATCTAAACCACCACCAAAACCCTCTATAGAACTTAAGCCACTTCCCTCTGGACTTAAGTACGCCTTCCTTAATGGTGATAGAGAGACTCCGGTAATCATTAGTGATCAACTGACAGAAGAAGAAGTCACCAAACTCATCACCGTCTTAGAAGAACGCCGCTTTGTCTTAAAACTATTGCATGCAGGCATAATCTACCCTGTTCCGAACAGTGAGTGGGTCAGCCCCGTTCAAGTAGTTCCTAAGAAAGGAGGAATGACGGTCGTTAAAAATGACAACAATGAACTCATTCCTCAACGGACCGTCACGGGATGGAGAATGTGCATAGACTACCGAAAACTTAACAAGGCCACTAAGAAAGACCACTTTCCGTTGCCATTCATCGATGAGATGTTGGAACGGTTAGCCAAACACTCTTTCTTCTGCTTCCTTGATGGGTATTCGGGTTACCATCAAATCCCAATCCATCCCGACGACCAAAGTAAGACTACATTCACATGCCCCTACGGAACATATGCATATAGGCGCATGTCTTTTGGCCTATGCAATGCTCCTGCCTCTTTTCAAAGGTGCATGATGTCCATCTTCTCCGATATGATCGAGGAAATCATGGAAGTTTTCATGGACGACTTCTCCGTCTATGGGAAAACTTTTGATTATTGCCTAAAGAACCTGGACCGAGTCTTACAAAGGTGCCAAGAGAAGCACTTGATCTTGAACTGGGAAAAGTGCCATTTTATGGTTCGAGAAGGGATAGTGTTAGGACATAGAGTGTCCGAACGTGGGATAGAGGTAGATAGAGCTAAAATTGAAGTTATAGAACAGCTCCCTCCTCCCACAAATGTTAGGGGCGTCCGTAGCTTTCTTGGCCATGCAGGCTTTTATAGAAGGTTCATACAAGATTTCTCTCAAATTGCTAGACATTTAACAAACCTGTTAGCTAAGGATGCACCCTTTGATTTTAATGATGAGTGCTTGGATTCCTTTTACTATCTTAAGAAAGCACTTATCTCTGCACCAATCATTCAACCCCCTGATTGGTCGCTACCTTTTGAGATAATGTGTGATGCTAGTGATTACGCTGTAGGTGCTGTCTTAGGACAGACTAAAGATAAGAAGCATCATGCAATATCTTATGCTAGCAAAACACTAACAGGACCACAACTGAATTATGCAACAACTGAAAAAGAACTGTTGGCTGTAGTGTTTGCTATAGACAAGTTTAGATCTTATTTAGTTGGAGCAAAGGTGATTGTTTACTCCGATCACGCAGCTCTAAAATACTTGCTCACTAAAAAAGATGCTAAACCAAGATTAATAAGATGGATCCTACTACTCCAAGAATTTGACTTAGAAATTAGAGATAAAAAGGGAGTAGAAAACTCGGTAGCCGATCACTTGTCTAGGATGCAAATCGAGGATAAACAGGATCCACCTATCAACGACTACCTTCGAGACGACACACTCCTCCGAGTCTCAGAAGCCTACCCATGGTATGCAAACATAGTCAACTACCTGGCGTCCGGATACATACCACCTGGGGTAGACAAGAAGAAGCTTGTTAAAGAGAGTAGGGTGCACCTATGGGACGATCCTTACCTCTACAGAGTCTGTCAAGATGGCATACTCAGGAGATGTGTTCCCATGGACGAGGCAGTAAAAATAATGGAAAAATGCCATGGGGCAGAGTACGGAGGCCACTATGGAGCATTCAGGACCCATGCCAAGATATGGCAGAGTGGATTCTACTGGCCTACCATGTACGAAGATACAAAGAACTTCGTGAGGAGATGTGCAAGGTGTCAGAAGCATGGGAACATCAATACTCGTGATGCAATGCCACTCACAAACAACTTACAAGTCGAGATATTCGATGCTTGGGGCATAGACTACATGGGGCCATTCCCTTTGTCACAAGGGTGTGAGTACATCCTAGTGGCAGTAGACTATGTGTCCAAGTGGGTCGAAGCAATGCCCTGCAGAGCAGCCGACTCTACACATTCGATAAAGATGTTCAAGGAAGTCATATTTCCACGCTTCGGCACCCCCAGACTAGTTATCAATGATGGAGGGAGCCACTTCATTGACAGAAGATTCCGACGGTTCTTAGCTGAAGTGGGGATACGGCACAACATTGGAACACCCTATCACCCTCAAACGAGCGGACAAGCAGAAACATCTAACAAAGAAATCAAGAACATTCTGCAGAAGACTGTCACTAAGATGGGAACCGGCTGGAAAAGCCATCTACCAGATGCACTTTGGGCATATAGGACCGCATACAAGACCCCAATTGGTATGACACCATACCAACTTGTATACGGTAAGACATGCCATCTACCGGTAGAGCTAGAGCATAGAGCTCACTGGGCAATCAAGAAATGGAACATGGATTTGCCCTCGGCTGGAAGAAATAGAAAGCTCCAAATCTCCGAACTAGAAGAATGGAGAGATAAAGCCTATCACAATGCCAGGATCTACAAAGAGAGAACAAAAAGATGGCATGATAAAAGGATCAAGCAAAAGGAATTTCATCCTGGGGATAAGGTTCTCATGTTCAACTCAAGGGTCAAGTTATTTGGCCATGGAAAGCTAAGGAGCAAATGGGAAGGACCATTCTTCGTTGTTGACGCCGCGACTCATGGAGCGGTAACGCTGCGGGACGACGACGGCAACACCTTTAGGGTAAATGGTCATCGTCTTAAAGTTTTCCATGAACATGAACCTTTAGAAGAAGAAGTTGATATGGTAGAATTTGAATCTGACACAAAGTCTTAAAATCCACATGTCCTTCTTTTTACCCCCTTTTTGTTTAAATAATTGCTAAATCAATATATTTAGTTCCTTTTTGTTTTGAAATAGGTTTGTAAAGGGTTTTAGATGACGTAGGATCAAAGTTGGGCCGCCGAACACCCCAAATGGGGGTCGGCCGACCCCTCTTCTAGGGGTTTTGGCCCAAGGGGGGATAGGTTTAGAAAGAGGGGAATGAATAGAGTTCGGTGCTGAAATTCAAAATTCAAAATCCTGAAATATAGGGGTCGCCCGACCCCAATATTTTGAGTTTTGAAATCCCCTGGAGTCTCGGATCGTCCCTCAAATGTTCCACGACGCTCCTTTTCAAAATTCAAACTCTCAGGCTCCAAACACATCTATTTATCCCCCCTCTTCTTCTTCTTCCTCCTCTCAATTCATTCCTTCTCATCTTCACCTCGAACCAGACTCTCCTAGCCTCCATTCCTTGCCAAGAGATTCATCTCCATGGCTCCTCCAACTAAATCTTCCAACCAAGCCATTCGCTCCAACTCCCCACGTCCGCAAAGGTCTCTAACTGAGAGCCTGGAGCTTGCCCTAGCCGTCAACGTGCTGGAGCCTGAACCACGAGCCATGGTGCCGCCGGCTGGAGGGCCGACGGGCCCCATGTGGGGGTCGCCCGACCCCAAGAGGGGTCGCCCGACCTCGACCCGGGTGACGCAGCGCTCCGCGTCGGCCTCTCGTTCGCTCACACCGCGCAGGGGCATCGGCAAGTCCCCTACTCGAGCCGTAACGCCGGTTCGACCTACCACGGGCCAACTTGCGCTGCGGGAGAAGGCGCCGATGGCCACCAAGCAGGCCATCACCATCTCCTCCGACACGATCCACACCTCTTCCTACTCGCCGTCCACCCCAACCTTTTGGAGGAACCACCAAGTGGCGGGCGGTGGGCCGGGAAAGGGGAAGGTGCTGATCCCGCCGTTGAACTCTAAGGAAAAGATGGAGTTGCGAGAGTCCTTTGACTCGTCAGCAAGTCCATCCATCCGGCGGAAGATGGATCCACCTCCGATCAACGGTGCGCCTGGCAAATACGAAGAAGATCCAGAAAAAGGCGACATCGAGAAGCTCCTAGAAGTCACAGCTAGCCTTAGAAAGAAAAATAGGATCTTAGAGGAGACAGTGTCGGAGCTCAGGATGGAGAATCTTGAGTTAGAAGATCACTTCCGCCACCTGCGCATTAGCACCAGCGCTAAAATCAAGCGTTTGGCACAAGCAATTGGGCGGGAGGATCTCCTCAAACCTCCATCTCCCTAAATAAATTAGTTAGTTTAGGTTATAGGCACTATTTGATTATTTAGGTTTGATTACTCAATTTTATTTTTCAATTTGTCACTTTGAATTTCGCAATGTAAAAGTGCCTATACAATTGAAATTTGATTTAATGGAGTCGTTTTTGGTCCTGCTGGTGTGTTGCCACCAGCAGGACATCTGCATTTGATCGTCTCTCTCTGTTTTAAGTTCAGCTGCACGAAAACTGCAAGTGTGGGGGGTCGCCCGACCCCCCAACTTCATCTCTGAACTGCCGTGAGCATGGAACAACACTGCATACACCTTGGGACGTCATGGCACCAAAAACAGGCGCGATGAGGGGGTCGCCCGACCCCCTTTCTATGGCAAAAGGAAACGACACAAGTGCAGAAAGACTTCCCGAGGGACGTAGAATCGAGTGGCAGGGCCAGGAACCTCCAGGTGGGGTCGGCCGACCCCTCCATAGAGCCCTGGGCCCACCAGGAAGCTTCTATACGACGAAACACATCTTTCCTGCCCGGTTTGCTAACTCTTCCCCCTCTCAGTCTGTCCAATTCTTTACCTTTGTGTCACAATTAAAATAAAATTTGATAGTTTAAACTTGTTTGCAAAATAAAAAGTGAACTGGTTCATGATTTAAGAGAAATAGTGACATAAAGTATAGTTCTTACAATTGTTCATCCTCATGGGTAAAAATCTATAGGAACCATATTGACTAAGTTGTTGATGAAAGTGATATAACTCTTGGCTAAGAATTCATAACATTTCTATTCAAGGTACTTAGAGATTTGTTTCAAAAATATCACAAAACCATAGTATCATTTACTCCTCATTAGCAAGAAATTCCCACTAAAAGCCATACACTTAGATATTCAAGTAACCATTTTATGAAATGCAACCTGCTTTTGTAATGAGTTTTGTCAAAACCTTGTTGACCCTAGTGAGAGTTGTATCATAGTCACAAGATCAAGATCACGTACACACCACATATATATATGCTGCTTCTACACTGGAAGTACGCAACCACATGTATTGTGCATCCACTAAATAGGTTGCTCCATACTCTAAGTGTTAGAACACCTCTCTAAATATTGTTTAGAAAATGAGACATAAAAGGGCTTGGCAAAATAAAAGAAAAAAAAAAGATGGACATGTGCAAGTCCATGAAAAAAAAAATTGAGCACATAAAGCTCGAAGAAAAAGAAAATCTAGCCATGTCTCAATATACAAGTAGAGAGAGTGTAGTAAATAAAGGAGCAACCTAGTCCACCATATAACACACTTGCACATCTTGATCTATGACTATGACACTCCTCTCTTTGGATCCTTGTTTTTGACTTAACAATATTTGCAAAGTAGAGTATGCTACCTTGTTTGTCCCTACCAAGCCCCATATAAGCCTATAATTATAGGATGAAACAAGTTGGCATTCATGCCTTGGTGAGGACTACTAAAAAACTTTGAGTGATGTAGAGCGCTAAATGAGGAGTAGGATTGAACTATGTGACTTATTTTAAAAAGTGTCATAAAAACTCTAAGTACCAAGAATATGAAATTGGAATTTGATCTTGTTCTGAGAGTTGTTCCTTTTCTCAACCTCTGAAGGATATATGCTAGACACTTACACAAAAACCCATTTGGATGAACTATGTTCGAACTAGCATTTTATGCTCACTACTATCTTAAGTTAGAAACCATTGATCACTCATTTTTAACCTTTACTCGAGGACGAGCAAAGACTCAAGTGTGGGGGGTCTTGTTGACGGTATTTATACCATGTTTTCTACTATCATAACCGTCAACATAAGACTCATTTTGGGAGAAAACAACCAAACAAAGTAGTAATATAGGTACATATAACCTAGTTCCACATGTACATGCTACTATTTGGTTGCAGGAGTAAGAACAGGTACTTTTCAAGGGTCCAAACACTAAGAAGGGGTGAATAACTAAAGATCAGTGACACCAGTAACCAAGACAACATTATAGTCATGAAGAGGAAGACATGTAGGACAGGGCTGACACCCTAACCCCATAGAATTGGGGTCGGGCGACCCCACTTTGGTGGGTCCCACAGGTCAGCTCAACTCCACCGACATCAGAGAGCCTCCAGGACACTGCAGGTGGGCCCAACCAGCCAGATAGGGGGTCGGCCGACCCCACTTCATGGCGGTTCCAGGGTCGGTTGGCCTCCCACCGACCTTGCCCACATGTTGCACATGTTAGTTTGCCTCTACCGTTGATCAGATGGCGGTTGTGAAGTCGGTTTGATCCAATGGTGCATGATGAAGATGACGCGGATCGCTGACGTGGCACCGGAGTAGCCCCTACTCCATCTCCCACTATAAATACCCCCCTATTCCTTCACTTAAATGTCATGTATCTTAGGAGTAAACTACTTTAGTAGCTTAGTGCTATCATAGTGAGTAGAGAGTGAGGAGTTCCAAGGAGGAGTCCCGGCCTGTCGGGAGTCTTCTTCGCGGAGCACCTCAGCGGAAGCAGGTCTTCTTGTAAGTCTTACTTCTGAGTCTTTTCTAGTATTTAATATTTGGTCTGGTACTTTAAGTATAAGAATCCTTTACTGGCACCTTGCTTGATCTTGAGTGCTCTTAGCTTTAGCTAAGCTTAGGGTAGCAAGAGCTAGTTTAGACGTGGTGTCTAGACTACTTCTTGCCAGTGTGGACTCCTTGTCGCAGTTGTGTAGACACCTAGTGTGAGAGTGACAGTCCTCGCTAGGCGGAAAGTTCCTCGCATCTGTTGTAGGCAAGTTGCAAATAATAGTTGGGCTGAGCAGGGTAGTCGCTTAGGAGACGAGGAGGTGAAAAACTTCGTTAACTCAATCCTCCTTTTCGGGTATCGCCCTCAGTAAAGAGTTAGGTGAAAAACCTTGACTATACTTAATTACCAAGACCAGGCATTAATACTAGTTAGACCTCTCAACCCCATTATCCTAGACCCTTTGATCATCACCTAATGATCTAAAGCCTAGTTAATTCACTTCGCGTTCCCCGTGGAAATCACGATACTTGGAATACTCCCGGTGAAGGCTACATTGACTACCGTACGCTTGCGGTATAACCGTTTGCCACTTCTGGTGTCAACACTCCTATCACTTAATATGCAATACAGTAGAACAAGTATAGCACTTTATATAAGTTAGCGAGAATAGAGAGGCTTAGAATGCTCCAGGGCTTGCCTTTCTCAAACGTGCTGGGTCGGTGATCCGGACACTCCTGCAGTTCCTCTCCTGGTTCCTGTGCTTCCGGAGGTTCCTACTCCTGAAGCTCCTCGGGTTCCTCGGTTCCCACCTCGTTCTCCTGCGAGCCTGTATGATGCATATATGCTCATGAGTGGAGTGCGAGATGCCCGAGTGGATGCTTACATGAGGGAGTACCAAAGGAGTCATGTTATGATGCATAGGTAATGCACTTGGTCATGCTTATTACAAGGTAGTCAACATCATCCAAGAATAAACAATTGAATCAAACATCTATTGCATTCTCTTCTATAATTATTTTTCAAATGAAATCAGCAACCTACATGATGCTTCAAAGATACACCAAACCCAACTTAGTCCATTCAACCCACATACCCAACCATTCATAATTTTCTTTATTCGTTTCTAAGCCCATTAAAAATCACATGCAATTCTGTTCATCAATAAATTCCAGAAAAATTACAGGAGACTACTAGCTAATCATAAAGTCTACTGTAAATTTTTCATAATTTTTGGTTACATATTTTGAGCCACAAAAATCACAAGATTAATGGATAAGGCAAGTATAATCACCCTACTGTGATATAAGTGTCAAACAACAGATTTCATATTATTAAAATTTATCTAATATCATAAGAAATACCCTCAAAATTTTCCAGATTTATTGCATGACCCATTTAATTATTAAAAATCATAAAGCACTGCCATGCAAGCATTTAAATTACCATAAATTCATTTATACACCAAATAATATGTAACAATATTTTCTCAGTGATTAAACACACATGCAGAGCCAGCAAAACAAGTTTTACATTTTTCTGAATCCT
Source organism: Sorghum bicolor (assembly GCF_000003195.3). NCBI lineage: Eukaryota > Viridiplantae > Streptophyta > Magnoliopsida > Poales > Poaceae > Sorghum > Sorghum bicolor. The sequence goes on from NC_012872.2 coordinate 24,478,897, forward strand.
ATTTTATTTACTATGCATTTTCCAAGTTTAGGAAAAACATGGATTAATTATATTCTTACAGGAAAGTTACTCAAACATGACATGCAATCATACTAGGCTATAGATCTGGAATTAAGGAACACACCAAAATTTATTTCACCATTTTTGGAGCTATATTCATCAAGATATGGATTTTTGAACATTTAAATCATTTCCTAGAAAAACTTTTAAAACGGAAAGTCACCCAAAACGCTAAACGCACCCGGATTCAAACCCTCGGAGTCACTGACAGGCGGGACACGCGAGTCAGGGGACCCCACCTGTCATCCACTCTGTGACCCCGCGGCCAAAGATCGGCCGGAATCTCGCCGCCGGTGAGGTTTCCGGCGACACCGTGAGCACCTACAGCTTCGCGCGAACGAGACGAGTCCAGCCGTACCCTCTTTGGCACCGGATGAGCACCGGAACTACCTCGCCGTCGTGAATGGCGGACGCGGCGGCGCTGCTCGCCGTGGTCCGGCCGTTTCACGGCGGTAGAGCGTGAGCTAGTGACGGGAAAAGGTGCGCGAGGCCAAGGCGGATCCAAAGCACTTTCGAGCGCAAGCAGAGACAGAGAGGAGAGGGAGAACCGTGCGAGCCGAGAGGTCGCCGGAGCTCTGACTCACTCCGGTGAGCTCTAGCGGGCACGCAGGGCTTACCGAGCGCGGAAGAGCGCAAGCACGAGACGCGGAAGGACGAGGCGGAGCCGGTGGTGGTCGCGAAGGGGAAGGAGAGGGCCGGAGCTGGCCGGTAGGGAAGCTCCGAGCCGTCGGCGGCTATGGCGTGCGGCGGAGCGGCGAGCGTTGCGCGAGGGCAAGCAGAGAGGCGAGAGCGAGCGGTGGAGGGCGCAAATGGGAGCGGGGGCTTCGGCGGGCGCGTCCAGGGGCTCCTGGTGGCCGACCAGGGCGTCTCCATGCGGCCGCATGCCCGCCACGCGGCGGCCAGGCTCTGCCGGCGCGCCACGGCGGCACGGCGAGGCCGTCCGCGCGCGCGGACGCGGGCGCGAGCGCGAGGAGGGAGAAGGGGAAGGCGCGGGCGGGCCAGGCCGGCTTCGGCCAGCGGGCCAGAAGCGAGGCCGCGGCCTGCTAGCGTCCCCTTTCCCTTTTCTATATTTTTTTTTTGAATTTCTTTTCTCAAATTCTCCCATAAATTCATTTTGGCCATTTTCAAATCATTTTCACTACTTTCTCCCAAAAGCTAAGTGGTGCCAAACTAAAAACTCTACAACTTTGCTTTAATAGGTAAGACCAAATTCTAAATAGAATTTGAATTACAAATTAAAACTTAGTTCTAGGTTTTTAAATAAAGTTATTTTGGATATTTTGTATAAATTCCATTTCTCAATTTCCATAGCTCCAAAAATTGCACAAAAATGTTCTTAATTCTTCTTACACATAAAGCAACCTAATTTGAATTTTTCACAATTTTAGAAGCAAGCATCATATTTTTAACATATTTAGAACACATGAGATGATGCACATAAAATCATACTTTAAAAAGAGTGTCATGCTCATGATGCTTATGCTTGATGGGAATGCTTATGCATGACTTTGGTAAGACTAAGTGCATGCTTAACACCTAGGGTGTTACAGCCCTTCCCCCCTTAGGGAAATCTCGTCCCGAGATTTTGGGTTACTAACCATTTCTTATGAAACTTTGGGTAAACTGTTTTTAAGTAATCCTCTGTTTCCCAGGTGGCATCCCTATCGTCATGATGACTCCACACCACCTTTTATGTTCTGACAATTCTGTTTCGGGTTACTCGCTCCTTGGTATCCACGATTCCCACTGGCTGCTCTTTATACTCTAAGTCTGCTTTTATTTTGATCCCTCGGGGTTCAATTCTTTGCTCAGGCACTTTCAAACATTTCCGTAGTTGCGACACATGGAAGACCGGAAAGATCGAGCTCATCTCTACAGGTAACTGAATCTTATAGGCCACTGGGCCTTTCCTCTCTAGCACTTGGTATGGTCCCACATATCTGGGTGCAAGCTTGCTTCGAACTCGGAAACGTTGAACTTTCTTCATTGGCGTAACCTTGAGGTACACATAGTCACCTATGTTGAATTCAAGTGGCCTTCTTCTTTTATCAGCATAACTCTTTTGTCGTGACTGTGCCGCTTGCATATGTTGCTGTATGATCTGCACCTTTTTCTCTGCTTCATTCACGAAGTCGATACCATAGTATCTTCTTTCACCAGGTTCAACCCAGTTTAACGGAGTTCGACATCTCCGCCCATACAAAGCTTCGAACGGGGCCATCTTGATGCTCTCTTGATAACTATTATTGTATGAGAACTCAGCCAGAGGTAACCATGATTCCCACGATCCCCTGGATGATAGCACACAGGCTCTCAGCATATCTTCTAACACTTGATTTAGCCTCTCGGTTTGACCTGAAGTCTGGGGATGATACGCCGTGCTTCTTATCAGACTGGTCCCCAAGCTCTTATGCATGCGCTCCCAGAAGTGAGCAGTGAACTGCGGTCCTCTATCCGATATGATAGTTTTGGGAATACCATGCAATTTGACGATCTCAGCCATATATATATCAGCATACTCGGGAGGTCTGTATGTGTTCTTGACTGGAATGAAATGAGCCGACTTGGTTAATCGATCTATGATTACCCAAATTGAGTCATTCCCCTTCCTGGTTGTCGGTAAGCCGGTGATAAAGTCCATACTGACCTCTTCCCATTTCCACTCCGGAACTGATAACGGTTGTAACAGACCTGCAGGTTTCATATGGATGGCCTTAACTCTGCAACACGTGTCACAACGGGCCACATAAGCGGCTATTTCTTTCTTCATCTTGGTCCACCAAAAGTGGGGCCTTAGATCTTGATACATTTTGCTGCTGCCAGGATGAATAGAAAGCTTAGAGAGATGGGCTTCATCCATGATGCGATTCTTCAACTCCCGATCTTTTGGGACCACTAACCGCTGTTGAAACCACAGTACCCCCTTCTCATCAACCCGAAACTGAGTCTTTGGGTCATCTTTGATCTTCTCTTTGATGTGGAAAATACCCTTGTCTGTTTTCTGACCTTCAATGACTTGACTCTCGAGTGAACAACTGAGTTGTATATGACATAAGACCTCAGGATGCATAAGATTGAACCCATCTTCAAACAACGGTTGAACCATTTGATAGTGCGGTTTGCGACTCAAAGCATCTGCGACCACATTAGCTTTGCCTGGATGATAGTGAACTTCCAGGTCATAATCCTTGATTAGCTCTAACCACCGTCGTTGCCTCATGTTCAGCTCGGACTGAGTGAAGATGTACTTCAAACTCTTGTGATCGGTGCAAATGTGACACTTATTTCCTAGCAGATAATGTCTCCAGATCTTCAAAGCATGTACCACTGCTGCTAACTCAAGGTCGTGCGTTGGATAGTTGACTTCATGCTTTCTCAACTGTCGGGAAGCATAAGCTATCACCCTACCATCTTGCATCAACACACACCCCAGGCCACTCTTCGATGCGTCACAAAACACATCAAAAGGCTTCTCTATATTAGGTTGTGCCAGAACGGGAGCAGTGGTTAGCAACTTTCGCAAGGTGCGGAAGGCTAACTCACACCCTTCCGTCCAGACGAACTTATGATCCTTTTGTAGCAAACTTGTCATTGACTTAGCAATCTTGGAGAAGTCAGGTATGAAACGACGATAATACCCGGCCAGACCAAGAAAACTTCTAACTTCCGAGACAGAAGTTGGTGCCTTCCAGTCCATGACTTCCTGCACTTTTGATGGATCTACGGCAATCCCTTCTTCAGACAAAATGTGCCCTAGGAACGGAACTTTCTTCAACCAGAACTCACACTTGCTGAACTTGGCATATAACTGATGCTCTCGTAATCGTGTCAGCACGATTCTCAGATGTTCGGCGTGATCTTGCTCATTATCTGAATACACCAGGATATCATCGATAAACACTACAACAAACTTATCCAATTCAGGCATAAAGACTGAATTCATCAGATACATAAAGTATGCAGGAGCATTTGTCAATCCAAAGGACATGACAAGATACTCATACAACCCATATCTGGTGGAAAAAGCAGTCTTCAGGATATCTTGCGGACGAATCTTGATTTGGTGATACCCAGATCTCAAATCTATCTTAGAGAACACTCTTGCCTTGGATAACTGATCAAACAAGATATCAATCCTTGGCAAGGGATACTTATTTTTGATTGTCACTGCATGGAGTGGACGATAGTCCACGCACATGCGCAACGACTGATCCTTCTTTTTCACAAACAACGCTGGACAACCCCATTCCGACGAGCTGGGCCGGATGAACCCTTTTTCTAGTAACTCCTTCAGTTGTTTCTTCAACTCTGCGAGTTCGTTTGGTGGCATCCGGTACGGCCTTCTAGATATTGGTGCTGTACCTGGTATCAACTCGATTACAAACTCTACCTCCCTATCTGGGGGAAGTCCTGGTAACTCCTCGGGAAACACATCGGGGAACTCACAGACCACTGGGATCTGTGGTAAAGGGACCACGTGCGTAGCACAGGAGATGCTAGCAAAGTCAAGACGACGGGGCAGAGGTACTTGAAAAGAGTTACAGCCCTGTGGTTCTCTGAGAGATAACATCCTCTTTCCAGTATCTATGACCGCATCCCATTCTCTCATCCATTTCATGCCCATGATAACATCCAAAACTAACCCAGGCATGACCACTAGATTTACCCGAAAGACTCGGCCACTTATCTCCAGGGTTGCCCCTCGGACCACTCTATTGGGCAACACATCTGCCCCTGCTGAGCTGATGCGGTAGCCATAGCCCAGATCTGTAACTGGTTGATTATGCTTTTGTGCAAATGCTTGACTCATGAAAGAATGCGACGATCCAGAATTAAACAAAACAACTGCAAGATGTTGGTTGACAGAAAACATACCAGCTGTTACCGGTTCTCCTTCCGGGATTTCATCAATCGAGGTATGACGCACACGAGCTGGATATGTTGGCTGCTGCCTCTTGGGGTAGGGACATTCCTTAGCAAAGTGCCCCATCTTGTGGCAGTTATAGCACGGACCCTTGGGCGCATTGTTGACGGCAGGTGCTGCAGCTTGAATTGCCTTTGGCTTGGCAGGAGCTATCGCCACCTTGTACGGCTTCTGTTGTGTTGGATGTCCGGTGTTCCTTCTCTGCGGTGGTCGGAACCTAGCACCCGGGGCAGGAGGACGATACTGCTATCGCCCTGCCACTGGTGCCCTGGACTGGGATGATCCTGCTTCAAAAGCTCTTTTACGTGACTTGGATGCACTGTAGTTGTTGTTATTGTTCTCTTGGGTCAGACAGTCACTGATATAGGCATTGAAAGTAGCCCTGGCCCCTGTACCCATGGTCTTCAGCATCTTTGGATTCAAGCCCCTCTGGAAACTAGCAATCTTCTTGGCCTCCGTGTTCACAAACTCATGGGCATAGCGAGCGAGATTATTGAAGGCATGTAGATACTCTTTCACAGATTTCGTCCCTTGGGACAGCCTCATGAACTCCCCAACCTTCATTTCAACCACACCAGGAGGAATGTAATTTCCCCGGAAAGCAGTGGTGAAGCGGTTCCAGGTGATTGGTGTCCGCTCTGGGTAGGTGGTACGGTGATGGGACCACCAAATCCCAGCGGGTCCTTGCAACTGATGTGCCGCATACTCAGCCTTGAGTTCTTCTGTCATTCGGAGAAGACGAAACTTCTGCTCCATAGTGTTGATCCACTCATCTGCTTCGAGCGGTTCCAAGGCCTCCTTAAAGATTGGTGGCTTGGTATCCATGAAGTCCTTGAACGAACTGTACTGGTTGACCTCCCGACCACCCTGATTATCTCCACGACGGGTGTTGTCAGCTATGTTGCGCAAAGCTTCTTCCATGTTGCGCTGCATCTGTTCCATGTTGCGTTGGCTTCCCAGAAACTGCGCGAAAAACACATCCGCAGTGTACGGGGGAGGCGGTGGTGGTGGCGGTGTTGGTGCTCTGTCCTCATTCCGTTGAGCCCCACCTCCGGATGTACCTGCTCCAAGGCCCGGATTGCTGTTACCCCCGCCACGTGTTTGTACCATCTGCATACGCCAATGATAAGCAATCGTTAGGAGTTGCCATCAACCGGTAGAAAATGTGTAAAATCGTGCCATACTGAATTTACTGAGGGAATAAATTCACACAATAAACAAAGGCACAACAACTCATCATCCATGCACAACATCACCAACAGATTACTTAACTTTCACGCAACAAGGTTCGCGTACATCCAACTTGCCAGCATACATACACTGGACTTTCAGCATCAACTCATAAAGTCTTACACAGCCCAGATCCAAAAGTACATGACATGCCATGCAACATACATCACAAAAGAGGAAAGACTAGCTCTAGAGCCCTAGCATCTACTCGTTGTGGTCACTGTCCATGCCGGAGCCATCCTCATCTTCATCACCACTAGCAGCCGCTCCTATCTCGGGATCCGCGTCCATCTCGTCCTCAGAGTCTAGCTCCGCTGCTCCAGGCAGGTGGTGAGGGTGGAGCTGGTTATGCAGCTGGTGGATCTCCCCATGCAAGTTCTCATTGTACTCCTCGGCATTAGCTAGCTGCTGCTCTAGCTCTAGCTGTCGGGCCCTCAAAGTGTCCTCCTCGTGCCAGGCTTCATTCCTCTGTCCAAGCACATGGACTAGCATGCGCTCGCAGTTCCTGTGAGCAGTAGTCACCCTGTCCTTCTGCTCCCGTACTACAAGCAGGTCCTGACTCAGCTCACTGTTCTTCTGGACTGCCTGGTCTCTCTCTCTGGTCACACGAGCCAACTCTGCCTGTAGCCTCTCAACCTCAGAGTCAAACTCACGCTGCAACTGACGCTTCTCATCCTGGACGGTGAGAAGAGACCCGGACAAGCGACCCAAACAACGCTCCAGGCCTCCATAGGTCTTCATCAACGCGTACATGGCACTCATAGCTGCACTGTCACTGTGCTGGTCCTCATCCGCACTCCTCTCTAGAGCATTCACCTCGGACTGATCCCACACCGAAGTGTAAGGGTCACCCCGGGGAAACACCCCAGTGAAGGCCTGGGCCAGCTCCTGTGGAAACCTCTCCAAGAGGTCCCTCAAAACTGTGAAAGCTGCCCTGCTGGCACCGTGGAAAGGCGTGACACCTCGGGACTCGTACACCCAACCGCCCCAAGCAGGGTCTCCTCCACTGGTAGGGACAACTGCCTCGATCCCCACCAGGGTCTCATCCCCAAGCGGCTCCTTATCCCAATAGTAGCGAGGCTCCCTTCCTTCGGGATACCCCATCGAACTGAGCACCCTCCAAAGCAAAGTGGGCATCCCAAACTCCTCTAGGAACTTGCTCTTATGTCGCGAGCTCCTAGCTGCCAACGGACGGCGAGGGGCCCGCCCACCAGTGGACTTGCGAGCGGTGAGCCTAGTGCGTGCCATCTGCTGCAAATGGAATACCGTGGGTAAGAGCGAGGATTACCTTTAATTATTTCATTTAAAATTGGGACAGATTAAATTAAGGGGGAAAGTAAGCAATGATATGAAATGCACATGATGCATGTACGAACTTACGATCTCACAAACTTAGAAAACAAAGGTTAACACTAGGCGGCATATGCGGTGGCACACAACGTTCTCCCATAACGTAACTAGCGTTCTAAGCGAGAACGTGGTTAGGGTACCTGCAGAAAACTCATTTCAGCCCACCCACAGTATGATCGTGCAGAACAAAATTTAAAACTATACACTTCACATACACAGACACCCGTCCATGCATGCGATGTGTCACTACCCACATCATCGCCCTAATGACGGCATCGCCTCTCAGGACGGAATCCCCAGCATGCGGTACTGTTCCCAAGACACACCAACATGTGTGCATGACGCAGCACCTGACAACACTTCCCTAGACCGGCAGTGTATCCGATCATGCTCTCACAACTCCCACTTACCATGGCGTAGAGGAAGAATTGATCCATACATTACCACTCAAATGAATGGCACTCATACTATTGCACGCCGTATGAGCGACGAAATAAAAATATGATGCATTAACCCCTAAGTCAGTACTTAGCTAGCCACCTTAGAGTCCTTAACTGGGCATAAAGGATATGACCATGGCACACTAGATAATTTTCCCAAAACTTAGTTTAACACCTTGATCATTATTAATTAATTAATAAGATCTTTTACTAAACCGGTTTAGATTTTTTTTTTGTTTAAAACGTACTTATGAACAGTAACTCGCTAAACCTTGCTCCGATGCCAGCTGTAACAGAACCGACCAAATTATAAGAGATTAAGCCTAATAGTGACCATTTGCATAGTCGAACTGTCACGCTTAAGCCCATATAATCCCGGTAGTCCGTGAAATCTCGAAGGATTTCAAACCACACATCACATAACAGCCAAGATCGTAATAAGTTTAGCGGTCGCCATCCACAAGCACATCCAGATTACAACATTCATAAAATACATCGGAGTGCTTAAAGTTATTACAAACCAAGTTCTTCAAGTAGCGGAAGCTTCATAGTTTGAAATTACAACACACACGATAAGTCTGATACAGTGCCATAGTTCGGTCATTCCAACAAAAGCAAAGAAGAGACGGAGTGACCATCGCCCTTGGTCTAGTCATCACCCATAGCTGGGTACAGACAGAGGATGCAATAACCATAGTACATTTGACCATCTGCAAAACAACATGGGAATAGAACCCTGAGTACGAGAAGGTACTCAGCTAGACTTACCCGTCATAAACTTAAAATAAAGACTCATCGAGGATCATGAGGGCTATTTAGTGGGGTAGCTGACAACCATTTTGCAAAGACCGCAAGGTTTTATTACCCGAACCTACATAAATCTTTTCTTCTTTTAATCTGCTCAAGTTGAAAGTATCATTATCTATTATCTAGGTTTGCTCCTGTGCTATTACAAGCAAGTATGAGACTATGATAGTACCTCATCACAGCAGTCATAAACCCGTTTCATTATAACCCAAGTGTTCCATAGTCCTTACTACGAGGACGAAGCTCATGTCAAGTGCTCACTATCCAGGAGCGATGGCGATTCGAATCGATTTCTAACCAGCTGGCGAGGTATTCCCCACACAAACCACACTCACTGATCAAGTGAGCTACAGATCACCGTATTACACTATCCAGGACCAATTCGCGGGTTCGGCAGGCACCGCCAGTACCCGAGGACCGTTCCGGCGACCGAGGTATCCAAGGTATACCAAGGTTGCGCGCCGCGCCCTCGTCGTTCTCCTCAACCATCACCAATACAGCGCATGGCGGCTCGATTCCCGGCCCGGATAGTGTTCAGGCTTCGCGGTCGGAACGACTTATCCTTCCAGCTAAGTGTGGGGCATGCGTTCAACATGACAAGAGGGCCGTCAACGATCGGTCCTTAATCGACACAGGCAGGGGCACCATGGTCAACCCACCATAAGACCCCGCCCGGTCTCCAAATTCGTTCCACACTTGGTTATTCTTTTCCCCGAGCAACCAATGCTTAATCAAGCAGGTATCCACCTATATCTCGCAGGTGACAGGGAATCACCCGACTTCTACCGAACTAAGCAAGCTAAGCATAGACTTCGTGCCTATCTACATAGGACAAGGTAGTTGAATGAGTAGGAATAACAAGGAGTACTCATGCAGCAACGGTATCAGGCAACTCCTATCACTTAATATGCAATACAGTAGAACAAGTATAGCACTTTATATAAGTTAGCGAGAATAGGGAGGCTTAGAATGCTCCGGGGCTTGCCTTTCTCAAACGTGCTGGGTCGGTGATCCGGACACTCCTGCAGTTCCTCTCCTGGTTCCTGTGCTTCCGGAGGTTCCTACTCCTGAAGCTCCTCGGGTTCCTCGGTTCCCACCTCGTTCTCCTGCGAGCCTGTATGATGCATATATGCTCATGAGTGGAGTGCGAGATGCCCGAGTGGATGCTTACATGAGGGAGTACCAAAGGAGTCATGTTATGATGCATAGGTAATGCACTTGGTCATGCTTATTACAAGGTAGTCAACATCATCCAAGAATAAACAATTGAATCAAACATCTATTACATTCTCTTCTATAATTATTTTTCAAATGAAATCAGCAACCTACATGATGCTTCAAAGATACACCAAACCCAACTTAGTCCATTCAACCCACATACCCAACGATTCATAATTTTCTTTATTCGTTTCTAAGCCCATTAAAAATCACATGCAATTCTGTTCATCAATAAATTCCAGAAAAATTACAGGAGACTACTAGCTAATCATAAAGTCTACTGTAAATTTTTCATAATTTTTGGTTACATATTTTGAGCCACAAAAATCACAAGATTAATGGATAAGGCAAGTATAATCACCCTACTGTGATATAAGTGTCAAACAACAGATTTCATATTATTAAAATTTATCTAATATCATAAGAAATACCCTCAAAATTTTCCAGATTTATTGCATGACCCATTTAATTATTAAAAATCATAAAGCACTGCCATGCAAGCATTTAAATTACCATAAATTCATTTATACACCAAATAATATGTAACAATATTTTCTCAGTGATTAAACACACATGCAGAGCTAGCAAAACAAGTTTTACATTTTTCTGAACCCTATTTTATTTACTATGCATTTTCAAAGTTTAGGAAAAACATGGATTAATTATATTCTTACAGGAAAGTTACTCAAACATGACATGCAATCATACTAGGCAATAGATCTGGAATTAAGGAACACACCAAAATTTATTTCACCATTTTTGGAGCTATATTCATCAAGATATGGATTTTTGAACATTTAAATCATTTCCTGGAAAAACTTTTAAAACGGAAAGTCACCCAAAACGCTAAACGCACCCGGATTCAAACCCTCGGAGTCACTGACAGGCGGGACACGCGAGTCAGGGGACCCCACCTGTCATCCACTCTGTGACCCCGCGGCCAAAGATCGGCCGGAATCTCGCCTCCGGTGAGGTTTCCGGCGACACCGTGAGCACCTACAGCTTCGCGCGAACGAGACGAGTCCAGCCGTACCCTCTTTGGCACCGGACGAGCAACAGAACTACCTCGCCGTCGTGAATGGCGGACGCGGCGGCGCTGCTCGCCGTGGTCCAGCCGTTTCACGGCAGTAGAGCGTGAGCTAGTGACGGGAAAAGGTGCGCGAGGCCAAGACGGATCCAAAGCACCTTCGAGCGCAAGCAGAGACAGAGAGGAGAGGGAGAACCGTGCGAGCCGAGAGGTCGCCGAAGCTCTGACTCACTCCGGTGAGCTCTAGCGGGCACGCAGGGCTTACCGAGCGCGGAAGAGCGCAAGCACGAGACGCGGAAGGACGAGGCGGAGCCGGTGGTGGTCGCGAAGGGGAAGGAGAGGGCCGGAGCTGGCCGGGAGGGAAGCTCCGAGCCGTCGGCGGCTATGGTGTGCGGCGGAGCGGCGAGCGTTGCGCGAGGGCGAGCAGAGAGGCGAGAGCGAGCGGTGGAGGGCGCAAATGGGAGCGGGGGCTTCGGCGGGCGCGTCCAGGGGCTCCTGGTGGCCGACCAGGGCGTCTCCATGCCGCCGCATGCCCGCCACGCGGCGGCCAGGCTCTGCCGGCGCGCCACGGCGGCACGGCGAGGCCGTCCGCGCGCGCGGACGCGGGCGCGAGCGCGAGGAGGGAGAAGGGGAAGGCGCGGGCGGGCCAGGCCGGCTTCGGCCAGCGGGCCAGAAGCGAGGCCGCGGCCTGCTAGCGTCCCCTTTCCCTTTTCTATATTTTTTTTTTGAATTTCTTTTCTCAAATTCTCCCATAAATTCATTTTGGCCATTTTCAAATCATTTTCACTACTTTCTCCCAAAAGCTAAGTGGTGCCAAACTAAAAACTCTACAACTTTGCTTTAATAGGTAAGACCAAATTCTAAATAGAATTTGAATTACAAATTAAAACTTAGTTCTAGGTTTTTAAATAAAGTTATTTTGGATATTTTGTATAAATTCCATTTCTCAATTTCCATAGCTCCAAAAATTGCACAAAAATGTTCTTAATTCTTCTTACACATAAAGGAACCTAATTTGAATTTTTCACAATTTTAGAAGCAAGCATCATATTTTTAACATATTTAGAACACATGAGATGATGCACATAAAATCATACTTTAAAAAGAGTGTCATGCTCATGATGCTTATGCTTGATGGGAATGCTTATGCATGACTTTGGTAAGACTAAGTGCATGCTTAACACCTAGGGTGTTACAATATCATCACGTGACCGTATTGGTTCATCGATCTTGACCTCACTTGCTCTTCACCGTTGCCTCGGTCCATCGGTGCCAAGTCTTGCTCAAGCTTCACCGTCACACGCGGTCCCTTGCTTCAAAGCCTCCGACTTGCCCTTCACTCTTGCAACCAGTCTATCGAGCCAAGCCTCATCTTGATCTTCTCCACCTTGGTCACATGACTCCATGTCATGTCTCATACGCAATGAGCTCCTCCATCATCACATAATCATCAGTGGACTAATGTCCTGTGTATCTCACATAAACACTATTAGTCCACCTAAGTTGTCACTCAATTACCAAAACCAAACAAGGACCTTTCACCAATCCAGAAGAAACAAAGGAGATACAAAGGCAAGTGCAAGAACTTCTTGATAAAGGTTTTGTTCGTGAAAGTTCAAGTCCTTGTGTTGTTCTTGTAATTTTAGTACCTAAGAAAGATGGTTCTTGGAGAATGTGTGTTGATTGTAGAGCTATAAATAACATCATTGTTCGCTATCGCCATCCTATCCCACGTTTAGATGACATGCTTGATGAATTAAGTGGTTCCACCATATTCACTAAAATTGATTTGAGAAGTGGATACCATCAGATAAGAATGAAAATAGGGGATGAATGGAAAATTGCATTTAAAACAAAATTTGGGTTGTATGAATGGTTAGTTATGCCTTTTGGTTTGACTAATGCTCCTAGTACTTTCATGAGATTAATGAACCATGTCTTGAGAGCTTTCATTGGAAAATTTGTTGTTGTCTACTTCGATGATATCTTAATTTACAGCAAGTCTTTTGAGGAACATGTGAATCATATTCAGCAAGTCTTGGAAGAGCTTAGAAAGGAGAAATTATTTGATAATCTTGAGAAGTGTAGTTTTTGCACAGACCATGTTGTGTTTCTTTGCTTTGTTGTTTCAGGAAAGGGCATAGAAGTGGACGAAAGCAAGGTGAAAGCCATCAAGGATTGGCCAACTCCAACAAATGTAAGTCAAGTAAGAAGTTTTCATGGCCTTTGTGGTTTTTATAGGAGGTTTGTGAGAGATTTCAGTACCATCGCTACTCCTTTGAATGAATTGATAAAGAAAGGTGTTGACTTTAAATGGGGAAAATCACAACAAAATGCATTTCAAGAATTAAAGAAACGTTTGACTCAAGCACCTGTACTTGTTCTTCCTGATTTCACTAAAACTTTTGAAGTAGAATGTGATGCTAGTGGAATTGGGATAGGAGGAGTTTTAATGCAACAAGGAAAACCTGTAGCATATTTTAGTGAAAAACTAGGAGGTGCACAACTGAATTATTTTGTGTATGATAAAGAATTATATGCTTTGGTGCGTGTGCTTGAAACATGGCAGCACTACTTATGGCCAAAAGAATTTGTTATTCACTCTGATCATGAAGCTTTGAAGTACTTGAAAGGACAAGCAAAACTAAACCATCGTCATGACAAAATGGGTTGAGTTCATTGAAACATTTCCATACATTGTGAAATATAAGAAAGGTAAGGACAATGTTGTTGCGGATGCTCTATCACGAAAGAGTGTGTTGCTAAACCAACTTGAGGTAAAGGTTTTGGGACATGAAAGTTTGAAAGAACTATACAGTAATGACCCTGAATTTTCAGAACCATATAATCATTGTAAAAATGGAAAAGGTTGGGAAAATTATCATATACATGATGGATTTTTGTTTAGAGCTTACAAAATCTGTGTTCCAAATTCTTCGGTTAGATTGCTTTTGTTGCACGAGTCTCATGGGGGAGGATTGACAGGCCAGTTTGGACAAAGGAAAACCTATGAGCTGCTAGAAGATCATTTTTACTGGCCCAAGATGAGAAGAGATGTCATCAGATTCGTGGAGAGATGCGTCACCTGTCACAAAGCTAAGTCTAAACTGAACCCTCATGGTTTATATACTCCTTTACCTACTCCTAAAACTCCTTGGGAAGACATAAGCATGGATTTTGTCTTGGGGTTGCCTAGAACTCAGAAAGGAAAAGATTCAATTTTTTTTGTGGTTGATAGATTTTCAAAGATGGCTCATTTTATTCCTTGTAACAAGAGCGACGATGCTTCGCATATTGCTAATTTGTTCTTCAGGGAAATTGTGCGGCTGCATGGAATGCCTAGAACCATTTTATCTGATCGTGATGTCAAGTTTGTGAGCTATTTGTGGAAAACATTATGGGCAAAGCTTGGAACCAAGCTTTTGTTCTCCACCACTTGTCACCCTCAACCCGATGGACAAACTGAAGTGGTGAACCGCACATTGTCAATGTTGCTGCGAACTATGGTGAAAAAGAACATGAAGGTTTGAGAGGAATGCTTGCCATATGTGGAGTTTGCATATAACAGGGCAGTACACTCTACCACTAATATGTGTCCTTTTGAAATTGTATATGGGTTGAAACCTATTGCTCCGATAGATTTGTTGCCCCTTCCATTGCAGGAAAGAACCAATATGGAAGCCTCCAAGCGTGCTGCATACATCAAGAAGGTACACGAGAAGACCAAGGAAGCAATTGAACTCAAGGAAGGACGCAAGGCTGCAATTATGAACAAACATAGGAAGAAGGTGTTATTTGAACCCGGAGACTTGTTGTGGATATACTTGCGCAAGGATCGCTTTCCTCAGGAGCGCAAATCAAAATTGCTGCCACGAGGAGATGGTACATTTCGTGTTCTTGCAAGTTATGGCGTGAGCAACTCCTTCAATGTTGCTGATCTCTCACCATTCACAAGTGAAGACAATTTAGAGTCGAGGACGACTCCTTTTCAAGGCGGGGAGGATGATATGACCATGCCACCAAGCAAGATGTCACAAGCTCTAAGTCAAGCTACACCCACTCAAAATCACCTACACCGACACCAGCCCAAGTCATTGATGGACCGATTACACGTAGTCGTGCAAAGAAACTACAACAAGAGGTTCACGCGCTACTTTGTGAGATTCATTTTAATATTAATAAGAATTATATACTACCTAAGTGTTGTACCTTGATTGTACTCAGGTATATAGGAGAAGAGAAGGATGAATCAGACCCTGAAGAACAGACCAGTGCAAGTTCCAGAAGAAGTCAAAAACAGACCAGTGGAAGTCAAAAACGGACCAGTGCAAAGAAATGTTCATAACTTTTTACTCACAAAAGCTATGAAGGTCCATGAGAACTTGTTGAAAATCTTGACGAGTCTACTTTCCAATGAATCTAGTGGTGACCAGTTTGGATACTCCATATTGCCTCTAGACCAGAATTAGTACAGACTGCTCAGAAGGTCAACAGTCTGTCGTGACAGAATGTTGGTACAAATTGCCAAGTAAAATTATAGGAATCTACAATGTTTTGTGCTGGTTGGCATACATTTCTAGAAAGCCCTTTGAGTCTAGTTTCATACCCAAGAAACGGTTCATCATTTGGACTTCTCAATAAAAAGTTATGGTCAGTTTATTGGAAATTTCTCTGGAGGCCAACAGTCACGTGAAGCCACTTCGAGAATCCATTTCGAGGGGACCTTTCACATTGCCTTCCCTCAAAAACTCTATTTCGTTTTGATACCTATCTAGCAGGGCTATTGCTAGTATAAATACCCCCTAAGACTCATTGTAATCCAAGACTTTTGATAATTGAAATACAGAACCCCTTTGTTCAGCTACGTGCTAACAAATCCAGAGAGTGATCTCTACCCCTTTGCTCTTGTGATTTCCTCGTGGGATTACATAGGCGGCGGCTTCATCCGCTCCCAATTGGTGCTCCTACTCCCTTCAAGGTATTTCTTGATTGATTGTAGGCTGTGTTGGTTGGTTCCTTGAGAGTGTGGTTGGGCGAATCCACGATTCAGGTTGCCGGTTCAAGATGGTGGTTGGCTTCGAGTTTTATTTACCAGGTTGCACTAGTTATCGCTGCTTGTAGCAAGTTATCCAGCTGTTCTTGAGCTAGTTATCGGAGTTCATCCTACATCGTGGAGATCGGGACAACGTGACGCATCACTGTCGATCATCTAGAACCAGGCTGTAGCATTTGTTCTTAACATCCGCAACCTCTAAAGAAAGCTTTCAACCGATTCATCATTGCGTTGCCTCAGCCTTACTTAATCGGTAATTTTCTTCTGATGAACCCTAGAGAAGAAATACTTGTGGAACTGCTTCTCTAGATCGGCCCAAGTAATTACTGAGTTTGGAGGTAGAGAAATAAACCAAGTAAAGGCCGATCCTGACAAAGATGATGAGAACAAAAGAACTCTTAACTCATCTCGGTTGGCAGCTTCTCCACACTGGATGATGAACCGATTAACATGTTCCATGATGGACGTGTCATCTTGTCCAGAGAATTTAGTGAAATCCGGCACCTTGTACCGATTTGGAAGTGGAATCAAGTCGTACGCAGGAGGATACGGTGTCCGATAAGAATAAGTATTAACCTTTGGTTTTATTCCAAATTGATCTCTCATAACTTCTGCTATCTTATCGGCCCAATAGGCATCGGCATCCTGCCGATGTGCGGGTTGAGCTTCTGGCACCTGCTGATAAGCTTCCATATGTCTCTGGGGTGCACGATCTCCAGGGAACATAGCATTGGCCATAGCCTGTTGGCCACCGATCTACTAAGCAAGATTCATCGGGTGATTGGCTAGTCCTTGATTCTGAAAACCAACCTCATTTGTCCCTGCTAGAATCCTACAGCCTGATGATTCTGTTGTGTCATTTGTGGAAAGACAAACTGCTCTGTCCACCCATTGTTGGCATTCATCGACGCAGGCGCTGCCGATGACTGGTAATTGGGAGTCATCATTGGATAGACATATCCTGCCTGAGTCATAAACCTCTGGTGTATCGGAAGTGGATCCGCCCATGCATTAGGCATTTGGAATGTTGGCATCTGAAAGTTCCCTGTAATAGGCCTTGCAGTAGTGGTAGTTGAGTACTGAGGGTTTTGATTCATCGGCGAAACTGGAGGTGCCGATGTCTTAGGAGCTTTTCCTGCCAAGTCAGCCACTTGAGATGTTCCATAACTATTTGTAAAAAAAGTCTGGAGACATACCATATCCCCACCAGTTGGGAGGAACTTGGCAATTTTGGAACACGGACCCTGACATTGCCGATGTCGATAGATCTGTGTTGAGTTGGACCCGTCCTTCTGATGTTGCTGGATTAGTCCTCATTGGTGTAGATTCCTCATTAGTTATCCCTAATATGCTTGGGGAAGAAGTAACTTTTGTACTCGCAATGGCTAGAGGCACCGATGGAGCTATAACCGATGACAACCCATGCTGGTGATAGGCTGGGCCAACATATAAAGGTGGTGCCTGCCCTTCCTTGAAAGTTCTAGACACAGTGTTGAAAACAGTATTGGACAACACAATGGATTGATTGATCAAAGCACGATTAATAGCATTGTCATCCATATCTTGCAATTTACCAGGATTGGCTTCAAAAGTGATCTGTCGAGGCATTGGCAGTTCTTGCTTTGGGATCATGTCACCGCTCCTATTGACACTAAAGGATTTCAAACAGAGCAGCTTGTACTCCTCCATAGCTTTTGCCATAGCTTGCTTCTGCTCATCCTTGAGATCAGCCTCCATCACAGCAATGATGTTCTCTGTGTCGAACTCAGTATTAGACATGTTGATCTTGATGATAGATCTGTCCCACTGGGCATGCCAAAAGATGTGTTGATTGTTGACACTTGCTAACACCACTTGAATACTAGGTTGTCATCCCCAGCATGGCACTAGAGTGTACTATGGTATTTATACGCACACAGATAATCCGCAAGCGCACGGATACCGTTGAAGCTTTTACCCGGTTAAAGGTTTTATCGTATCCACAGGGAAACGGGAGAACTGATCTACGCTCTAACTTAACCAAGATAAGTAAATAGGTGTGAATAGGAAAGATGGTAGAATCGAATAAGAACAATATTAAAGGTAAGATAACAGTGAGTGATAATATGGGAATAGAGAGTGGAGCAATTCTAGTATATCGGCGATGGTAGCAGAATAGAGACGATAACTATGGTTTCTCTACTTCAAAGGGGTATGTCTATGTCTGAGACGAACCACGTGATAAGAGTACACCACAAAGGATGCTTATCCTTAGGCCGATAAACCCTACCCGTCCTGCTAACGAGAGGTGGACTACAGGGGACCAACGTAACTGTCACCTACGCGGCCTACCACACGATCCAGCTAGTCAGGGGATATCCACAAGTAATCTAGGTCTAAGCACCACGCTTACACCTATACTACAACTCTCACCTATAGGGTCCTATAGATTAGAAGTACTCAAAAGAGTTGTGAACCAGAACATACATGATTAGTAATTGCATAATGAATTAGAAGTAAATTACCAGAGTCATCCCATGAGCAAGCTTGATTAGAGCTTGATCATGGCGAAGTACAACCGGAGGAAGAACCGACAGGCCGGCCTCTCCTCTAATCCTCCTTCGCTCTCCATCTTGCTACTATCTAGATCTACTCTAGTTTAGAGAAGAGAGGAGATCTCTCATCTCTAAACCCTAGCTTTTGCTCTGTCTATGAATAATGAATAATGATCAAGGGGTTGCCTCCTCCAGTGTCCAGGGGGTCTGGTTTTATAGTCCCCTCAAGTGAACCTGGGCCGTCGGATCAAACCGACATTGATTGAACGGTTATTCTTGATCCTTTAGGTCGGTGGAGCATAATCCACGAGATTGAGCGTGATTGGCCACAGGAGGTGGGCGGGCGCCCAGTAGGACAGGGCGGGCGCCCTGTCTCTGGCCCCGATTCGCCTCCGCTTCGGTCTCGTGGCTTCTGGAGTCTTCTAGATGTAAGATAATTGCGCGGCACGTTAATATCTTTACGTAATCCCGACGTGTGGGCCTTTCTTCCTTATTTCCTGATAACCCCCTGCAGAAATAGACAAACACCAAAACTCGTGGAATTCTGTCAGATAAAACCCTAAGTCTTGATGTTGATTTCATTTGGATCCTTTTCTTTGTTTATTTGATAGTTAAATTTGATACTTAAGGACCGTCAACAAACTCCCCCAAGCTTACCTCTTGCTCATCCCTGAGCAAGGATAGACTCAGCTATGGATCATAAGTTGTTGCAATATCTTTAAAATTGATGGTACACATGCTTTTAAATGAGGTCTCATCTCTGAGTTAGAGTAAACTGTCAAGACTTAAAACTTACTTACTTTACCTTTCACCATGGGACTTGTAACCGTCACTTCTGTCTTGAGTGGTTAAAAGATAGAACAGTCCAGTCAAGTGCCATGTCTCTTATTCTTGATCAGCTATAGCTCTGGAGTTTTTGCAAATTTTCAAATAAAACTCAGAGATTCCTTTGTATGACTCTCTCATATCTCTCTTTTGTGGTATTTCTGGATCCTTACCAAGGCAGTGATGGTATATGCCTTCTCTCAAAATATGTGGTATTTGTGGTATAAGGGATAGTGACATTGTCTTCTCTCTCACCCTACTCTAATAAGGCTTTAATATCTGGAGCTCATAGGTGGGAGATAAAATATACATACTTACAAGACATTTATTGTATAGTCAAACCATGGATCCAAAGAAACAAATCAATAAGCCAAATCAAGATGTGCATGTGTGGCGAATGAATAGTGTATGGTGATGATGGTGATAACAATGGTGAAAGTCTAATTCTACTTTTGCTCTTTTGAGGGGATACATACCTTCCTTGCTTTTTGAAACTTTATGAGGAGAATGAGATGCTCTTCTTTTTCTTTTCTCTCAGATGGGTATCCTGTACCCCTAATTCTACTGTCGGACACTTGTCCATTTTTACCTCTCGTCTCACTCTTTTTCTTTTCTTTCGAGGTTTCGGGCACTTGCCCCTTTTTATTTCCTCGTTTATTATTTTTTTTTCTTCTTTTTTTTTCTTCTTTTTTTTCAGAGCACTCATCTCTTGAGATAATATAGCAAGTGGTAGTAGCAAGATAACTTGAGCATTTATTTCACAAGGGAAAAACACAGATGTTTTTGGCTATTCTCTCCCGAATTAGGAGTAGAATATTTTTAGGTGATTCTGGAGATGGAAATGGATGGATATACGTGGATGGTACTTCCGGAGTAGAAGTAGCATATATATGAGTGAACGTGCAAGTGAATCTTGATTTAACCACATGACAAGCTCCTAAGGGTCTACACAGCTTGACCACACTCAATGCTCATAAGCAGTAAATAATAAATGTGTGGCTCAAAGTCTAGCAAGCATGTATATATGGCTGTGGTAGGAATTTAAACTTTCATCATACAGGAACTCATCATGCAACATTTTAAAGATTTTTCAAAGATAAAATTCTCCAGAATTCTAGCATCTCTAGGAATAGATAAACAGCAGCGCAACCTTCCCATATCATATCCGTTAACAACTTAGATTTCAGATCAAGTTTTCATCCCACAAGTTTAGATCTAGAGCAAGCTTTAAATTATAACAGTTATGTCTAAACTTGAGAGAGAACTTCAAATTTGCAAATTAGGCAAAGCAACTATTCATCATATCCATGCTAGAGTTTTATTATTAAGATTAGCATAGCCACTTTATTTATTTATTAAACACACTAAGCAAAAGATATATATATATAAGCACAAAATCTTTATTTGGTTTTTCATAGTTTATGTATTTTAATATTCTAATATAATATAAGTATAAAGATAGGTAGAAATACTTAGCGAGATAAATGGGGGTGCTCTCCCCCAAGCTGAATTTTGACGTAATTTCTCTTGATGTAGCTAGCAGGTGGCAGAGGTGTATTTGAAAGTCAGCAGCATTCTGACAGCGATTAGAATGTCCTCCGTCTGCTAGTCTTCTTGATTCTTAAATTCTGTGGAGCTCAAATAGACAACAAAGCTTGTGGAACTAATTAAGTGTTAGCATAAATATCTAGCCTGCATCACGTTGAGCTTCCTCAATAAATATTACTCCCTGTTTTTATATTTTTATTTTATAAAGTAGAAAAGAAATATTTATTTTATTTTTATGCCACCACAGTGAAGGTACTTATGGGTTTTATGCCACTCGTATACTAACATGGGGCTTAGTATTTTTTAACATTTTTATTTTCTTTTCAAGATAGCATGATTAACTAATAATCTATTTAAGGAAAGTAAATAATTAAATGGAAAAGGGAATGCAGAAAGGATAAATATGGATAACTACCAATCTTACCTTTCGGCGAGGGTTCAAAGTTTTAAGTCTTCTTGTCAAGACTTCTCATCGTGTTCATTCTTCAGGTGCGTCATTTGATTCAGGTGCGGACCTTGACGTCTGCACCTTTTAATACGGTGTCACCCATGTTCTTCGTTTGCCCAGCAGTTCGAAGTGCGGTGTTAGCAGTGTCTTGCTCAGTGTGTTTGTGCTCGTAGTGTACCTGCTCATAGAGACAAGGCAGAGATCAAGTGCATGGGCCCTGTTGGTGGAAAACACCAACAGAACCAAAAGTGTATTTGTTCTTCTCTAACCTTAAGCATATTGAGCAAGACAAGTTGATGGATGATAAGTTCATGAGTGTAGCACTTATAACATTTGTCAGATCAGATCGCTCAACCTTATGGAAAGATAATCTATCTATGTATATGTCTTTTTCTTTATATCTCTCAATGATTGAATGTGTAACATTTTAGCTCATATGATTAGGAGTGTGGGATCATGGAGGTAGTACTAAGAACAAGGATTAAAGGACTAAACATGTTGAATCAGTTGGGTTGGTTAATCTAGAGTTGTAAATCATACACGTTTGTCTCTTTTATTTATATGAACGCCAGAACCAAGGAGAAGCTTATAAAGGCGATAGTCAAGTACCTTAAGATGTTACCTTGCTCGAAGAGTGATGGTACAGTATCATCTTGTGGAAGCTTTCCTTTCTTAGCGGTTGTGCGTCGTGTTTGTGGCACCCTCCATGGATCATCTCTCTATGATGAATGAGCTATGTCCTTCTTGTGCAAATTGTTAAACTTCATGTGTCACTCTCTTCGTCTCTGATGTGAGTTTATCTCAGGACTTCCCAAATCGATATTGAAAGCTTTTCTCCAGGGGTTAGTCCGACAAAATATACCAATATCTACTCAAGTAGTTTTTTTAGTTCAATAACCAAACTAGACTCCATGTCTAATCAGATTAAGGAAGGCTATTTAACCTAAGCACCATGCTTAATTTAAATGCCAATGGAAGTATGGCTAGTACTTCCAAACCAACACTTGCTAGTAAATAGACAAAGGTAGCATGACAGCGTTTATAGAGATCTACTCAAGTGGAGATGAAGTAGTGTGATTAGTATTTAACAAATTGAGCATGTCTCAAAGGTAGGGACAACCAGCATAGCAACATGGCAAAGGATGTTTTTATGTAAAGTACTCCCCTAAGCTTGAATTTTGCAAAATTCAAGTTTGGATGAATTTAATTCAATGTTGTATGATGATTGGTTGGACATACCTTGTGCTTTTTATTCATCCGATCTTCTTGCTCCAATCCTAGAAAGGTTAGTGACAAGAATACCCGAAGGAATATTTTTTTACAATTATCCTTATATGCTCAATACACAAGGTAATGTTGCAAATAATTAAAAGCTCATGTTACGATCTGATCAGTGCTTATTTTAAGACACTAAGCTTGTCCTTGGGAAACCATCAGTTTATGTTGGCGAAGTGGTTTCCCCTCCGATGCCAACCTATATCTAGATCAACTCAACGAGATCTGCAATATTTATTATAGACATATGCATCGACAACCACCCTTTTAAAGTTTTTATAAATAGAAAGGAAGAGGGGGTTGGAGATCTCAAGTGTGGTGATGTCGGAGAGACCAATAGATTGGGAAGATGTTGCATATGAGCATGGAGTAAACGAAGTGGCTATGAAATAAATTCCATGCTCATTAATGTTATCTTCGTCTCCAATCTGAATGTTCGGAGTTTCTCCTGGATTGGTCTCACCTATGTCCTCTTCTGTAGTTGGATGAATCTCATCTTCAAAGGGAGTCAAGAACTCACCATTTGAAATTGAGCCAAAGTCAGAACCCATTAAGGCTTCTTCCTTATCCATCCATTCTACACATTCTAGCCATTTAGAACTTGTGATCAAAATAGGGGAGGTGTTAGAATTTTCTATATGGCTTAGCTCTCCTTCTATGGCATTACTTGACATGCCATCCTTATGGTCTTCATGACTCCTATGGTTTGGTCGTCTTGGTGAATTGCTAGGATCATCATGAGACTGAAAAGAAGAGGGACAAGAGGGATCTCTAAGGTCAAGGATGGATTTAGAACTTGTGAACATGGAAGGGGAGTAGATAGAATTGTCTATATGGCTTAGCTCTCCTTCACTTGATATGTCATCCTCGACTTCTTCATGATAGGAACCAGGACATTCTCTAAGAGAAACATTATTGCAATGATTTTAATTATCCCTGCTTGAAGATCTCTTATAGAACCAGAAGTCTAAACCATCAGCATCTAAAAGATTTAAGGTCGGAATTCCTTCCTCCCTTGGAGAATTTTGGGGTATTGATGGTTTAGGATCGATAGCTAAAGTTTGGAATTGAAGTGGTTGTGATCTGGCTATCGAAGCTTCTTCTTCTTGTCTAGGAACTGCTTCTTTCTCTTTCTCAGGGATATAAAAGCTAGGAGACTTTCCACTTAATAAATCAATCAAATTCCAAGCTTCACTAGCAGGTAGGTGATAGAAGGATCCTCTAGAGGCTGTATTCAAGGTTTGCTTATTTTCCCCACTAAGGCCCTCAAAAAAGTGAATTAGAAGAACTTCTTCTGGAATAAGAAGTTTTGGGCCAGTGAGAGTAAGGTTAATAAAGCGGTCCCATGATTTGCCAAGAGATTCTTCTTCCAGTTGTCTAAAAGAAAGAATCTCACGCCGAAGTTCCACCACTCTGGAGATTGGAAAATATTTAGAAAGAAAACTACTATATAACTCCTTCCAATCTCCATGAACACTCCCTACTTTGAGTTTATACCAATGTCTAGCTTTTCCCGTTAAAGAGAACGGAAAGAGCTTCCATTTAAGGGTGTCATCAGACATGCCTTCTATGCGAAGGAGGTCACAGACTCGATAAAACTCTCTTAGGTGTTGTTGGGTATTTTAAACGCAAACAGAAAAATCCGCAAGCGCACGGATACCGATGTAGCCTTCACCCGGGAGTATTCCAGAGTATCGATTTTCCACAGGGAACGTGAGTGTACTAATTAAGATTCAAGATCGCCCAAGGATAACTATATAATTATTTTTGGTGGGAAGAGAGGAAGTTTCCTGAGAGTTCTCTAGTTGATCTAAGAATCAAGAATTACTTCAAGATTATCTATTTCGGGACATCAGAACACTAACCACAGAAAGAGATGAGAAGGGGGCTAGGAAGCTCTGACTACGGTCCTACAAACACCGATCCGAACGAGGTGGAATACGTCGACCGTTAGGGCTGTCACTACCCTAAGGCTACCACAACAATCCGCAGGATTGGGTGCAATTCTAGGTAATTGCAAGACTAAACACCACGTCTAATCTATTAATTACTACTCTAATGTTGCAAAAATTAGAGCACATGATGCAAGCGGGAATCCAATAAATAACTTGAATGTAAATAAAAGTAATTAAAGAACTCAGGATTATTAATTGAAGAACCTAGAGAACGATGAAGAACGAACCAGTTGCTGCAAAAGTACAATGTTGAGGAAGATCCGACAGATCCGGCTCCTCCTCCTCCGCTCTCCTCTTCTCTCTCCCTATTTTCTAGATTACAACTAGAACTAACTAGAACTAGAACTAGAGAAACTAGAACTAGAACTAGATGAACTAGAACTAGATCTAGATGAACTAGAGGTAGAACTAGAAGAACTAGAGGGATCCTCTCTACTTGGATGAAGAATTGAAACCCTAGCTTTGATTCTGTAGAAGAGGTATGCCTCCAGGGGCTGGTGGGGGTCTGCTTATATAGTCCAGGAAGAGTAGCCCCCAAGAAATCTAGGAAGAGTAGCCCCCAAGAAATCTAGGAAGAGTAGATCCCAAGGAATTTCCACGTTATTCTCCACCATCCGATCAAACCGACCTTCATCGTGTGATTTTCCTCGATCCTTAGAGTCGGTGGGGCATAATCCCCGAGACTCGTGCTGATTGGCCAGCAGAGGAGGGCGGGCGCCCTGCCTCCAGGCCCGCTCGGCCTCCCGTTCGTTCCCGTGGCTTCTGGAGTCTTCTAGATGATAGAAAATTGCGCGGCACGTTAATATCTCTATGTAATCTCGACGTGTGGGCCTTTCTTCTGTATTTCCTGATAACCCCCTACAGAAATAGACAAACACCAAAACTCGTGGAATTCTGTCAGATAAAACCCTAAGTCTGGGTGTTGGTTGCATTTGGATCCTTTTCCATGATTAATTGATGGTTAAATATGAGCATTAAGGACCGTCAACAAGCTCCCCCAAGCTTAACCTTTGCTCGTCCCTGAGCAAAGCTAAAATCAACAAGAAAAATAGGGGTTACTTTTATGCCTCTTACTACAGGGTTTTTAAGTTATCACGAAGGTCTTAAGTGATTGAAAAACAGAATGATCAAGTCAAGCACTATGTCTCAAGTTCTTCTGTCTTACCTTTGTTCTGGAGTTTTTTTATAAGTCTGCAAAATGAAACTGAGGCATTGCCTTCTTCCCGAAAGATATATAAGTAGAGCTCTAAAAGTTTTAGCATACTTACTTTGCATTTTGCTATGTCAACGCTCGGAGTAAGGGAGAGGAATGTCATACTCCTAGATCAAGACCTTTGACCTTTTTGAGAAGTTTGTCATCTCTTACTGGCATATTGCTTATTAGAGGGACCATGGGCTATCATTTTTTTTATTTTTTTTCTTTTTTTCTCTCTTTTTTTAAGTGGGCAGCAAGTACCCCTAATTCCACTGTCGGACACATGTCCATTTTTTCCACTCAGGTGGGTATCTTTGTACCCCTAATTCTACTTCGGACACTTGTCCATTTTTACCTCTCGTCTCACTCTTTTTTTTTCGAATCAAATTTTTTTTTTGCATAGTCCCATGCCTCTAACGCAATAATACTTCGGAAGAGTGAATCTTTTATATTTTTAAAACAAAAAGATCTTGATCTTGGGAGCATGATAATTCTCTCAACCAAAACTACAAGAATTAACAATGGCTTGAACAAAGCAAGTGCCCACAGTTTTAATATTTATATCTTATAAGACTCTAGGTATTATGATCTCAGATTTTTTTATGAATTTTTAGATTTTAAAAAGATAAAATCTCCAAAACTCTAGCAAAACATGGAACAAGTTAAATAGTAGCTCAGACCTTCTCATATCATGTTTGTCAATTACCTAGACTTGAATCAAACTTTCTTTTTATTTTATTTAAAACTTAGGATTACACAAAACTATTGTATATTACTCAAAAGAAAAACTTTGTTTGGTTTCATGGTTATGCATTTTTTTATTTATTTCTGAATACTAGTAAATAAAACCAAGAAAGAAAAGTAATACTTATCTAGATAAACGTGGGGGTGCCTCCCCCAAGCTGGATGTTGACATAGTCGTTCACTCTTGTGGCCTGCATGTTCGGTCTCACTCTTCTTAAGCTTCAAAATCCTGCACAACCCAAATAGACAACAAAACTCGTGGAACATGTTAAGGGTTAGGTAATTGTCTAGAGCTTATGAGAGCTTAATGTGAGAATTCTATGAACTCAATCACATCAAGTTCCTCTACCAGGTTGTTTTGTGGCTCGAGATAGATTTTCAAGCGTTGACCATTTACCTTAAAAGTGTTACCTATGTCATCTTGGATGGTAATGGCTCCATGACTTGAAGTGTCAATAACCTTGTATGGTCCATCCCACTTACTTCGTAGCTTACCATGACCAAAGAGCTTAACTCTTGAATTGAATAGTAGAACCTTATCTCCAGGCTTAAACTCCTTGTGCTTGATTCTCTTATCATGCCATCGTTTTGTTCTCTCTTTATAGATCCTTGAATTGTGGTAGGCTTTCTCTCTCCATTCTTCTAGCTCAGATAGTTGCATCAGACGATTCTCGCTAGCGAGATGGAGATCCATGTTCCATTTTTTGAGTGCCTAATGAGCCTTAAATTCTACTTCCACAGGCAAGTGACAAGTTTTTCCATATACAAGTTGATAAGGTGACATGCCTATGGGTGTTTTGAATGCAGTTCTATATGCCCAAAGTGCATCAGGAAGTTTGTCCTTCCACCCCTTACCCATCTCATCTACGGTCTTTTGTAAAATATTTTTGATTTGTTTGTTAGATGTTTCGGCTTGACCGCTAGTCTGAGGATGGTATGGTGTTGCGACGTTGTGTCGAACTCCATGATCGGCTAGGTACTTTCGGAAGATTTTGTCGATGAAGTGGGAACCTCCATCGCTTATAACTATCCGGGGTATACCAAAGCGAGGAAAGATTACTTCATGGAACATTCTCTTGGCATGTTTTGAATCAGCTGATCGACAAGGTAGGGCTTCTACCCATTTGGACACGTAGTCCACAGCTACTAAGATATATTCGCAGTTCCCAGACATTGGGAATGGCCCCATGAATTCAATGCCCCAAACATCGAAAAGTTCTACTTGAAGATTATTTGTGAGAGGCATTTCATTTCGTGAGTTAATATTCCCATGTTTTTGACACCGGTGGCATCTCCTGACAAAGTCCTTTGTATCTTCATACATCGTTGGCCAGAAAAAACCACTTTGCCAAATTTTAGCATGTGTCCGGAATGCTCCATAGTGTCCTCCATATGGGGAGGCATGGCATCTTTCCATAATTGGAGTAGCCTCAGCCATAGGAACACACCTTCTCAAGAGTCCATCAGCGCAGACTCGGAAAAGATATGGCTCATCCCAAAGGTGGAAACGACTATCGTGAAGCAACTTCCTTTTGTTTGCACCAGGCGGGACATAGCCTTTTACTATAAAGTTTACGATGTCTGCATACCATGGATCTGCATGTGTTATCTTAAGCAGGGTGTCATCCCTTAGGTAGTCATTTATGGGAAGCTCATCATGTGTTTCCTTATATTGTAGCCTAGACAAGTGGTCGGCTACGGAATTCTCAACTCCCTTCCTATCTCGGATTTCTATGTCAAAGTCTTGGAGAAGAAGAATCCATCGAATTAGACGAGGCTTAGCATCTTTCTTAGTGAGGAGGTACTTGAGAGCAGCATGGTCTGAATAGATGATTATCTTTGCCCCCACTAAGTAAGATCTAAACTTGACTATAGCAAAGACAACAGCCAAAAGCTCTTTTTCAGTTGTAGTGTAATTGAGCTGTGGTCCAGACAAGGTTTTGCTAGCGTAGGATATGGCATAATGCTTTTTATCCTTGGTTTGTCCTAAAACGGCACCAACCGCAAAATCGCTAGCATCACACATGATCTCAAAAGGAAGATTCCAATCGGGTGGTTGGATGATTGGGGCTGAGATGAGTGCTTTCTTAATAGTTTGAAAAGATTCATGACACTCATCACTAAAGATGAAAGGTGAATCCTTAGCTAGGAGACTAGTTAGGGGTCTAGCAATTTGAGAGAAGTTCTTGATAAAGCGTCTATAGAACCCTGCATGTCCCAAAAAGCTACGGATTCCTTTCACATTCGTGGGAGGTGGAAGTTTTTCAATAACTTCAATCTTTGCTTTGTCCACCTCTATACCACGTTCGGACACTTTATGTCCTAGCACTATTCCTTCCTGAACCATAAAATGGCATTTCTCCCAGTTCAGGATTAAGTGTTTTTCTTCACATCGCTGCGAGACTCTATCTAAATTCTCCAAACAATGATCGAAGGTTTTGCCATAGACGGTAAAATCATCCATGAAAACCTCCATGATCTTCTCAATCATGTCCGAGAAAATAGACATCATGCACCGTTGGAAAGAAGCTGGAGCATTGCACAATCCGAACGACATTCGTCGGTATGCATAAGTTCCATACGGGCATGTAAAGGTAGTCTTTTCTTGGTCATCTGGGTGGATTGGGGTTTGGTGATACCTAGAATAACCATCAAGGAAATAGAAGAAAGAGTGGTTTGCAAGCCGTTCCAACATTTCATCTATGAAGTGTAACGGAAAGTGATCTTTCTTTGTAGCCTTATTGAGTTTTCGATAGTCAATACACATACGCCACCCAGTGACAATTCGTTGAGGGATGAGTTCATTCTTCTCATTCCTAACGACCGTCATTCCTCCTTTCTTTGGCACTACTTGGACAGGGCTAACCCACTCACTATGTGGCACAGGATAAATAATCCCATCACGATAGAGTTTGAGGACCTCTTTCTTAACAACCTCTCGCATAGCATTGCTAAGTCTCCGTTGTGGTTCCCTTGAAGGTGTAGAATTGGGATCAATAGGGATACGATGAGTGCAGAGAATGGGACTAATGCCCGTGAGATCCTCGAGAGAGTAGCCAAATGCTGATCTATGTCTTTCAAGAACAGTGACAAGTTGTTGTGTTTCATAATCGGAAAGCTTGTCACTGATAATTACTGGAGTTTTTGAGTTGTTGTGCAAAAAGACATATCTAAGGCCAGAAGGAA
This sequence comes from Sorghum bicolor, assembly GCF_000003195.3. Classification (NCBI taxonomy): domain Eukaryota; kingdom Viridiplantae; phylum Streptophyta; class Magnoliopsida; order Poales; family Poaceae; genus Sorghum; species Sorghum bicolor. The sequence continues at coordinate 24,508,716 of NC_012872.2, forward strand.
GAGGTTTTAATTCTATCGAAGGAGGTGAAGGTAGTTCATTTTTGTCTAGCTCAACGGGTTCTACCAACTCTTCTTCTTCTTGAAGAAAGTGTTCATGATTAAAGAATGGTTGGGCCATCTCCTCTTGAGTCAGCATTAAGATCTCCTCAATAGGATCTCGTTCAAGCTTGGGTTCCACTGTCGTATTAATTGATCTAGCAAGAGGAACAACAATAGTGGAATTCCCAACCTTGAAGTTTAAATGACCTCGTTGTGGTTGTTCTTGTAGAAGTTTCATGATTGGTCTACCAATCAAGAGAGGAATCTCCGTTATGTCATAAATGTGAAAACCTAGACATATTTCAGAGTCCTTGATTCTAACAGAAACTGCCCTTAATACCCCATGGCTTTCTAGAATTAATCCAAATGGACTTTGTAAAAGTTTTTGAGATGGGGTTATGGACTCATTGGGATAAGGAATGCCAGCTAACTCCTTGGAAATAACATTTATCCCAACATATGGATTGTAGTGGACCATCCTAGGGGACCCTCTAATTTGGCAAAGAAGAATGGTTGAAGGAGTGATGATTCGAGCTACCTCAGGAGGCAGCTCAGCTTCTGTTAGCCATTCATAACTCAGAATAGCCGAAAGGCTTTTGATGTGTTCTATGTCAACAGATTCTACTCTTAGAACAGATTGAGTGGTCCTTACTAGAGGTCGTGTTTGGATAGGAAAATTCGAGGTGTTTCCATAATCTTCAAAAAGATCTTCCTCGAATTCAAAGGGATGCTCTAAAGGTGGTGGTTCATCATCCCTTAGTTGGTTTTGCATTCCCTTATCAGGAGGTTTCTCTACAACCAAATTAATGGATGGGTCAGGTGGAATTTCTAACTCGGTTGCAAGTTCCTCATCTTTTGGTTTAGGATTAGGCTCGACTTCTTTTTCTTCTTCAGGAAACTCATCACACATGCCTGTGTAAGGGGTATTTTCAAGAATTCTTTCTAGGATAGCTCTCCCCTCATCTGTAAGTTTGTGTGTGAATGAGCCTCCTGAAGCAATGTCGAGGTGAAGAGCAGCTTCCTTGTTTAGACCACGATAAAAGTGGTAGTACAGTACATGGTCAGGCAGGGAAACGTTTGGACCGGAATTGGTAAGGCCTGTGAACCTAGCCCAAGCTGCTCCTAAAGTTTCCTTCTCTCTTTGTTTGAATGTAAGAATTTCAATTCTAAGGTCAGCAATTCGAAAAAGTGGGAAGAAAGTGAGACAAAAGTTGTCCCGAAGTTCATCCCAATTTCCATTAACGCCTCCTACAGAATGAGCATACCACTTTTTTGCTCTTCCCAAAAGGGAGAACGGAAATAATTTCCATTTAAGGGTTTCTTGGTCATGCCAGAAATAGATCGGCAAGAACACAACTACTCGGATTCTCTAAGGTGGGTGTATGGATCTTCATCTACTTGCCTAGAGAAGGGTTGCTCCTGAATCATGGCTATTAGATCAGGGCCGAGGTCGTAGCCATCTGTAAGAATTGGATGTGATGATGGTGGTGGCTCTAATAACTCGCCCTTTGGAGCAAAGAATTTTTAGATAGGAGTGAAATCCATGTGGTATGGTGAAAATGGTAAGGTGAGTGTGGTAAAAAAAAGGAAAATAAAAAGGATACACGGACGACTTGGTTCGAAACTAGCACAGCTACCGTTCCCCGGCAACGGCGCCAGAAAGCTTGTTGGGTATTTTAAACGCAAACAGAAAAATCCGCAAGCGCACGGATACCGATGTAGCCTTCACCCGGGAGTATTCCAGAGTATCGATTTTCCACAGGGAACGTGAGTGTACTAATTAAGATTCAAGATCGCCCAAGGATAACTATATAATTATTTTTGGTGGGAAGAGAGGAAGTTTCCTGAGAGTTCTCTAGTTGATCTAAGAATCAAGAATTACTTCAAGATTATCTATTTCGGGACATCAGAACACTAACCACAGAAAGAGATGAGAAGGGGGCTAGGAAGCTCTGACTACGGTCCTACAAACACCGATCCGAACGAGGTGGAATACGTCGACTGTTAGGGCTGTCACTACCCTAAGGCTACCACAACAATCCACAGGATTGGGTGCAATTCTAGGTAATTGCAAGACTAAACACCACGTCTAATCTATTAATTACTACTCTAATGTTGCAAAAATTAGAGCACTTGATGCAAGCGGGAATCCAATAAATAACTTGAATGTAAATAAAAGTAATTAAAGAACTCAGGATTATTAATTGAAGAACCTAGAGAACGATGAAGAACGAACCAGTTGCTGCAAAAGTACAATGTTGAGGAAGATCCGACAGATCCGGCTCCTCCTCTTCCGCTCTCCTCTTCTCTCTCCCTATTTTCTAGATTACAACTAGAACTAACTAGAACTAGAACTAGAGGAACTAGAACTAGAACTAGATGAACTAGAACTAGATCTAGATGAACTAGAGGTAGAACTAGAAGAAGTAGAGGGATCCTCTCTACTTGGATGAAGAATTGAAACCCTAGCTTTGATTCTGTAGAAGAGGTATGCCTCCAGGCGCTGGTGGGGGTCTGCTTATATAGTCCAGGAAGAGTAGCCCCCAAGAAATCTAGGAAGAGTAGCCCCCAAGAAATCTAGGAAGAGTAGCTCCCAAGGAATTTCCACGTTATTCTCCACCATCCGATCAAACCGACCTTCATCGTGTGATTTTCCTCGATCCTTAGAGTCGGTGGGGCATAATCCCCGAGACTCGTGCTGATTGGCCAGCAGAGGAGGCGGGCGCCCAGGAGGGTAGGGCGGGCGCCCTGCCTCCGGGCCCGCTCGGCCTCCCGTTCGTTCCCGTGGCTTCTGGAGTCTTCTAGATGATAGAAAATTGCGCGGCACGTTAATATCTCTATGTAATCTCGACGTGTGGGCCTTTCTTCTGTATTTCCTGATAACCCCCTACAGAAATAGACAAACACCAAAACTCGTGGAATTCTGTCAGATAAAACTCTAAGTCTGGGTGTTGGTTGCATTTGGATCCTTTTCCATGATTAATTGATGGTTAAATATGAGCATTAAGGACCGTCAACACGTGTGTGTATGGGTTTTCCTCACCTTCTCCTGAGAAAGGTTGTTTTTGAATAAATTCTATGTATTTGGGGTCTATCTCAAAACTAGATGCTATGATAGGCTTTGAAGATTTTGGTGGATCGAGATGTGTGCCCGTAGGTCTATGAAATTCATAGATAGACATGTTTGAATTCATAATAGACCAGAGATCGAGGATTAGATAAGAAGAAAGAATAGCAGAGATGAGGCAAAGGATAAAAGGAAAATATTTTTTTATTTTTTTTTATTTTTTAGAAAATGATTAAGCTAGTTTGTAGTCAACTCAGCAACCGTTTCCCCGGCAACGGCGCCAAAAATGATTGTTGACACTTGCTAACACCACTTGAATACTAGGTTGTCATCCCCAGCATGGCACTAGAGTGTACTATAGTATTTATATGCACACAGATAATCCGCAAGCGCACGGATACCGTTGAAGCTTTTACCCAGTTAAAGGTTTTATCGTATCCACAGGGAAACGGGAGAACTGATCTACGCTCTAACTTAACCAAGATAAGTAAATAGGTGTGAATCGGAAAGATGGTAGAATCAAATAAGAACAATATTAAAGGTAAGATAACAGTGAGTGATAATATGGGAATAGAGAGTGGAGCAATTCTAGTATATGGCCGGCCTCTCCTCTAATCCTCCTTCGCTCTCCATCTTGCTACTATCTAGATCTACTATAGTTTAGAGAAGAGAGGAGAGCTCTCATCTCTAAACCCTAGCTTTTGCTCTGTCTATGAATAATGAATAATGATCAAGGGGTTGCCTCCTCCAGGGGCCAGGGGGTCTGGTTTTATAGTCCCCTCAAGTGAACCTGGGCCGTCGGATCAAACCGACATTGATTGAACGGTTATTCTTGATCCTTTAGGTCGGTGGAGCATAATCCGCGAGATTGAGCGTGATTGGCCACAGGAGGTGGGCGGGCGCCCAGTAGGACAGGGCGGGCGCCCTGTCTCTGGCCCCGATTCACCTCCGCTTCGGTCTCATGGCTTCTAGAGTCTTCTAGATGTAAGATAATTGCACGGCACGTTAATATCTTTACGTAATCCCGACGTGTGGGCCTTTCTTCCTTATTTCATGATAACCCCCTGTAGAAATAGACAAACACCAAAACTCATGGAATTCTGTCAGATAAAACCCTAAGTCTTGATGTTGATTTCATTTGGATCCTTTTCTTTGTTTATTTGATAGTTAAATTTGATACTTAAGGACTGTCAACATTGGTGTAAAAGTGGATTTGCAAACACAAAGGGCTAATACCCGATTCAATGTTAAGGCGTGCCAGCCGATTTGACCTTACAACCGACAAAGGTGATAACTCGAATACTTTGGTACCAACAACAGCGATGCACCCGGATGCCACGGCCAAGAGGTATTCACGCGGAACTCGAGAATCCGTCGAGTTTGACTTGATGAATTCTTAAGAACTCATAAGTAAAAAGAAAATATGCGAGTTGACGAAGTCGTCGAAAGTAGATGCGAAAACAGATGTAAAAACTTTGTGTGTGATTGATTGGATTCTTCCTTATTACATCGCCATCAGGCCCATATTTATACTCTATCCTAAAGAGTTACAACCAAATACGATTAGAATCCTAATTCCAAACTAAACAGAATCCGTATATAAAACAAACTCTAACAATTATAGAAAATAACAGTAAGTCATCTATCCTGGGTGATCGGCACACCACCACCATCTCTCCGATGATTCCCATGTCTTTTTCACCACTATCGGGACATCATCCCCTATCGGCATCGGCAATTGTCAACAACAACCATTGGCATCGGTCAACCACCATTCCCGGACTTAATCATATCCTGCAACTCCACCATCGGTATTATAAGCCATCGGCAACTCCCTTGTCGACCAGCTACCCTTTTTCATCTACCGATCCAAGCTTCATGAACCTTCCTGATACGTGTCCAAAAACGGTGTCAACAGTTGGGCTGCGATGGCCACTCTTAGCCGAGCTTGTCAATCCGAAGGGTTGGGGTCTCGGGAGGCTAGGAGGCATTTCCAATTACATGAGTGTTGATATTTGGGAACACAATAAGGAATTGATCCGCAAGCGCACGGATATCGGTGAGCACTTCACCCGGGAGGTTATCCAGAGTTATCGTATTTATATTTTTACCACTAGGAGAAAGAGTGCATCTGACTAACCGGTCTATTACTACTAACCTTTAGGCACAAAGAATGTCTTTCGATGTGAGTGATAAATAGAGAAGACTGCAACCGTAGTCTCCTTCTAACCTTGGTAAGGATGATCTACTGTTCTAATGGGGAGGCTAACGGAATCTAGAAAACACAAAGGATGTTCGACCCGCACCTATAAACCCTATCCTTCCTGCTAACGAGATGTGATCTACAAAGGTAACTCGGAATTGTCACGTTCCTCACTACTACCACGGTCCAGCTAGTCAGGGAATATCTATGAGTACCCCAGCCTAAACACCACATTTACGCCAGTAATGATTACTCTAAACTCTACGCGAAGAGATTAAAGTAAACTCATAAACGATAAGAACAATAAAACAAGAACTTACTAGAATTTAGAAGTCGAATTACTGAAGAATCCTAGGAGCAAGCTTCGGGTTAGGAGAACTTGATCCCGCAGGTACAAGCTTGGAGTAGACACCGACAGGCCGGGCTTCCTCCAATCTACACCTCCACTCTATCTCTCTCAATCTAGTAGAAACTAGAAGATCTATTTCTACCTTACATTGGTTGCTAAGCCTAAAAAGAAATATTAATTAGAGAAGAGGTTTTCCTTCGAGGGCACCCCTCAGTCTCTATGATAATTTCTTCATGTCTTCTCCAGGGGCCAGGGGGCCTTGCTTATATAGTCCTCCCCTTCTATGCGTTTTTGGGTCGATAGGCGAGGTGGTACTATGTTTTTCTTGATCCAATAGGTCGGTGGAATATCCCGTGCGAAAGAGTCCTGATTTGGCTCCAACAGGGGGGCGGGCGCCTAGGCTACCAGGGCGGGCGCCCTGGGCCTGGCCCAATTTCGCCTCCGCTTCGGTCTTGTGGCTTCTGGAGTCTTCTAGATGATGAAAAATTACGCGATGCGTTGATATCTCTATGTAATCCCGACATGTGGGCCTTTCTTCCTTATTTCCTGATAACCCCCTACAGAAACAGATAAACAACAAAACTCGTGGAATTCTGTCAGATCAAACCCTAATTCTAGGTGATGGTTGCATATTGGTCCTTTCTCTTGTTTATTTGATAATTAAAATTGATACTTAAGAACCATCAACAAATACCCCCATACTTAGGCTTTTACTCGTCCTCGAGAAAATGATGGTTAAGAAAAATATCTGGGGTAAACATTTTAAAGCATTCTCTTTATAATTGCAGGGTGTTAAAAATTCACTGTGTACCATAGTCAGGGATGTATATGGTTAAGAGTAAAGATCCTTTCTTCTCAATCCTACCACTTGGAGCTTTTTTATATTTTTGAAAGAAAGTTAGCATACCTTTTTATCCTCATAGGTTCTCTCAGATCACTCATTATCTTTTATATATATCTCATTGAGGCTGTTTTATTTTGCAAAAATTCTCAAGCATACTTACTTTGCATTTATTGCCTGATCAAAACGGGATCCGAGGAGGGGAATGTCATACTCTTAGATCAAAGACTTTGGAAATTAAAAACTTTGTCAACTCTTGCTGGCATATTGCTTATTAGAGGGACCATGGGCTATCATTTTTTTAAGTGGATACCGAGGTACCCCTAATTCTACTGCCGGACACTTGTCCATTTTTCTGCGAGGTTGTCGAGCACTTGCTCCTTTTTATTTCCTCGAAATATTTCTATTTTTGCATAGCCCATGCCTCTAATGCAATAATACTTCGGAAGAGTGAATCTTACTGAAATAATGTCTTGATCTTAGGAGCATGATAAATCTCTCAACAAGGGTCTAACTCATTTTGAACAAACTCAATACAGAGCAGATAGCTTTTATAATCATAATTAATATTTTCAGTTTTATCAGGCATATAAAACACTGAGGATGGTAGCTAGAAATTTGAATATTTTGAAATAAATTCTCCAAGCAACAATGATATCAAGAATAAGAAACTCATACTCTATCATCACATATTCCAATTGACTTAAGTAACATAGGGTTTTAAAATGATTTTATAATAATTGCAAGTTTTTAGGAAATATCACAGATTGAGATTAGTCATGATTACAAAAATATTTTAATCCTTTTATTTTATCATGTCGGAAACAGTAATCTGCATAATCCAGAATAAATGTATGTGTAAAGTAAAGTGTGCAAAGTGTGTACCTGAATTGAGGAGTGGTGTAGTCGGAGTGTGTTTAGCATGTCGAGGGATCTCCCCCATACTTGTTTTCTGCTTTCTTGCACAAAAATAAAGTAGAGACACACAAGACATAATAATAATAATACTACTCTTTATTGATCTTGAGGCATTTAGTACAAAAGACTGATAGCAAACTGATAATAATAGTAAACTGATGTTAATAGCAAACTTAAACCGAATTTAAAGATAAATAACTAAGATGCATTGCCTCAAGGTCTAATCTAGATAACTTAACGGCGCTCTAATTCCTTGATCTTCTTGTTGGCACTGGCAAGATCCTGCCTAAGGCCTAGTATAATAGTGTTGTGGTTAGAGAGCTGCCTAGTAAGGGAATTAATCGAGGACTGGAGGTCTATGATAACTCTATCTAGCCTGCGAACTTCCTCATCAATATCCATTATAGTCTTGCGACGCTTGGAGGTGTCTCAAAAGCATTGAGAGAGTGCTTTGGGGCTGCCTTTGGAGGGACGAAACGGACTTTGGCTGCTCTAATCCCTTCAAAGTAAGGCCTTTCCTCCTCCGTAGTGTAGCGAATACTGCTGATCTCGCCGCTCCGGTTGGTCTTGACTCCAACGACCCTCTCATTGGGTCTAGGTGGAAGGATCCTTGTGTCGGTTGGCACCTTGATAGTGGTCTTCGTCTTGGATGATGATCCTTTAAGGAATAGGGGTTGTGGTGGTGCGGTGAGAACTGGTTGAGCATGGTAAGATTGGGCGGAGCTGCGTTGGCGTAATGGCATGGCTTCTAGCTGACGCTCTGTGTTGGCCGGGACGAGAGCACGGGCATCGGGGTCTTCCACAGGCTCCATGTTGAGGTTGAAGGGGACGACTTCCCAATCATCGAGGTACTTGTCGGCCATTGGAGTAGCAAGGAACTAATGAAATTTTAATTGAAGTGGAGCTAATCAAGCTCTAATTGAAGGAGAGAAAGCTTGGTGGCTTGGTGTTTGAAAACTGAGGTCAGGGGTCTGTTTATATAGGAGTCAAAAGGATGCCTCTATGGGTTGTTCGGGTTGCTCCCGTCGATGTGCGTGCAAAACTTTCCATCCGAGGGATTATTCGGATCACTATAAGTGCATTTTCCATAACAGAGAAAGTCGGGACCGAGAGGGAACAGGGGCTGGGCGCCCGCCCACTTGACCTGGGCGCCCGCCCTCTCTCTGGCCCCTCTGTGGGCCCACTTCTCCGAGCGTGTTTCTAGATGCGAAATTATTTAGAAAAATATATATATGACCCAAAACCATCAGACCAAAAGTGTCGGGCTCTAATTCTCCATGGGAAGGTAAAAATGGACTACGTCTATTTCTTCAAATTCCTCATTGGGCTCTAAAAATAATTTAAGACGTTGACCATTTACCTTGAATAACGTACCTTCGCTGTTTTGAAGTGTGATAGCTCCGTGGGATGATGAATTGATTACCTTGAATGGTCCTTCCCATTTGCTCCGGAGTTTTCCATGCCCGAAAAGCTTCACCCTGGAATTAAAAAGTAATACCTTATCTCCGGGTGTGAACTCCTTCTTCTTGATTCTCTTGTCATGCCACCTTTTGACTCTTTCTTTGTAGATTTTTGAATTGTGATATGCCTTCTCTCGCCATTCTTCCAATTCTGATAGTAGCATTCTTCTATAATCTCCAGCAACATCCAGGTCCATATTCCATCTCTTTATGGCCCAGTGTGCTTTGAACTCTAGTTCAACAGGTAGATGGCAAGTCTTCCCGTACACCAATTGGTATGGAGACATTCCAATTGGGGTCTTGTATGCTGTCCAGTATGCCCAGAGTGCATCGGGTAACTTGTCTTTCCACGCCGTTCCCATTTCATTTACTGTCTTCTGAAGAATATTCTTGATTTGTTTGTTGGAAGTCTCTGCTTGGCCACTTGTCTGAGGATGATAAGGGGTAGCGACGTTGTGACAGATTCCATGTCTTGATAGATATTGCTTGAAGCGTTTGTTGATGAAGTGTGCTCCTCCATCACTTATCACTACTCTGGGGACTCCAAATCTTGGAAATATAATTTCTTCAAACATCCTCTTTGAATTGACGTTGTCGGCATGCTTGCAAGGTAATGCCTCTACCCACTTGGAGACATAGTCAACTGCCACCAAGATGTACTCACACTTCTTTGATGGAGGAAATGGACCCATGTTGTCTATTCCCCAGACATCAAAGAGCTCAATCTGAAGGTTGTTGGTGAGTGGCATTGCATCCCTTGTATTTATGTTTCCGTGCCTTTGACATGGCCCACATCTTCTAATATATTGCTTCGTGTCTTCATACATTGTAGGCCAATAGAATCCACACTGCCAGATCTTTGAATGTGTACGGAATGCTCTATAGTGACCTCCATATGGTGATGAATGACATCTGTCGATGATCTTCCATCCTTCCTCAGTGGTCACACATCTCCTGAGTAAGCCATCAGAGCATACTCGGAAGAGGTATGGCTCATCCCATATATGTGAACGACTTTCTTGAAGAAGCTTCTTCTTGTTTGCTCCTGGTGGTACATACCCTGAAACCATAAAATTAACAATATCTGCATACCAGGGGTCAGACCTGTTAATCCCGTAGAGCATGTCGTCCCGGAGTGAATCATTGATGGGGGTTTCCTGTGGACTCTTAAAATACATTCTAGACAAGTGATCAGCAACAGAATTTTCTACTCCCTTTTTATCTTTTATGTCTAAGTCAAATTCTTAGAGTAATAAGATCCATCTAATCAGGCGAGGTTTAGCATCTTTTTTAGTGAGCAAATATTTTAGTGCAGCATGATCAGTGTAAACAATTATTTTAGCTCCAACTAAATAAGATCTAAATTTATCTATGACAAAGACAACAGCCAGAAGCTCTTTTTCAGTGGTTGCATAATTAAGTTGAGCTCCTGTCAGAGTTTTACTGGCATAAGCAATTGCATGATGCTTCTTATCTTTAGTTTGTCCCAATACTGCCCCCACAGCATAATCACTAGCATCACACATAATTTCAAAAGGCAACGACCAATCAGGGGGTTGAATGATTGGTGCAGAGATGAGTGCTTTCTTTAATAAATTGAAAGATGTTAGACATGCATCATCAAATTCGAAAGGAGCATCCTTGGCTAGCAAAAGAGTAAGTGGTCTAGCAATAAATGAAAAATCTTTTATGAATCTACGATAAAAACCAGCATGGCCAAGAAAGTTTCGAATTCCTTTTATGTTCACAGGTGGAGGTAGCTTTGTCTACCTCAATACTGTCACAGAACCGACCAAATTATAAGAGTTCAAGTGCAGAAACGATCGCTACGCAATCAAGTTTCTAAACTTGAGCCCATATAATCCCGGTAGTCAATCGAAATCACGAAGGACTTCAAACCAACTCGCAACAAACCAAGATCGTAATAGTTCAACATAAACACAACGATTGTTACATAGTCATTCATTGCCGTCGAAGCGGCGCCACATCGGAGTCATTAAGTTATTACAACTCAAGTTCAAAGTAGCGGAAGCAAAATAATTACACACGCTTGTTCAAAGTTCAGTTCACAAGTTTTGTTACTGCCAGAGTCTATGCCATCCTTCCAAAAGCATCACAGACGAGAAGATTAGAGAGCCGTGCCCAACGGTTAGTCCTCATCCCCAGCGGGATGGAGACAGGTCTTGCAGAAACCGTCATAGAAGATGTCATCAGCAACAGGTGGGAATAAACCCTGAGTACGAGAATGTACTCAGCTAGACTTACCCGTCTAGTAAAACATAAAAGACATCAAGAATCATGCAAGGCTTAGTATCAAGTGGAGCTGGTTGACTCACCTTTTGCCAAAAGCTTAACTTACAACTAAGTTATTTTAAGAGCATCATCTTTATTTAGCATCAACCTACCACTAGATTAGCACCTGTACTACAACACATCACTTGATTATTACAAACAATAATAACCATATCAAATTCATCATATGTTCTTCTTGCTATCATCATTATCATGAACCAAATTCATTAGTGAAAGCTACGTTTGCCGTTGCTCTGTCAAGTTCTCACTAACCGGGAGAGACGGCGATTCGAATCGAATTCCTATCCAGCTGGAGGATTATTCCTAGCACTCACGCAAGCATCCCCTGCCGGAGAGCCAACGGGTCACCTTTGGTACAACTCAGGAATCGCGGCTCCGATCAGCGCCGCACTCCCAGGGCTACCACTCTGCCAGGGAGGTCAGGAATTTTAACTCACCTGCCTTTGGACTTACGCCAATGGTCCCCCGCACACCGCACTTCCTCCGGTAGTGCGCACTTTATACTTGCCGGTCTTCCGGCCTGAGTCGTACTACTCGGCTTCGCGGTCGGAACGAGTTATCCGGCCAACTAAGTATTAGGCATGCGTTCAACATGACAAGAGGACGTACAACGATCAGTCCTTAGCTGCCACAGACGGAGTTACTACACACTTGCAAAACTCCGCCCGGCTTAAGTCAATTTAATCAGGTTCCATCCACGATAGCACATATAGACCATCGTGACCCGACACAACCCTATATCGCGCGGATGACAGGATATCACCCGACTTCTACCGATTAAAGCATGGCTAAGCAGCTACTCGACCCTAACTCTACAACCAGGGTAGGTAAGTTATCTGGTCAAGGATAGAGTAGAATGCAGCAACAGTTTCATCACAACTCCTATACGTAATGCATCAATAGATATAACGTATTAAGTAAACTTTTCGAAAATAAAGGGAGACTTAGAATGCTCCGGGGCTTGCCTTTCACGAACGATGCCGGCTTGTGGTTCGGGCACTCAACATCTTCTTCGGGCTCCTTGAGTCCGACTTGCTGGACCCCCACCTCCTGGCTGCCTTCCTGGCCTTCGGGATTCGCTTGGAGCTCGAAGGAAACTGCCACGTCCGGTGCACCTATTGCATGCTCGAACAATAAGAAGATGCACATGCTAACGATGAATGCTTAATAACACAGCAACTCACTGGACACTCATTTACGGAGCAACAGTCATACAAGCTCACACAAGTAAACAAGTTAATGCAACCCAAAACTTATCATGCTACTAAAACAGCAAGCAACACAAAACAAGTATGCTCAGTAAATAAATCATAACTGAAGGTAGACAGATCCAATAAATATGAGTAAGGACATTCTGGAAAGCTTATGAAATTGCCTACAACTCACCTTTAGACATGACAGCAAGATTCATACTTAAAACTGGTCATTTAAACAAAGTTCCAGGTTCTGTCCCAGAAAAACAGAGAACACCCAATTCTGGAACCCAACTTGGACAGCCATAACTTTTAAACTATTTGGCCAAATGACCTCAAATTTAAACCCTAGTTAGTTCAGCAAATTTAGAACAACTTTGCTTTAGACAAGGTTCACAGAAAGTCAAGTCATCATTAAATAATAACCAAATTTCTCCCTTGCTGTCCAGAACAGCATTTAACCCTATACTTAATTATTTAATGACATGACCAAAACACAAACCATGCCAACCACATGGCCTAAGAGCACAAACATTTTACAAAGTTACCAGATCATCAGATGAAAACCCCAAAACATTTATTAAACAAGACTTTTATTAATTAACTCTGGATAAGGGCATATTTACAAGATATTAGTTAAAGTGCTCAGAAAAATCTACAAAAATTACAGAGGCACAAGTATAACATCAGATCATCACCATAAAAATTTCAGGACCATTGCACATGCCAAATTAAAGATATGCATTTAACATGTATTAAGACATTTATTTCATAAATTCATAAACATGACTTATATGGTGTCAAACAACAGATTTCAGATTATTTACATCTTAGGAATACCATAAATAAGCTTACCACCAAAGTAGAACACCAGCATAAGCACCAATTATTTTATATGATTTAATTAAAGAAACAAGCCATATTTCAAACACAAATTACATATCACAACTGCAGTGCTCCAAAAATCAAGAAATAATTATCAGAGCACTCTAATGCCATGCAAAGACCACTATAAAATTTTCACGATAAGCTAAGCAGTATAACCAGAGATATGCATTTATCCATAAATAACAAGATTAATTCCTTAATAAATAATTTCTCAGAAAACATGATTCATTTTATATTTTTTTAAATACTAGCCATCTCAAGAAACAACACAAAATTTGTTTCACAAATTTTGGATCTCAGAAACAGGAGATATGATTTTTGCAAGAAAGACAAAAATCAGGATTTTGAATAAAAGAAAAGGAGGGAAAGAGAGAGTCGCTGACAGTAGGTCCCATCTGTCAGGCTCTTCTTCCTCACGGCCGAGGCGACTTTCGCCGGCGATTTCTCCGCGACGGCGAGGTCTCCGGCCAAACCAAGGGCATCAACGTGATCCCCAAACCCTAACGACTCGATTGAACCCATTTTTCCCACGGCGGAGCCACCGGAAAGGGCTCACCGTCGACAATGGCGGCTCGGCGGAGGTGCTCGGCGTTACGCCGGAGCCCTCAGGCCGGTAGAGCGTGACCTAAGGCCTTCTACAGCACCAGCGGACTACGGCGAAGCTTCCTAGGTGCGCGGCTTGGCCTGGATCCCCGTGGAACACGCTGGCCACGAGAGCACCCAACTCCGGCGGAAGCACGGCGGCGCTGCGCACCGTGTCCGGCGACGGAGAACCCGGTAGAGCGTCCACCAGATGGCGCAAAAGCTCGCTAAGGACCTAAGCTACCTCTAGGACCTAACCAGAGACGATGAGAAGCTTCACAGCGCTCGGCATTGAGTTCGCCGGAGAAGAAGGTCACGGCGGACCGATTTGGGAGAAGAAGAGAATGTCGGCTCACCGGTGGGTTTCTCGGCGAGTTAGAGGGTGGAGCTTGGAGAGCGGCTCACGGCGGAGCTTTGGGTGGAGTTTGGTGGACGGAGGCGCAGAGAGGAGCGCACACGAGCTCGCCGGAGTGAGCTCGCGGCGGAGGGCTCGCTGCGGGAGCTTTTCTGGCGAGTGGAGGCGAGGAAGAGCGAAGTGGACGCGTCCACTCTGCGCGGGCGACGCCGTGGAGGTCACGCACGCGACGAGAGCTGACAGGCGGGGCCAGGAACGGCATATGGGCACCAATTGTCGCCGTTGTGCTGCCGCCGGTCGGCCACGTCGGCGAGCTCCAAGTCGATTCAGAGAAAGCAATGGCCGACTGACAGAGTGACTTTGCCGATGATTATCTCCGAAACCAGAGCGAATTAGGAGATGGCGTAGTTGACAAACTTGGAGTACTAAGCGAGATCTACAACTTTGTCAACTGGAGCAAGAGCTAGATCGGCCTGGATTGAGAGTTATGAAATTTTCAAAATCAAACAAGCAAACTGGTTTCGATCCAGGACTTAGAAAATTTTCTTGGAAACAGCCCCAATTCTGCCTTGTGGACCACTTTTGAGCTATTTGTGTTCATTTTCATGAGATGGCCATAAAATAACTTTTGTTCCATATAAAATTTGCTACAACTTTTCTGTAGAAAGTTTTGACATGCAAACATTTTATGAAGCACTTTTTAAAAGCCTAAGCCAAAGAGGTTTCTAGGGCCTATTTTCATAAGTATGACTTAAAAGCATATTTTGGAAAAGTGATCAACATGAACATTGTTCCCAAGATGAAGTTGAGCATAGATAAACTAATTACCAAAGCATTAAGCACAAACACAAGCATTGTTCACTCAAACATAAGCATAGGAAGCCTATTTAAGCAATTTAAAACACATTTTTGCATAGAATGACATGGCTCAAGATAGATGATGATCATGATATGCTTTGAATGGATGATGATGCTCATGCTATGCACATGACTAATGTAACCATAACACTGGGATGTTACAGCCCTCCCCCCTTACAAAAATCTCGTCCCGAGATTTGAAAGCTTACTGATTTTCGAAGAAGGTTTTGTAAACTTCTTTCAGATAATCCTCCGTCTCCCAAGTGGCATCTTCTTCTCCATGGTTACTCCACAACACCTTGTAGAGCTTAACCACACGATTATGCGTTTCCCGTTCCTTGTGATCCAGAATCGCTACGGGCTTCTCCTCATACACCAGGTCTGACTTCAACTTGATATCTCGAACTTCCACTCGTTCCTCCGGTACACGA
Organism: Sorghum bicolor; assembly: GCF_000003195.3. Classification (NCBI taxonomy): domain Eukaryota; kingdom Viridiplantae; phylum Streptophyta; class Magnoliopsida; order Poales; family Poaceae; genus Sorghum; species Sorghum bicolor. The sequence continues at coordinate 24,524,213 of NC_012872.2, forward strand.
AGGCATTTCTTCAACTGTGATACGTGGAAGACAGGGAAAATAGCTCGAAGCGCAACTGGGAGTTGAACTTTGTATGCCACATTCCCTTTCTTTTCGAGAATCCGTCAGGGCCCCACATAGCGAGGTGCAAGCTTTCGCTTGACTCCGAACCTTTGTACACCCTTCATTGGAGACACCTTGATGTACACATGGTCACCAACTGAAAACTCAATTGGCTTCCTTCTCTTGTCGGCATAACTTTTCTGACGAGCTTGAGCAGCTTCCAGATGTTGCTGGATAATACGGACTTTCTGCTCCGCTTCGTTCACGAAATCGATGCCATAAAACCTTCGCTCTCCAGCTTCTACCCAATTCAATGGGGTTCGACACTTCCGACCGTACAAAGCTTCAAATGGAGCCATCTTGATACTCTCCTGATAACTATTGTTGTAGGAGAACTCTGCTAATGGCAACCACTTAACCCAAGAACCTTTTGAGGAGAGAGCACATGCCCTCAACATATCTTCAAGGATCTGGTTAACTCGTTCAGTTTGCCCAGCTGTTTGGGGATGATAAGTAGAGCTGCGGACTAAATGAGTACCAATTTGCTCATGCAGACATTCCCAAAAACGAGCAGTGAACTGGGGTCCACGGTCAGATATGATTGTTCGAGGCACACCATACTGACGAACAATGTGCTCGAAATACAACTCTGCATACTGATGGGGACGATAGTCAGTTCGGACTGGAATAAATCGAGCAACCTTGGTCAAACGATCTACAACCACCCAGATGGAGTCGTAACCCTTAACAGAAATTGGGAGTCCACTGATGAAATCCATGCTGACTTCTTCCCATTTCCAACCAGGAATTGACAAGGGTTGAAGCAAACCAGCTTTCATGTTAACCGCCTTCACGCGACAACAATTGTCACAACGAGCGACAAAAGCAGCTATCTCCTTTTTCATCTTTGTCCACCAAAACAACGGTTTTAAATCCTGATACATCTTGCTACTACCAGGATGGATAGACAATTTGGATGAATGAGCTTCAGATAGGATCTGATTTCGCAGCTCACGGTCTTTTGGGACCACAAGTCGATCCTTGAACCAAAGAATTCCGTTCTCATCGACCCGGAAATGCTTGGTTTCTTCTTCCTTCATTTTCCTCTATATATGGTGGATGCCTACATCTGTCTGCTGCAATTCGATGACTCGATTGCGAATGGTACTTTCCAGAGAAATCTGGTTGAGTACAAGTGGATGCATAAGATGTGACAACAACGGATCTTCCACTTGGATTGAGTGGCAGTGCGCTTTCCGACTCAAGGCATCCGCCACCACGTTTGCCTTGCCCGAATGATAGTGCACTTGGAGATTATAATCTTTAATCAACTCAAGCCACCTTCGCTGCCTCATATTCAGTTCAGGTTGAGTGAAGATATACTTGAGGCTCTTATGATCGGTGTAAATATTACACAGATTACCCAGCAGATAATGCCTCCAGATTTTCAAAGCATGAACAACTGCTGCCAATTCTAAGTCATGAGTAGGGTAATTGACCTCATGCTTTCGAAGTTGGCGCGAGGCAAACGCGATAACGCGACCTTCTTGCATCAACACACAGCCTAAACCAATGCCTGATGCGTCACAAAAGACATCAAAGGGCTTCTCGATATCAGGTTGAGCTAGGACAGGAGCTGATGTCAGCAATGTCCTCAACTTGTGGAATGCCTCTTCACACTCAGGTGTCCACACAAACTTTTCATCTTTCTAAAGTAGACGAGTCATAGGTTTGGATATTTTGGAGAACTCCGGAATGAATCGACGGTAATACCCAGCAAGACCAAGAAAACTCCGAACCTCGTGCACCGAAGTTGGAACTTTCCAATCCAGCACTTCTTGCACCTTAGCCGGATCCACTAATATGCCTTCTTCAGATAAGACGTGGCCCAAGAAAGGTACTTTCTTTAGCCAAAACTCGCATTTGCTAAACTTAGCATAGAGCTGATGTTCACGCAAACGTGACAATACTATACGCAGATGCTCTGCATGCTCCTCTTCATTGCAAGAATATACCAAGATATCATCAATGAAGACCACTACAAACTTGTCCAATTCGGGCATGAACACCGAATTCATAAGATACATGAAGTGAGCAGGTGCATTCGTAAGCCCGAAGGACATGACAAGGTACTCATACAACCCATACCTCGTCGAGAAAGCTGTCTTAGGCACATCCTCAGGACGGATCTTGATCTGATGGTACCCAGATCGCAAATCAATCTTGGAGAATACCTTAGCTTTGGACAACTGATCAAACAAAATATCAATGCGAGGAAGAGGGTATTTGTTCTTGATAGTCACCGCATTTAGGGGACGATAGTCCACACACATGCGCAAAGATTGATCCTTCTTCTTCACAAAGATAGCCGGACAACCCCAAGGAGAAGAACTAGGACGAATAAGACTCTTTTTCAACAACTCATTAAGTTGGGTCTTAAGCTCAGCTAACTCATTGGGTGGCATTCTATAAGGTCTCCTAGAGATAGGAGCGGTGCCTGGAATTAATTCAATCTTGAACTCCACATCCAGATCCGGAGGAAGCCCGGGCAAATCATCAGGAAACACGTCCAGAAACTCACACACCACCGGAATATCCTGAATAGCCTTAGATGTAACTGCATTCACAGTGCTACGGATTTGAATATCACGAGGGAGTTGCACTAGAAATGCCTCCTAGGTATTTGGGTCTCTCAACATCACTACACGAGTGGTGGTGTCGATAAGAACTCCATTACCACTCATCCACTTCATTCCCAGGATTACTTCTATGCCCACACCGGGTAGAACAACCAGATCAGCAAGAAACTGACGGTCTCCTATTTCCAGAGTTGCCCCCAAAACCACTTGATTGGTGGAAATATCATTTCCCGCAGCACTAATACAATAACTGCCCTTATCAAGTGTAACGGCCTTGATGCTATGCTTAGACACAAATTCAGAACTCACAAACGAATGCGATGCTCCAGAATCAAAAAGCACAAGTGCATCATGTTGATTGACTAGAAACTTACCAGCCATGACTACCTCACCAGCAGGGATTGCCTCCACGGTTGTGTAATGAACACGCCCCTGACGGACGTTCCCTTGGTTGCCCTTCTTTGGCGGGTAAGCACAGTTGCTCTGCCAATGCCCGGTCTGATTGCAATTCCAGCACGGATGGTTGGCAGGTGGAGTCTTGGCATAGTTGGGACCCGTATTGCCCCTAGGAAGAGCAATAGAGTACCCCTTGCGAAAACCCGTCTTGGCCTGATTCTTCTTCACCGGAGGGCGGTATCGCTGGTTGGGGGTTGGAGCACGGAACGGTGGCTTAGCTGCCACTGGAGCCTTGGACTGAGATGACCCTGCCCCGGCCTCAAAAGCCCTCTTGCGAGTCTTGGTCGCAGTGTACACAGTGTTATAGTTCTCTTGAGTGAGAGCATCACTGACAAACTCATTGAAAGTTGCACACTTAGTGCGGCCCATAGTCTTCAACAATTTGGGACCCAAACCCTGCTTGAAACTAGCGATCTTCTTCGTCTCCGTGTTCACAAAATCAGGAGCATACCTTGACAAGTGATTGAAAGCATGCAAATACTCCTTCAGAGTCTTGTTGCCCTGAGTCAACTGCATGAACTCGGTGTGCTTCATCTCCATAACACCAGGAGGAATGAAATGCCCTTTGAAAGCCTCACGGAAAAGATTCCAATCGATCACTGTATCAGCCGGAAGAGCTTCCCGGTACTGATTCCACCAGATGCCTGCCGGACCTTGCAGCTGGTGAGCTGCATACTCCGCCTTCAAACCTTCAGTCAACCGAAGTAGGCGAAACTTTTGTTCCACCATATTCAGCCACTCTTCAGCTTGAAGGGGTTCTTCGGCTTCTCTGAAAGGTGGGGGCTTCGTATCCATGAAGTCCTTGAAGCTACTGTACTGGTTAGGAGCTGGCCCTTCCTGTGCATTACGACCACCCTGATTTGCCATCCGATTGATGGTCTCGGTGAGCATCCTCTGATTTTCCACAATCATTTGCATCAATTCAGCTGGATTTGGTGGTAGAGGAGGAGGGGGTGGATTCATGTTTGCACGCTGTTCCGCACCTCGGGTGCCATGAGATATCTGTAAAGACACAGTCAGTGAGCATTGATGATGACAAGATTTGCCGTAGAAGAACTTATATTCATGCCTGAAAGTATTCGAGAGAATAGCTTTACAGAAAGGCACAACAATTCAATTCCACAAAACAACATCACCAATCCAACACATGACATAGATATCCGCAATACGCACCACAACGGAAAACATCGGCATAACATAACGATCATATTAGATTGCACAAGGGGTCCATAAAGTTATTACACTATTACCATACATGCCATGAGTCAAGGTCAAAGTTTCGGATTACAACATGGTTACAACAGCACCACGGCCGACTGGCACACTACAAAAGATCCTGGCATCACACTACCCACTACTCCCTACACTCCAGGCTCGTCGTCCGAGTCAGCGTCGAAGATCGCCTCTCCATCCTCGTCACTAACCGGCTCAAGCTCCTCGTCCTCCACGTCCTCGTGCAAAGGTGGTGCAGCCGCTGCTGGTCCATCGACCTCCATACCATCATCATCGGCCACAATCACTTGAGATCCCACCTCTGGATACACTGGGATAGGGCGAGGAATAGGGTGTAGCAAGTTGTTGAGACGGTGAATCTCCACAAGACTAGCCTCAATCTGATCCTGCAGATAGTTCTCCCGCTCAAGCGACTGAACTCGGTGCATCTCCCATGCTTGGCGCCTGTTCTCCGACATGCGGAGTGCAGTATCCCTCTCACGGGTGAGCTGCACCAAGCGCTCCTGCAAGGTCTCCCTCTCTCTAGCTAACTGGCTCATCTGATCCTGCTTATGATCTCTCTCTCTAATGGCCTTCACCCACTGCTGCCTACGGTACTCCGCAATGTCTTCCCAGTCATTGCGGTCCTTCTGAGCTTGCTCCAGGAGTCTAGCTTGCTTGCGAAACTTGCGAGCATGCTTTTCAGCCTTCCGCTGCATCTCCTGGGCCTTGCGAACAGCCACCATCACCTGTGCATAGGTGCCCTCTCGCTGACTGATCAGCTTGAGCACAGCCATCATAGCACTCATAGCAGGACTAGAGCTCTCAGCTCTCTCTCCCCTGCCTCGAACCAAAGCACAACCATCAGCCTGTTTCCACTCCGCGGCTGCTGGGTCAGCACTAGGAATGGAGGCCGCTGGTCCTCCTGTCAGCTCGTCACCACACCTCTGACAGATATCGAGTAGGATAGTCTGGGCTGCAACCTGAGCTGCCTCCCAGGGAGTCTGCCCATCTGAGCTGCAAGTCCAGCCTGTCCATGCAGGCTTGTCCCCATGTGGAGGAACAACTCCCTGCACAGCAAACCACTGGATCCCTCCTGTGCTCTCCATCTCCCACCAAGAATACTGAGGTGGCTCAGTATACCCAACAGTCCGTAACACTCTCCAGAGCAGGGTAGGAGTGCCAAACTCGTGCAAGAAAGTGTCACTGGGACGGGGTGAAGCGGGTGCGTCCATCTGTGAAAAGGAATGGGAATACCATGGGTAAAAGAGGATTAGTTGAAGCAACATTTATTTATTTAAAAGGGACGAAATTGTAAGGGAAGGAGTAGACAGAATGTATGTATGAATGCGACATGATGCATGACGAACCGTACGTCCTCACAAACTTAGAAATTAATATTCTAACGGATATACGGTGGCATACATTCGTCTCTCGATACGATAACTATCGGTTTACACGTGCGCTGTTAGAGTACCTGCAGAAAACTTCATTTCAGCCCAACAGTTCCCAATATATCACTCAAGAAAGCAGTAAACTAAGTGCACATTGCTTGGACATGCCCAACATGCACAAACAATGACACCACAGCTACCCGAGAATTTAAATGCTCCCCAATTAAGTTTCTTTCGTGGTTCCATGGTTTCGACATGTAACCACTCCAGAAAACCACCGCGAACACTCCCCTAGACCGCCGTTCAGACGATCATGCTCTCACAGCTCCCACTTACCTGGGCGTAGGTGCGACGTTGCATAATTTAAATCTAGCGACATATGTGGCTAATTCACATATGAAGGCTACCTCCATCATTAGACCACAGGGTAGCATAGTGCGATCATCACACATCCATATCTGAGTACTGCCGGAGATGCATAAATAAAAACCCCCCAAGTCAGTACTTAGATAGCCACCTAGAGTCCTTATGTGGGCAAGGAGGATTCGACCACTGGCATAACTTAGTTAATTGTTTTACACCATTTTGTTTTAAAACTCTTTTGTTTTAAAAACACAAACGCTGCATTTATAATGCTGAACTTGCTCCGATGCCAGCTGTCACAGAACCGACCAAATTATAAGAGTTCAAGTGCAGAAACGATCGCTACGCAATCAAGTTTCTAAACTTGAGCCCATATAATCCCGGTAGTCAATCGAAATCACGAAGGACTTCAAACCAACTCGCAACAAACCAAGATCGTAATAGTTCAACATAAACACAATGATTGTTACATAGTCATTCATTGCCGTCGAAGCGGCACCACATCGGAGTCATTAAGTTATTACAACTCAAGTTCGAAGTAGCGGAAGCAAAATAATTACACACGCTTGTTCAAAGTTCAGTTCACAAGTTTTGTTACTGCCAGAGTCTATGCCATCCTTCCAAAAGCATCACAGACGAGAAGATTAGAGAGCCGTGCCCAACGGTTAGTCCTCATCCCCAGCGGGATGGAGACAGGTCTTGCAGAAACCGTCATAGAAGATGTCATCTGCAACAGGTGCGAATAAACCCTGAGTACGAGAATGTACTCAGCTAGACTTACCCGTCTAGTAAAACATAAAAGACATCAAGAATCATGCATGGCTTAGTATGAAGTGGAGCTGGTTGACTCACCTTTTGCCAAAAGCTTAACTTACAACTAAGTTATTTTAAGAGCATCATCTTTATTTAGCATCAACCTACCACTAGATTAGCACTTGTACTACAACACATCACTTGATTATTACAAACAATAATAACCATATCAAATTCATCATATGTTCTTCTTGCTATCATCATTATCATGAACCAAATTCATTAGTGAAAGCTACGTTTGCCGTTGCTCTGTCAAGTTCTCACTAACCGGGAGAGACGGCGATTCGAATCGAATTCCTATCCAGCTGGAGGATTATTCCTAGCACTCACCCAAGCATCCCCTGCCGGAGAGCCAACGGGTCACCTTTGGTACAACTCAGGAATCGCGGCTCCGATCAGCGCCGCACTCCCAGGGCTACCACTCTGCCAGGGAGGTCAGGAATTTTAACTCACCTGCCTTTGGACTTACGCCAATGGTCCCCCGCACACCGCACTTCCTCCGGTAGTGCGCACTTTATACTTGCCGGTCTTCCGGCCTGAGTCGTACTACTCGGCTTCGCGGTCGGAACGAGTTATCCGGCCAACTAAGTGTTAGGCATGCGTTCAACATGACAAGAGGACGTACAACGATCGGTCCTTAGCTGCCACAGACGGAGTTACTACACACTTGCAAAACTCCGCCCGGCTTAAGTCAATTTAATCAGGTTCCATCCACGATAGCACATATAGACCATCGTGACCCGACACAACCCTATATCGCGCGGATGACAGGATATCACCCGACTTCTACCGATTAAAGCATGGCTAAGCAGCTACTCGACCCTAACTCTACAACCAGGGTAGGTAAGTTATGTGGTCAAGGATATAGTAGAATGCAGCAACAGTTTCATCACAACTCCTATACGTAATGCATCAATAGATATAGCGTATTAAGTAAACTTTTCGAAAATAAAGGGAGACTTAGAATGCTCCGGGGCTTGCCTTTCACGAACGATGCCGGCTCGTGGTTCGGGCACTCAACATCTTCTTCGGGCTCCTCGAGTCCGACTTGCTGGACCCCCACCTCCTGGCTGCCTTCCTGGCCTTCGGGATTCGCTTGGAGCTCGAAGGAAACTGCCACGTCCGGTGCACCTATTGCATGCTCGAACAATAAGAAGATGCACATGCTAACGATGAATGCTTAATAACACAGCAACTCACTGGACACTCATTTACGGAGCAACAGTCATACAAGCTCACACAAGTAAACAAGTTAATGCAACCCAAAACTTATCATGCTACTAAAACAGCAAGCAACACAAAACAAGTATGCTCAGTAAATAAATCATAACTGAAGGTAGACAGATCCAATAAACATGAGTAAGGACATTCTGGAAAGCTTATGAAATTGCCTACAACTCACCTTTAGACATGACAGCAAGATTCATACTTAAAACTGGTCATTTAAACAAAGTTCCAGGTTCTGTCCCAGAAAAACAGAGAACACCCAATTCTGGAACCCAACTTGGACAGCCATAACTTTTAAACTATTTGGCCAAATGACCTCAAATTTAAACCCTAGTTAGTTCAGCAAATTTAGAACAACTTTGCTTTAGACAAGGTTCACAGAAAGTCAAGTCATCATTAAATAATAACCAAATTTCTCCCTTGCTGTCCAGAACAGCATTTAACCCTATACTTAATTATTTAATGACATGACCAAAACACAAACCATGCCAACCACATGGCCTAAGAGCACAAACATTTTACAAAGTTACCAGATCATCAGATGAAAACCCCAAAACATTTATTAAACAAGACTTTTATTAATTAACTCTGGATAAGGGCATATTTACAAGATATTAGTTAAAGTGCTCAGAAAAATCTACAAAAATTACAGAGGCACAAGTATAACATCCGATCATCACCATAAAAATTTCAGGACCACTGCACATGCCTAATTAAAGATATGCATTTAACATGTATTAAGACATTTATTTCATAAATTCATAAACATGACTTATATGGTGTCAAACAACAGATTTCAGATTATTTACATCTTAGGAATACCATAAATAAGCTTACCACCAAAGTAGAACACCAGCATAAGCACCAATTATTTTATATGATTTAATTAAAGAAACAAGCCATATTTCAAACACAAATTACATATCACAACTGCAGTGCTCCAAAAATCAAGAAATAATTATCAGAGCACTCTAATGCCATGCAAAGACCACCATAAAATTTTCAGGATAAGCTAAGCAGTATAACCAGAGATATGCATTTATCCATAAATAACAAGATTAATTCCTTAATAAATAATTTCTCAGAAAACATGATTCATTTTATATTTTTATTAAATACTAGCCATCTCAAGAAACAACACAAAATTTGTTTCACAATTTTTGGATCTCAGAAACAGGAGATATGTTTTTTGCAAGAAAGCCAAAAATCAGGATTTTGAATAAAAGAAAAGGAGGGAAAGAGAGAGTCGCTGACAGTGGGTCCCATCTGTCAGGCTCTTCTTCCTCACGGCCGAGGCGACTTTCGCCGGCGATTTCTCCGCGACGGCGAGGTCTCCGGCCAAACCAAGGGCATCAACGTGATCCCCAAACCCTAACGACTCGATTGACCCCATTTTTTCCACGGCGGAGCCACCGGAAAGGGCTCACCGTCGACAATGGCGGCTCGGCGGAGGTGCTCGGCGTTACGCCGGAGCCCTCAGGCCGGTAGAGCGTGACCTAATGCCTTCTACAGCACCAGCGGACTACGGCAAAGCTTCCTAGGTGCGCGGCTTGGCCTGGATCCCCGTGGAACACGCTGGCCACGAGAGCACCCAACTCCGGCGGAAGCACGGCGGCGCTGCGCACCGTGTCCGGCGACGGAGAACTCGGTAGAGCGTCCACCAGGTGGCGCAAAAGCTCGCTAAGGACCTAAGCTACCTCTAGGACCTAACCAGAGACGATGAGAAGCTTCACAGCGCTCGGCATTGAGTTCGCCGGAGAAGAAGGTCACGGCGGACCGATTTGGGGGAAGAAGAGAATGTCGGCTCGCCGGTGGGTTTCTCGGCGAGTTAGAGGGTGGAGCTTGGAGAGCGGCTCACGGCGGAGCTTTGGGTGGAGATTGGTGGATGGAGGCGCAGAGAGGAGCGCACACGAGCTCGCCGGAGTGAGCTCGCGGCGGAGGGCTCGCTGCGGGAGCTTTTCTGGCGAGTGGAGGCGAGGAAGAGCGAAGTGGACGCGTCCACTCTGCGCGGACGACGCCGTGGAGGTCATGCACGCGACGAGAGCTGACAGGCGGGGCCAGGAACGGCGTATGGGCGCCAATTGTCGCCGTTGTGCTGCCGCCGGTCGGCCACGTCGGCGAGCTCCAAGTCGATTCAGAGAAAGCAATGGCCGACTGACAGAGTGACTTTGCCGATGATTATCTCCCAAACCAGAGCGAATTAGGAGATGGCGTAGTTGACAAACTTGGAGTACTAAGCGATATCTACAACTTTGTCAACTGGAGCAAGAGCTAGATCGGCCTGGATTGAGAGTTATGAAGTTTTCAAAATCAAACAAGCAAACTAGTTTCGATCCAGGACTTAGAAAATTTTCTAAGTGTTGGAAACAGCCCCAATTCTGCCTTGTGGACCACTTTTGAGCTATTTGTGATCATTTTCATGAGATGGCGATAAAACAACTTTTGTTCCATATAAAATTTGCTACAATTTTGCTGTAGAAAGTTTTGACATGCAAACATTTTATGAAGCACTTTTTAAAAGCCTAAGCAAAAGAGGTTTCTAGGGCCTATTTTCATAAGTATGACTTAAAAGCATATTTTGGAAAAGTGATCAACATGAACATTGTTCCCAAGATGAAGTTGAGCATAGATAAACTAATTACCAAAGCATTAAGCACAAACACAAGCATTGTTCACTCAAACATAAGCATAGGAAGCCTATTTAAGCAATTTAAAACACATTTTTGCATAGAATGACATGGCTCAAGATAGATGATGATCATGATATGCTTTGAATGGATGATGATGCTCATGCTATGCACATGACTAATGTAACCATAACACTGGGGTGTTACAAATACCTCTTTCAGACACTAAGTGTCCCAGCACTATTCCTTCCCTAACCATAAAATGACATTTTTCCCAATTAAAGATTAAGTGCTTTTCTTCACATCTTTGCAAAACCTTGTCTAAGTTTTTAAGACAACTATCAAAAGTTTTTCCATAAACAGAGAAATCATCCATGAAAACTTCCATAATCTCTTCAATCATATCAGAAAATATAGACATCATGCATCTTTGAAAAGAAGCTGGTGCATTACATAACCCAAAAGACATTCTACGGTAAGCATAAGTTCCATAAGGGCATGTAAAAGTGGTTTTGCTTTGATCATCGGGATGGATCGGGATTTGGTGATATCGTGAGTATCCATCTAAGAAACAGAAGAACGAATGGTTTGCTAACCGCTCTAGCATCTCATCTATAAAAGGTAAAGGAAAGTGATCCTTTCTCGTGGCTTTATTTAGTTTTCTATAGTCTATGCACATCCGCCATCCTGTGACGGTGCATTGCGGAATTAGCTCATTCTTTTCATTCATAATAACTATGATGCCTCCCTTTTTGGGCACAACTTGTACTGGGCTCACCCACTCACTGTGCGGCACAGGATATATAATCCCTGCATGCAGCAACTTTATAACTTCCTTTTTAACTACCTCTCTCATAGTGTTGTTAAGTCTACGTTGGGGTTCTCGAGACGGTGTAACAGAAGGATCTGTTGGAATACGATGTGTACAAATCATAGGACTGATTCCTGTAAGATCTTGAAGTGAATAGCCAAAAACCGAGTGATGTTTCTCAAGGATGGTCATTAATCGCAGAGTTTGATCCTGAGTGAGTTTATCGCTAATGATCACAGGGAACTCTGGATTATTGTTTAGGAAAGCATAGGTAAGACCGGGTGGTAAAGTTTTAAGTTCTATGGGGGGTCTAGGTGTTTCTGCAAACTCATCTAAGGGTTCAGGCTCAGAAGGTTCGTCTTCTTCTTCAGTGAAGAAAGGAGTTTCGTCTTCTAAGTCTGGTTCATCTAAAAGCTCTAGAGATGCAGCCTTTACTTCCTCCATAGGATCAGGCAAAAGATATGACTCGGCCTTATTGTTTAAGGAGTGTGAAATTATTATTGGGAATTTAAAGGTTTTTCCAAAAGAAATGTGTAGCTTTCCAGTATGACCTTCATAAAGGAGTCTTCTAAAAGGTTGTCCTATCAACAGGTCGAAGTCCCATGTATCAAAGATATAGAAGTTCAAATGAACCATGGAGCCTTCTACCGTGAGAGGTAGGACATTAATAATTCCAAGACTGGGGACTAATCGTCCCGAAGATTCCTTTATGACCTTTGTTGTGGGGGTTAAGATAAGATTTTTAAATAGTTTAAGTGCAAAGGATTCAGACATAATGTTGATCCCCACAACAGGATTATAGAGAGCATTAAATCGATCAGAATTATAAGCACAGCGTATAGTTATAGAGGGTGTGTCCAAACGGATCACATCAGAGGAAAGCTCCGATTCCTCCAACCATTCGCTACTCATTACTGAGATAAGCTCTCTCAATTGATATTCACTTGGTAAATAAATGCTAAACTGGCCGTTTTGGGGTTTGTCAATAGAATGGTAGTTTGAAATGTTTCCAAAATCGGCAAAAAGATCGGATTCTATATCCAGCATGAAGTCCGGTGGTGGAATTTCTTCCTCTTGTGGCTCAAAACTTGGAATAGCTAAAGTAGATGAAGAATTTGGCAGAGTGTCTACTTCGGCTTCGTAGGTTTCATCATGAAGGGTATTATCCATCTCAGCTTCTAGGATTCTATCTAGGATCACTCTTGCTTCATCAGCACGGATGCGAAACAAAGAACCTCTAGACATTGTGTGAAGCATTTGTTTGTGATTTTTCTGAAGACCTCGAAAAAAGTGAAATAAAAGAACAGGGTCTTCAAGATTAAGGTTTGGACCAGATTCTAAAAGATCAGAAAAACGTTTCCAGGATTTTCCCAAAGTTTCATTATCTTTTTGTTTAAAAGATAGGACTTCGAGTCTAAGGTCGGCTATACGGTGAAGGGAATAGAAATCTAGACAAAAGTTGGCTCGTAAAACTCCCCATTCACCTTGTTGTTGACTTACCTTCTGACTGTACCATTGTCTAGCTTCTCCCCTTAGAGAAAAAGGAAAAAGCTTCCAACGTAAAGTCTTATCAGAAATGCCTTCAATGCGAAGACAATCACATGTTTGCTCAAAATCTCTAATATGAAGGTAAGGGTTTTCGTCTTCCTTTCCCGAAAAAGATAGGTTTTGAATCATGGCAATCAACCTAGGACTTAACTTATACTGGGATGTTTGGATAGGCTGTGATGATTCCATGGTAAAAGGTCAGTTGCTAAAGGGATTGCAGACTCATGGATCGCTTTAGAATTTTGGTTTTCCATAAGGTAAAAATAAAGAAAAATAAATAAAGGATATAAAAGATAAGAAAAGATAAAAGTATAGATACAAGCTAGTAGCAAGACACAGGTTATCTCAGCAACCGTCTTTCTCCCCGGCAACGGAGCCAGAAATGCTTGTTGATATTTGGGAACGCAATAAGGAATTGATCCGCAAGCGCACGGATATCGGTGAGCATTTCACCCGGGAGGTTATCCAGAGTTATCGTATTTATATTTTTACCACTAGGAGAAAGAGTGCATCTGACTAACCGGTCTATTACTACTAACCTTTAGGCACAAAGAATGTCTTTCGATGTGAGTGATAAATAGAGAAGACTGCAACCGTAGTCTCCTTCTAACCTTGGTAAGGATGATCTACTGTTCTAATGGGGAGGCTAACGGAATCTAGACAACACAAAGGATGTTCGACCCGCACCTATAAACCCTATCCTTCCTGCTAACGAGATGTGATCTACAAAGGTAACTCGGAATTGTCACGTTCCTCACTACTACCACGGTCCAGCTAGTCAGGGAATATCTATGAGTACCCCAGCCTAAACACCACGTTTACGCCAGTAATGATTACTCTAAACTCTACGCGAAGAGATTAAAGTAAACTCATAAACCATAAGAACAATAAAACAAGAACTTACTAGAATTTAGAAGTCGAATTACTGAAGAATCCTAGGAGCAAGCTTCGGGTTAGGAGAACTTGATCCCGTAGGTACAAGCTTGGAGTAGACACCGACACGCCGAGCTTCCTCCAATCTACACCTCCACTCTATGTCTCTCAATCTAGTAGAAACTAGAAGATCTATTTCTACCTTACATTGGTTGCTAAGCCTAAAAAGAAATATTATTTAGAGAAGAGGTTTTCCTTCGAGAGCACCCCTCAGTCTCTATGATAATTTCTTCATGTCTTCTCCAGGGGCCAGGGGGCCTTGCTTATATAGTCCTCCCCTTCTATGCGTTTTTGGGTCGATAGGCGAGGTGGAACTATGTTTTTCTTCATCCAATAGGTCGGTGGAATATCCCGAGCGAAAGAGTCCTGATTTGGCTCCAACAGGGGGGCGGGCGCCCAGGCTACCAGGGCGGGCGCCCTGGGCCTGGCCCAGTTTCGCCTCCGCTTCGGTCTCATGGCTTCTGGAGTCTTCTAGATGATGAAAAATTACGCGATGCGTTGATATCTCTATGTAATCCCGACATGTGGGCCTTTCTTCCTTATTTCCTGATAACCCCCTGCAGAAACAGATAAACAACAAAACTCGTGGAATTCTGTCAGATCAAACCCTAATTCTAGGTGATGGTTGCATATTGGTCCTTTCTCTTGTTTATTTGATAATTAAAATTGATACATAAGAACCGTCAACAATGAGCTTGGGTATGTGGAGATCAGCGGATGTGGGGGTATCTTTCGGGTAGAGGGGTAGGTGGCAGGGTAGTGACAGCCTGTCATCCCTAGTATTCCCTCACGATCACGTATTCCGGTAGGAGTTCTGTAAAGTCCCTATCGGCTAGATGTCCAGCTGCAGGGATCTCCCCAGAGCCTCAGACTTAGTTCTAACTCTAGTTATACTGATTAGATGTTCTACTAACAATTCTTTGCATAGTTATATAAGATCAATGCTGGCTCAAGTAGTTGTTCTTTATTTCTTTTATTTCCTTATTCTCTTTATTCCTTGAGGTTGCCCCGATGAGTGTGTCCACTATCCATATTTTAAGAGCCTGCTGTGACCCCTGATTAGACTATGCCTACCTATGCATCTCAATAAGTGATCATGCTACAAACCAAGCTAGATGCATTTGTTACACCCTCCTAAGGGATTCAATACGATAACCCTTGAATACTCATGAGTTGAAATGCTACAATGGTAGTTCTGTTCGCTTGCAGTTTTATTCTTTATATTCATGAACTATTGATTGGCGTACCTAAGTACTGTTACTTAAGATTGTAAACTCTGTGCATTTATCTGGCTGCGTGCTACAGCTTTGCATAACGTAAGTAAGGATGGTTAGGATGGCCAATCCGGCATTCCTAATTATTGTTACCAGACTGCACTGCTAAGGTCGGCATCGTTAAAGGCCTTGGGTTATCTCTCTGACGTAACGATAGTTATGGTATACCAACACCCAACATTTCTGGTGCCATTGCTAATGATGGATTTATAGTCTATCTTTAGTAGTGACGCTAAGAAATGCCAGCTGCAAAAGAACCGACCAAATTATAAGAGATTAAGTCTAATAGTGACCATTTGCATAGTCAAACCATCGAGGTAGTCCGTGAAATCTCGAAGGATCTCAAACCACATATCGTACATACAGCCAAGATCGTAATAAGTTTAGCGGTCGCCATTCACAAACACATCCAGATTACAACATTCTTAAAACACATCGGAGTTCTTAAAGTTATTACAAACCAAGTTCACAAGTAGCGGAAGCTTCATAGTTCGAAAATACAACACACACACTTAGTCTGATACTGTGCCATAATTCGGTCATTCCCACAAAAGCAAAAGAGAAGATGGAGTGACCATCGCCCTTGGTCTAGTCATCACCCATGGCTGGGTACAGACAGAGGATGCAATAAACATAGTACATTTGACCATCTGCAAAACAACATGGGAGTAGAACCCTGAGTACGAGAATGTACTCAGCTAGACTTACCCGTCATAAATTAAAATAAAGACTCATCAAGGATCATGAAGGCTATATAGTGGGGTAGCTGACAACCATTTTGCATAACTGCAAGATGCTATTAACATGCCCTACCTAAATCTTTCTTCTTTTAATTTGCTCAAGTTGACAATATCATTACCTATTATCTAGGTTTGCACCTGCACTATTACAATCAAGTGTAACAATATGATGGTACCTCATCATAGCATTCATGAAACCATTTATCTTTATAACCCAAGTGTTCCATAGTCCATACTACGAGGACGAAGCTCATGTCAAGTGCTCACTATCCAGGAGCGATGGCGATTCGAATTGATTTCTAACCAGCTGGCGAGGTATTCCCCATACAAACCACACTCACTTATCAAGTGAGCTACAAATCACTGTATTGCACCATCCAGGACCAATTCGCGGGTTCGACAGGCACCGCCCGTACCCGAGGACCGTTCCGGCGACCGAGGTATCCAAGGTATACCAAGGTTGCGCGCCGCGCCCTCGTCGTTCTCCTCAACCATCACCAATACAGCGCGTACATCGGGCCGATTCCCGGCCCGGATAGTGCTCAGGCTTCGCGGTCGGAACGACTTATCCTTCCAGCTAAATGTGGGGTATGCGTTCAACATGACAAGAGGGCCGTCAATGATCAGTCCTTAATCGACACAGGCAGGGGCACTATAGTCAACCCACCATAAGACCCTGCCTGGTCTTCCAATTCCATTCCACACTTGGTTATTCTTTTCCCAAAGCAATCATTGCTTAATTAAGCAGGTATCCACCTATATCTCGCAGGTGACAGGAAATCACCCGACTTCTACCGGACTAAGCAAGCTGAGCATAGACTCCGCACCTATCTACATAGGACAAGGTAGATAAACGAGGGGTGATATCAAGGAGCACCAATGCATCAACGGTATCAACCAACTCCTATCACTTAAATGCAATATAACCGAACAAGCGTAGTATAACATATAAGTTAGCGAGAATAGGGAGACTTAGAATGCTCCAGGGCTTGCCTTTCTCAAACGTGCTGGGCCGGTGATCCGGACACTCCTGTAGCTCTTCTCCGGGTTCGGGTGCTTCCGGAGGTTCCTGCTCCTGAATCTCCTCTGGCTCCTCGGGTCCCACCTCGTTCTCCTGCGAGCTTGTATGATGCATGTATGCTCATGAGTGGAGTGCGGGATGTACGAGTGAATGCTTGTATGAGAAAGTACCAAATGATCATGGCATGATGCATAGGCGATTTAATTGGTCATGCTCTTTACAAGGTAGTCAACATCATCCAAGAATGGGCAATTGAATTAAACATCTATTGCATTCTCTTCTATAAATGTTTTCAAGTATAACCAGCAACCCACAAGTTGCTTCAAAGATACACCAAACCCCTTCTTATTCCATTTAACTCGTAAATAATAATTATAAATTAATTATCCATTTCTAGGCCCATCAAGATTAGCATGCACTTCTGTTTATCAATAAATTTTCCAAGAATTACAGGAGACTACCAGTCAAGCATAAAGTTTACTATAAATTTTTCATAATTTTTGGATACTTATTTTGAGCTACAAAAATCACAAGATTAAATAATAAGGGCAATTACAATTACTCTACTGTGGTATAAGTGTCAAACAGCAGATTTCATATTTTTATAATTTGTCTAATATCATAGGAAACACCCACCAAAATTTCCAGATTAATTGCATGATCCAAATAATTATTAAAAATCATAAACCACTGTCATGCAAGCATTTAAATCACTATAAATTCATTTATACACCAAATAATGTGTAACAACATTTTCCCAGTGAGTTAACACACATGCAGAGCCAACAAAAGAAGTTTCACATTTTTCTGAGTCTTACTTTAATTACTATGCATTTTCTAAGTTTAGCAAAAGCATGGATTAATTATTTATGTCCAGAAAAAGTGTTCAAACATGACATGCAATTACATCAAACTGTAGATCTAAAAATAAAGAGCACACCAAAATTTATTTCATCAACTTTGGAGCTGCAGAACTCAAAATATGGATTTTTCAAGTTTTAAATCGATTTCTGAAAAACCTTTTCTGAAAATCAATTCGAAATCGGGATCAAAAACGCTAAAGACACCCAGATCTACACCCAACCGGTCCCCCTGCGACTGACAGTGGGCCTCAGACCCCACTGGTCAGCGAGATCGAGAGGGAGGGCACCTCCGACGAGCGGATCTCGCCGGCGGTGAGGTTCCCGGCCACGGGGTAAGCACCATCGTGCTCCCCGCCACGAGGCGCACCCAGCAGTACCCTCGGATTGGACGGAGGATGGCCGGAGCACCTCTGACGAGCATGCATGGCGGCACCGCGGCGCTGCTCGCCGTGGCCAGGCTGCTCCGGTGCGGTAGAACACGCACAAGGGCTCCTCCGAGCTTCCCCGTCGAACTACGGATCTAACGCGCCAAAAAGCAAGCGAAACGAGGCAGAAACGAGCGAGGTTCGACGCGGCGGAGCTCTCCGGCGAGGTCAGAGCAACTCCGGCGAGCGATTCACGGCGCTCGACGGGCTCTCACCTCGGTAGAGCGTTCGCAGGAGCTTATCGCGACGACGGCGAGTGCGCTGGTGGTTTCGGCGTCGAGATTGGGGCACTAGAGTGGCCGGCGGTGAGCAGCGGAGCTGCTCCGGCGATGGCGCTGCGGCGGAGCTCCTACGGCTGCGGTTGCGCTCGCGAGTGGAGGGAGGAGGGAGAGGGGCGCGGGTGACAGAGCAAATGGAGTGGCCTGGGAGCCCGGGCCGGCGTCCCGACTAGGTCGGCCGCGGCGCGCCCATCGCCGGCGTACGGCCGCCACGTGGCCGACGCTGGTTGGGACGAGGCGGGCGTCCACGCGCGGGAGAGAGAGGGGGAGGGGGAAGGCAGGACGGGCCGCTGTTTGGGCCGAAAGGGAGGCGGGGTTGGCCCAGCAGCGCCTGCCCCCTTTTCCATTTTTTTTGAATTTCTTTTCTCCAATTCTTTTCTAAATTCATTTGGACCATTATAAAATCATTTCCAGCTTTTGCCCCCAAAAGCAAAGTTGTTCCAAAACAAAAACTCTACAACTTGGTTTTAATAAGCAAGACCAAATTCCCAATAGAATTTGAATTACAGATTAAAACTAGTTCTAGGTTTTCAAATAAATTCATTTTGGGGATTTTTGTATAAATTCCATTTCTCAAATTCTGTTGCTCCAAAATTTGCACAAAAATATTCTTAAATCTTCTTGCACACAAACCAACCTATCTTGAATATTCTACAATTTTAGAAGCAAGCATCATATTTTTAACATATTTAAAGCACCTGGACTAAAACACATAAAATCACATTTTTGGGATGAAAAGACAAGCTCATGATGCTATGTTTGATGAGAATGCTTATGAATGTTTTGATAAGGCTAAGTGCATGCTTAACACCTAGGATGTTACAGCCCTTCCCCCCTTAGGGAAATCTCGTCCTGAGATTTGGGTTACTAACCATTTCTTATGAAATTTTGGATAAACTGTTTTTAGATAATCCTCAGTTTCCCAGGTGGCATCCCGATCGTCATGATGACTCCACACTACCTTGTATGTTTTGACAACTCTGTTTCGGGTTACTCGTTCTTTGGTATCCACGATCCCCACTGGCTGCTCTTTATACTCCAAGTCTACTTTTATTTTGATCCCTCTAGGTTCAATCCTCTGCTCAGGCACTTTCAAACATTTCCGTAGTTGCGACACATGGAAGACCAGAAAGATCGAACTCAACTCTTCAGGCAACTGAATCTTATAGGCCACTGGGCCATTCCTCTCTAGCACTTGATACGGTCCCACATATTTGGGCGCAAGCTTGCTTCGAACTCGGAAACGTTGAACTTTCTTCATTGGCGTAACCTTGAGGTACACATAGTCACCTACATTGAATTCAAGTGGCCTTCTCCTCTTATCAGCATAACTCTTTTGTCGTGATTGTGCCGCTTGCATATGCTGCTGTATGATTTGCACCTTCTTCTCAGCTTCATTCACAAAGTCGATACAATAGTATCTTCTTTCACCAGGTTCAACCCAGTTTAACGGAGTTCTACACCTTCGACCGTACAAAGCTTCGAACGGAGCCATCTTGATACTCTCTTGATAACTATTATTGTATGAGAATTCAGCTAGAGGTAACCATGACTCCCATGATCCCTTGGACGATAGTACACAGGCTCTTAGCATATCTTCTAACACTTGATTTAGCCTCTCGGTTTGACCTGAGGTTTGGGGATGATACGCGGTGCTTCTTATCAGACTGGTCCCCAAATTCTTATGCATTCGCTCCCAAAAGTGAGCGGTGAACTGTGGTCCTCTATCCGATATGATGGTCTTGGGAATACCATGCAATTTGACAATCTGAGCCATATATATATCGGCATACTCGGGAGGTCTGTATGTGTTCTTAACGGGAAGAAAATGGGCCGACTTGGTCAATCGATCTACGATTACCCAAATCGAGTCATTCCCTTTCCTTGTCGTAGGTAAACCTGTGATAAAGTCCATACTGACCTCTTCCCATTTCCATTCTGGGACTGATAATGGTTGTAACAAACCTGCAGGTTTCATATGGATAGCCTTGACTCGACAACACGTGTCACAACGGGCTACATATGCGGCTATTTCTTTCTTCATTTTGGTCCACCAAAAGTGAGGTTTTAGGTCTTGATACATTTTACTGCTGCCAGGATCAATAGAAAGCTTGGAGAGATGGGCTTCATCCATGATGTGATTCTTCAATTCTCGATCTTTTGGGACTACTAATCGATGTTGAAACCATAGTACCCCTTTCTCATCAACTCGAAATTGAGTTTTTGGGTCGTCCTTGATCTTCTCTTTGATGTGGAAAATACCCTTGTGTGTCTTCTGACCTTCAATGACTTGACTCTCGAGTGAACAACTGAGTTGTATGTGACATAAGACCTCAGGATGCATGAGATTGAAACCATCTTCAAACAACGGTTGAACCACTTGATAGTGCGGCTTGCGACTCAATGCATCTCCTACTACATTAGCTTTGCCTGGATGATAGTGAACTTCCAGGTCATAGTCCTTGATTAACTCTAACCAACGTCGTTGCCTCATATTCAGCTCAGACTGAGTGAAGATGTACTTCAAACTCTTATGATCGGTATAAATATGACACTTATTTCCCAGCAAATAGTGTCTCCAAATCTTCAAAGCGTGCACCATTGCTGCTAACTCGAGGTCGTGAGTTGGGTAGTTGACTTCGTGCTTTCTCAACTGTTGTGAAGCATAAGCTATCACTCTGCCATCTTGCATCAACACACACCCCAAGCCACTATTTGATGCGTCGCAAAACACATCAGAAGGCTTCTCAACATTGGGTTGTGCCAGAACAGGAGTGGTGGTTAGCAACCTTCGCAAGGTGCGGAAGGCTAGCTCACACCCCTCTGTCCAGACAAACTTATGATCTTTTTGTAGCAAACTAGTCATTGGCTTAGCAATCTTGGAGAAGTCGAGTATGAAGCGACGATAATACCCAGCTAGACCAAGAAAACTTCTAACTTCCGAGACAGAAGTCGGTGCCTTCCAGTCCATGACTTCCTGCACTTTTGACGGATCCACAGCAATCCCTTCTTCAGATAGAATGTGCCCTAGGAAAGGAACCTTCTTCAGCCAGAATTCACACTTGCTGAACTTGGCATATAATTGATGCTCTCGTAGTCGTGTTAGCACGATTCTCACATGCTCGGCGTGATCTTGCTCATTTTCTGAATAAACCAGAATATCATCGATAAACACTACAACAAACTTATCCAATTCTGGCATAAAGACGGAATTCATCAGATACATGAAGTATGCAGGAGCATTCGTTAACCCAAAGGACATGACAAGATACTCATACAACCCATATCTGGTGGAAAAAGCAGTCTTCGGGATATCTTGCGGACGAATCTTGATTTGGTGATACCCAGACCTCAAATCTATCTCGGAAAACACTTTTGCCTTGGATAACTTATCAAACAAGATATCAATCCTCGGCAAAGGATACTTATTTTTGATTGTCACTGCATTGAGCGGATGATAGTCCACGCACATGCGCAATGACTGATCCTTCTTTTTCACAAACAACACCGGACAACCCCATTCCGACGAACTTGGCCGGATGAATCCTTTTTCCAAAAACTCCTTTAGTTGATTCTTTAACTCAGCGAGTTCATTTGGTGGCATCCGGTACGGCCTTCTAGATATTGGTGCTGTACCTGGTAGTAATTCTATCGCGAACTCCACTTCCCTATCCGGAGGAAGTCCCGGCAATTCTTCAGGAAAAACATCAGGGAACTCACATACCAAGGGTATGTGTTCTAGTGGAACCACCTGTACTGCACAAGAAAGACTAGCAAAGTCTAACCGTCGGGGTAGCTTGACTTGAAGCACACCTTTCCCTTGCGGGTCTTTAAGGGAAAGAGTTCTATTCCCGGCATCTATAACTGCACCCCAGTCAGTCATCTTATTCATTCCAATGATGACATCCAAAACCAGCCCTGGCATGACCACAAGGTTTACACGGAACCTTCGGCCATTGATATCTAAGGTAACTCCTGTTACTGTTTTATTAGTCAATACATCAGCTCCGGCTGAGCTGATGCGATAGCCATAACCCAACTCAGTAACTGGCTGGTCATGCTTTTGTGCAAATGCTTGGCTCATGAATGAATGCGATGATCCGGAATCAAACAAAACAACTGCAAGATGTTGGTTTACAGGAAACATACCAGCTGTTACCGGTTCTCCTTCCGGAATTTCCTCGATCGAGGTATGGTGCACACGAGTTGGATAGGTCGGCTGTTGCCTCTTGGGGTAGGGACATTCCTTAGCAAAGTGCCCCATCTTGTGGCAGTTATAGCATGGACCCTTGGGCGCATTGTTGGCGGCAGGTGCCGCAGCTTGAATTGCCTTTGGCTTGGCAGGAGCTATCGCCACCTTGTACGGCTTCTGCTGCGTTGGATGCCCGGTGTTCCTTCTCTGCGGTGGTCTGAACCTAGCACCTGGGGCAGGAGGACGATACTGTTGTCGCCCTGCCACTGGTGCCCTGGACTGGGATGACCCGGCTTCGAAAGCCCTCTTACGAGACTTGGATGCACTATAGTTGTTGTTATTGTTTTCCTGGGTTAGACAGTCACTGATGTAGGCATTAAAGGTAGCCCTGGCTCCTGTACCCATGGTCTTTAGCATCTTTGGATTCAAGCCTCTCTGGAAACTAGCAATCTTTTTGGCCTCCGTGTTCACAAACTCAGGGGCGTAGCGAGCGAGATTGTTGAAAGCGTGCAGATACTCCTTCACAGATTTCGTCCCCTGAGACAGTCTCATGAACTCCCCAACCTTCATTTCCACCACACTCGGAGGAATATAATTTCCTCAGAACGTGGTGGTGAAGCGGTTCCAGGTAATCGGGGTCCCCTCTGGGTAGGTAGTACGGTGATGGGACCGCCAAATCCCAGCGGGTCCCTACAACTGATGTGTCGCATACTCAGCCTTAAGTTCTTCTGTCATCCGAAGAAGACGAAACTTCTACTCCATGGTGTTGATCCACTCATCTGCCTCGAGCGGTTCCAAAGCCTCCTTGAAGATTGGTGGCTTGGTATCCATGAAGTCCTTGAATGAACTGTACTGATTGACTTCACGGCCGCCCTGGTTATCCCCACGATGGGTGTTGTCAGCTATGTTACGCAGAGCCTCTTCCATGTTGCGCTGCATCTATTCCATGTTGCGTTGGCTCCCCAAAAACTGCGCGAAAAACACGTCCTCAGTGTACGGAGGAGGCGGTGGTTGTGGCGGTGTTGGTGCTCTGTCCTCATTCCGTTGAGCCCCACCTCCGGACGTGCCTGCTCCAAGACCCGGGTTGTTGTTACCCCCGCCACGTGTTTGCACCATCTGCATACGTCAATGATAAGCAATCGTTAGGAGTTGCCATCAACGGTAGACACGTGTAGAATTATGCCGTACTGAATTTACTGAGGGAATAAATTCGCACCATAAACAGAGGCACAACATTTCATCATGTACGCACAACATTGCTAACGAATTACTCCACATTCAAGCCACAAAGTTCGCATACATCCAAACTTGCCAGCATACATACACTGGACTTTTAGCGTTAACTCATAAAGTTTTACATAGCCCAGATCCAAAAGTACAAGACATGCCATGCAACAACAACAAAAGAAGAAGGACTAGCTCTAAGCTCTAGCATCTACTCGCTATGGTCACTGTCCATGCCGGAGCCCTCTTCGTCCTCATCTCCACTAGCAGCTGCTCCTATCTCGGAATCTGCATCCATCTCATCCTCAGAGTCTAGCTCAGCTGCTCCAGGCAGGTGGTGAGGGTGGAGCTGGTTATGCAGCTGGTGGATCTCCTCATGCAGGTTCTCATTGTACTCCTCAGGATTAGCTAGCTGCTGCTCAAGCTCTAGCTGTCGGGCCCTCAAAGTGTCCTCCTCGTGCCAGGCTTCATTCCTCTGACCAAGCACATGGACTAGCATGCGCTCGCAGTTCCTGTGAGCAGTAATCACCCTGTCTCTCTACTCTCGCACCGCAAGCAGGTCCTGGCTCAGCTCACTGTTCTTCTGGACTGCCTGGTCCCTCTCCTGGGTCACACGGGCCAACTCTGCCTGCAGCCTCTCAACCTCCAAGTCGAACTCACGCTGCAGCTGGCGCTTCTCATCCTGGACTGTGAGAAGAGACCCGGACAAGCGACCCAAACAACGCTCCAGGCCTCCATAGGTCTTCATCAAGGCGTACATAGCACTCATAGCTGTGTTGTCACTGTGCTGGTCCTCATCCGCACTCCTCCCTAGATCATTCACCTCGGACTGATCCCACACCGAAGTGTAAGGGTCACCCCGTGGAAACACCCCAGCGAAGGCGTGGGCCAGCTCCTGTGGAAACCTCGTCTTGAGGTCCCTCAGAACTGCGAAAGCTGCCCTGCTGGCACCGTGGAAAGGCGTGGTACCTCGGGACTCGTACACCCTGTCACAGAACCGACCAAATTATAAGAGTTCAAGTGTAGAAACGATCGACCAGCAATCAAGTTTCCAAACTTGAGCCCATATAATCCCGGTAGTCAATTAAAATCACGAAGGACTTCAAACCAACTTGCAACAAACCAAGATCGTAATAATTCAACATAAACACAGCGAATGTTACACAGTCATTCATTGCCGTCGAAGCGGCACCACACCGGAGTCATTAAGTTATTACAACCCAAGTTCGAAGTAGCGGAAGCAAAATAATTACACACACTTGTTTAAAGTTCAGTTCACAAGTTTTTGTTATTGCCAGAGCCTACAGCATCCTTCCAAAAGCAACAGGTACGAGTTTGTTAGAGAACCGTGCCCAACGCTTAGTCCTCATCCCCAGCGGGATGGAGACAGGTCTTGCAGAAGCCGTCATAAAAGATGTCATCTGCAACAGGTGGGAATAAACCCTGAGTACGAGAATGTACTCAGCTAGACTTACCAGTCTAGTAAAACATAAGACACCAAGGATCATGCAAGGCTAATATATAAAAGTAGAGCTGGTTGACTCGACATTTTGCCAAAAGCCTTTATTAAGACTAACCCAATGTAAGATCATCATATTTATTTATCATCAGCCTACCACTAGATTAGCACCTGTACTACAACACATCACTTGATTATTACAAGCAATAACAACCATATCAAGTTCATCATATGTTCTTCTTGCTATCATCATTATCATGAACCAAGTTCATTAGTGAATGCTACGTTTGCCGCTGCTTTGTCAAGTTCTCACTGACCGGGAGAGACGGCGATTCGAATCGAATTCCTATCCAGCGGGAGGGTTATTCCTAGCACTCACCCAAGCATCCCTCGTCGGAGAGCCAACGGGTCACCTTTGGTACGACTCAGGAATCGCGGCTCCGATCAGCGCCGCACTCCCAGAGCTACCACTCTGCCAGGGAGGTTAGGAATTTTAACTCACCTGCCTTTGGGCTTACGCCAATGGTCCCCCGCACGCCGCACTTCCTCCGGTAGTGCGCACTTTATACTTGCCGGTCTTCCGGCCTGAGTCATACTACTCGGCTTCGCGGTCGGAACGAGTTATCCGGCCAACTAAGTGTTAGGCATGCGTTCAACATGACAAGAGGACGTACAACGATCGGTCCTTAGCTGCCACAGACGGAGTTACTACAAACTTGCAAAACTCCGCCCGGCTTAAGTCAAATTAATCAGGTTCCAGCCACGATAGCACATATAGACCATCGTGATCCGACACAACCCTAATCGCGTAGGTGACAGGAAATCACCCGACTTCTACCGATTAAGCATGGCTAAGCTGCTACTCGATCCTAACTCTACAACCACGGTAGGGTAAAGTATCTGGACAAGGATGGAGTAAAATGCAGCAAAGGTTTCATCACAACTCCTATACTTAATGCACCAATAGATATAACATATTAAATAAACTTTTAAAAGTAAAGGGAGGCTTAGAATGCTCTGGGGCTTGCCTTTCACGAACGAGGCTGGCTCGTGATTTGGGCACTCAACTTCTTCTTCTGGCTCCTCGGGTCCGACTTGCTGGACCTCCACCTCCGGGTTGCCCACCTGGCCTTCGGGGTTCACTTGCAGCTCGAAGGAGGCTGCCACGTCCGATGCACCTATTGCATGCTCGGTGAATGAGAAGGTGTGCATACAAAAGAATGAATGCTTGACAACATAAGTAACTCACTGGACACTCATTTATGGAGCAAAAGTTATAACAAGTTCGCACAAGTTAACAAGTTAACTTAGCCCAAAACGTATCATGATAGCCTATAACAGCAAGCATCAAACAGCAGGATGAGCTTAGTAAGCAGATCATAACTATTACCACAAAGATCCAAAAAACATGGGTGAGGACATTCTGGAAAGCTTATGAAATTGTCTACAAATCATCTTTAAACATCACAGCAAGATTCATATATTAAACCAGTCATTTAAACAAAGTTCCAGGTTCTATCCCAGAAAAACAGAGAGCACCTATTTCTGGAACCCAACTTGAAACAGCCATAACTTTTAAACTACTGGACAAAAAGACTCCAAATTTAAACCACAGCTAGTTCAATACGTTTACAACAACTTTGATTTAGACAAGTTGCCCAGAAAACCAAATTATCATTAAGAAAAAGTTAAATTACTCCATTGCTGTCCAGAGCAGCCTTTAACCCTTTAATTAATTATTTGCTGACATAACCAAAACATAAACCATACCAACCACATGGCTTATGAGCACAAGCATATCACAAGGTTACCAAAACACCAGATGATAACCCCCAAACATTTACTTAACAAGGCATTTATTAATTAATTCTAGAAAAGAGCATAATTACAAGATACTAGTCAAAGTGCTCAGAAAAACCTACAAAAATTACAGAAGCACAAGTATAGCATCAAAGCATCACCAAAGAAATTTCAGAGCCATTTCACATACCAAATTAAAGATATACATTTAACATATAACTAGGTGCTTATTTCATAAATTGGAAAACTTGACTTATATGGTGCCAAACCACAGATTTCAGATTATTTACATATGAGGAATACCATAAACAGGTTTACTACCAAAGTAGAGCACCAGCATAAGCACCAATTATTTTATATAATTTAATCAAGGAAACAAGCCAAATTTCAATCATAAATTACATATCAAAGTTGCAGTACTCCAAAAATCATGAAATATTTATCAAAGCACTCTAGTATCACACAGAGACTACCATAAAATTTTCAGAGCAAACTAAGCAGTATAACAAGAGATATGAATTTATCCAAGAATAACAAGATTAAATCCTTAATAAATATTTTCCCAGAAAACATGGTTCATTTCATATTTTTATTAAAAACTAGCCATCTCAAGTAATACCACAAAATTAGTTTCACAATTTTTTGATCTCAGAAACAGGAGATATGATTTTTACAATAAAACCAAAATCAGGATTTTGAATAAAAGAAAAGGAGGGAAGGGGTGACACTGACAGTGGACCCCGGCTGTCAGGTTCTTCTCCCTCACGGCCGAGGCGACTCTCGCCGGCGATTTCTCCGCGACGGCGAGGTCTCTGGCCAAACCAAGGGCACCAACGTGATCCCCAGACTTTAGCGACTCGAATGACCCCCTTTTCCCCACGGCGGAGCCACCGGAAGGAGCTCGCCGTCGACGATGGCGGCTCGGCGGAGGTGCTCGGCGTTACGTCGGAGTCCTCAAGCTGGTAGAGCGTGACCTAACACCTTCTACAGCACCAGCGAACTACGGCGAAGCTTCCTAGGTACGCGGCTTGGCTTGAAACCTCGTGGAACACGCTGGCCACGAGAGCACCCATCTCCGGCGGAAACACGGAGACGCTGCGCATCGTGTCCGGCGACGGAGAGTTCGGTAGAGCGTCCACCAAGTGGCGCAAACGCAAGCTAGGAACCTAAGCAACCTCTAGGACCTAACCAAAGACGACGAGAGGCTTCACAGGGCTCGGCATTGAGTTCGCCGGAAAAGATGGTCACGGCGACCCGATTTGGGGGAAGAAGGAAATGGCGGCTCACCGGTGGGTTTCGCGGCCAGTTAGAGGGTGGGAAGTGAAGAGCGGCTCACGGCGGAGCTGTGCGTGGAGTTTGGTGGACTGAAACGCAGCGAGGAGCGTGCACGAGCTCGCCGGAGTGAGCTCGCGATGGTGAGCTCGCTGCGGGCACTCTTCTGGCGAGAGAGGCGAGGCAGAGAGGAAGTGGACGCGTCCACTCCGCTCGGGGCGATGCCGTGGACGTCATGCGCGCGCTGGGAGCTGACAAGCGGGGCCAGGAATGACGTACGGACAACAAATGTCGCCGTTGCTCTGCCGCCGGTCGGCCACGTCGGTGAGCTCCATTCCGATTCAGACAAAACGATGGCCGACTGACAGAGCTACTTTGACAACGATTTACTCCCAAACCAGAGCGAATTAGAACATGATGTAGTTGACAAAGTTGGAGTACTAGTCGAGATATACAACTTTGTCAACTGGAGCAAAAGCCAGATCGGCCTGGATCGAGAGATATGAAGTTTTCAAAATCGATCGAGCAAACTGTTTGTGTTCCCAGACTTAGAAAATTTTCTAAGTGTTGGAAACAGCCCCAAAACTGCCTTGTGGGTCACTTTTGAGCTATTTGTGGTCATTTTTATGAGATAGCCATAAAACAACTTTTCTTCCTTATAAAATTGGCTACAACTTTGCTGTAGGAAGTTTTGACATGCAAACATTGTATGAAACACTTTTTAAAAGCCTAAGCAAAAGAGGTTTTTAGGGCCTATTTACATAAGTATGACTTAAATGATTATTTTGGAGAAGTGATCAACATGAACATTGTTCCCAAGGTTAAGTTAAACATAAATAAACTAATTACCAAGGCATAGAACACAAACACAAGCATGGTTCACTAAAAAAATAAGCATAGGAAGCCTAATTAAGCAATTTAGATCACATTTTGCATAGAATGACATGGCTCAAGATAGATGATGATCATGATATGCTTTGAGTAGATGATGATGCTCATGCTATGCACATGATTAATGCAACTATAACACTGGGGTGTTACACACCCAGCCGCCCCAAGCAGGGTCACCTCCACTGGTAGGGACAACTGCCTCGATCCCCACCAGTGCCTCGTCACCAAGCAGCTCCTTATCCCAATAGTAGCGAGGCTCCCTTCCTTCAGTATATCCCATCGAACTGAGCACCCTCCAAAGCAAAGTGGGCATCCCAAACTCCTCCAGGAACTTGCTCTTATGTCGTGAGCTCCTAGCTGCCAACGGATGGTGAGGGGCTGTTGACGGTTCTTAAGTATCAATTTTAATTATCAAATAAACAAAAGAAAGGACCAATATGCAACCAGCACATAGAATTAGGGTTTGATCTGACAGAATTCCACGAGTTTTGTTGTTTATCTATTTCTGCAGGGGGTTATCAGGAAATAAGGAAGAAAGGCCCACATGTCAGGAATACATAGAGATATCAACGCACCGCGCAATTTTACATGATCTAGAAGACTTCAGAAGCCACGAGACCGAAGCGGAGGCAAAGCTGGGCCAGGCCCAGGGCGCCCGCCCTGGTAGCGTGGGCGCCCGCCCCCTGCTAGAGCCAATTCAGGACTCCTTCGCTCGGGATATTCCACCGACCTATTGGATCAAGAAAAACATAGTACCACCTCGGCTATCAACCCAAAAACGCATAGAAGGGGAGGACTATATAAGCGAGGCCCCCCTGGCCCTTGGAAGACATGAAGAAATTATCATAGAGACTGAGGGGTGCCCTCGAAGGAAAACCTCTTCTCTAATTAATATTTCTTTTTAGGCTTAGAAATCAATGTAAGGTAGAAATAGATCTTCTAGTTTCTACTAGATTGAGAGATATAGAGTGGAGGTGTAGAGTGGAGGAAACCCGGCCTGTCGGTGTCTACTCCAAGCTTGTACCTGCGGGATCAAGTTCTCCTAACCCGAAGCTTGCTCCTAGGATTCTTCAGTAATTCGACTTCTAAATTCTAGTAAGTTCTTGTTTTATTGTTCTTATGGTTTATGAGTTTACTTTAATCTCTTCGCGTAGAGTTTAGAGTAATCATTGCTGGCGTAAACGTGGTGTTTAGGCTGGGGTACTCATAGATATTCCCTGACTAGCTGGACCGTGGTAGTAGTGAGGAACGTGACATTTTCGAGCTACCTTTGTAGATCACATCTCGTTAGCAGGAAGGATAGGGTTTATAGGTGCGGGTCGAACATCCTTTGTGGTGTCTAGATTCCGTTAGCCTCCCCATTAGAACAGTAGATCATCCTTACCAAGGTTAGAAGGAGACTACAGTTGCAGTCTTCTCTATTTATCACTCACATCGAAAGACATTCTTTGTGCCTAAAGGTTAGTAGTAATAGACCGGTTAGTCAGATGCACTCTTTCTCCTAGTGGTAAAAAAATAAATACGATACTCTGGATAATTTCCCGGGTGAAATGCTCACCGATATCCGTGCGCTTGCGGATCAATTCCTTATTGCGTTCCCAAATATCAACAAGCATTTCTGGCGCCGTTGCCGGGGAGAAAGACGGTTGCTGAGATAACCTGTGTCTTGCTATTAGCTTGTATCTATACTTTTATCTTTTCTTATCTTTTATATTCTTTATTTATTTTTCTTTATTCTTACCTTATGGAAAACCAAAATTCTAAATCGATCCATGAGTCTGCAATCCCTTTAGCAACTGACCTTTTACCATGGGAATCATCACAGCCTATCCAAACACCCCAGTATAAGTTAAGTTCTAGGTTGATTGCCATGATTCAAAACCTATCTTTTTCGGGAAAGGAAGACGAAAACCCTTACCTTCATATTAGAGATTTTGAGCAAACATGTGATTGTCTTCGCATTGAAGGCATTTCTGATAAGACTTTACGTTGGAAGCTTTTTCCTTTTTCTCTAAGGGGAGAAGCTAGACAATGGTACAGTCAGAAGGTAAGTCAACAACAAGGTGAATGGGGAGTTTTACGAGCCAACTTTTGTCTAGATTTCTATTCCCTTGACCGTATAGCCGACCTTAGACTCGAAGTCCTATCTTTTAAACAAAAAGATAATGAAACTTTGGGAAAATCCTGGAAACGTTTTTCTAATCTTTTAGAATCTGGTCCAAACCTTAATCTTGAAGACCCTGTTCTTTTATTTCACTTTTTTCGAGGTCTTCATAAAAATCACAAACAAATGCTGCACACAATGTCTAGAGGTTCTTTCTTTCGCATCCCTGCTGATGAAGCAAGAGTGATCCTAGATAGAATCCTAGAAGCTGAGATGGATAATACCCTTCATGATGAAACCTACGAAGCCGAAGTAGACACTCTGCCAAATTTTTCATCTACTTTAGCTATCCCAAGTTCTGAGCCACAAGAGGAAGAAATTCCACTACCGGACTTCATGCTGGATATAGAATCCGATCTTTTTGCCGATTTTGGAAATATTTCAAACTACCATTCTATTGACAAACCCCAAAACGGCCAGTCTAGCATTTATTTACCAAGTGAATATCAATTGAGAGAGCTTATCTCAGTGATGAGTAGCGAATGGTTGGAGGAATCAGAGCTTTCCTCTGATGTGATCCGTTTGGACACACCCTCTATAACTATACGCTGTGCTTATAACTCTGATCGATTTAATGCTCTTTATAATCCTGTTGTGGGGATCAACATTATGTCTGAATTTGTTGCACTTAAACTATTTAAAAATCTTGTCTTAACCCCCACAACAAAGGTCATAAAGGAATCTTCGGGACGATTAGTCCCCAGTCTTGGAATTATTAATGTCCTACCTCTTACGGTAGAAG
The DNA here is from genome assembly GCF_000003195.3 of Sorghum bicolor. Taxonomy (NCBI): domain Eukaryota; kingdom Viridiplantae; phylum Streptophyta; class Magnoliopsida; order Poales; family Poaceae; genus Sorghum; species Sorghum bicolor. Next base: position 24,556,623 of record NC_012872.2, read on the forward strand.
GCTCCATGGTTCATTTGAACTTCTATATCTTTGATACATGGGACTTCGACTTATTGATAGGACAACCTTTTAGAAGACTCCTTTATGAAGGTCATACTGGAAAGCTACACATTTCTTTTGGAAAAACTTTTCAATTCCCAATGATAATTTCACACTCCTTAAATAATAAGGCCGAGTCATATCTTTTGCCTGATCCTATGGAGGAAGTAAAGGCTGCATCTCTAGAGCTTTTAGATGAATCAGACTTAGAAGACGAAACTCCTTTATTCACAGAAGAAGAAGACAAACCTTCCGAGCCTGAACCCTTAGATGAGTTTGCAGAAACACCTAGACCCCCTATAGAGCTTAAAACTTTACCACCCGGTCTTACCTATGCTTTCCTAAACAATAATCCAGAGTTCCCTGTGATCATTAGCGATAAACTCACTCAGGATCAAACTCTGCGATTAATGACCATTCTTGAGAAACATCACTCAGTTTTTGGCTACTCACTTCAAGATCTTACAGGAATCAGTCTTATGATTTGTACCCATCGTATTCCAACAGATCCTTCTGTTACACCCTCTCGAGAACCCCAACGTAGACTTAACAACACTATGAGAGAGGTAGTTAAAAAGGAAGTTATAAAGTTGCTGCATGCAGGGATTATATATCCTGTGCCGCACAGTGAGTGGGTAAGCCCAGTACAAGTTGTGCCTAAAATGGGAGGCATGACAGTTATTATGAATGAAAAGAATGAGCTAATTCCGCAACACACCGTCATAGGATGGCGGATGTGCATAGACTATAGAAAATTAAACAAAGCCATGAGAAAGGATCACTTTCCTTTACCTTTCATAGATGAGATGCTAGAGCGGTTAGCAAACCATTCATTCTTTTGTTTCTTAGATGGATATTCAGGATATCACCAAATCCCGATCCATCCTGATGATCAAAGCAAAACCACCTTTACATGCCCATATGGAACTTATGCTTACCGTAGAATGTCTTTTGGGTTATGTAATGCACCAGCTTCTTTTCAAAGATGCATGATGTCTATATTTTCTGATATGATTGTAGAGATTATGGAAGTTTTCATGGATGATTTCTCTGTTTATGGAAAAACTTTTGATAGTTGTCTTGAAAACTTAGACAAGGTTTTGCAAAGATGTGAAGAAAAGCACTTAATCCTTAATTGGGAAAAATGTCATTTTATGGTTAGAGAAGGAATAGTGCTAGGACACTTAGTGTCTGAAAGAGGGATCGAGGTAGACAAAGCTAAAATTGAAGTAATTGAACAGCTACCTCCACCTGTGAATATAAAAGGAATTCGAAGCTTTCTTGGCCATGCTGGTTTTTATCGTAGATTCATAAAAGATTTTTCATTTATTGCTAGACCACTTACTCTTTTGCTAGCCAAGGATGCTCCTTTCGAATTTGATGATGCATGTCTAACATCTTTCAATTTATTAAAGAAAGCACTCATCTCTGCACCAATCATTCAACCCCCTGATTGGTCGTTGCCTTTTGAAATTATGTGTGATGCTAGTGATTATGTTGTGGGGGCAGTATTGGGACAAACTAAAGATAAGAAGCATCATGCAATTGCTTATGCCAGTAAAACTTTGACAGGAGCTCAACTTAATTATGCAACCACTGAAAAAGAGCTTCTGGCTGTTGTCTTTGCCATTGATAAATTTAGATCTTATTTAGTTGGAGCTAAAATAATTGTTTACACTGATCATGCTGCATTAAAATATTTGCTCACTAAAAAAGATGCTAAACCTCGCCTGATTAGATGGATCTTATTACTCCAAGAATTTGACATAGAAATAAAAGATAAAAAAGGAGTAGAAAATTCTGTTGCTGATCACTTGTCTAGAATGTATTTTAAGAGTCCACAGGAAACCCCTATCAATGATTCACTCCGGGACGACATGCTCTACGGGATTAACAGGTCTGACCCTTGGTATGCAGATATTGTTAATTTTATGGTTTCAGGGTATGTACCACCAGGAGCAAACAAGAAGAAGCTTACTCAAGAAAGTCGTTCACATATATGGGATGAGCCATACCTCTTCCGAGTATGCTCTGATGGCTTACTCAGGAGATGTGTGACCACTGAGGAAGGATGGAAGATCATCGACAGATGTCATTCATCACCATATGGAGGTCATTATGGAGCATTCCGTACACATTCAAAGATCTGGCAGTGTGGATTCTACTGGCCTACAATGTATTAAGACACGAAGCAATATATCAGGAGATGTGGGCCATGTCAAAGGCACGGAAACATAAATACAAGGGATGCAATGCCACTCACCAACAACCTTCAGATTGAGCTCTTTGATGTCTGGGGAATAGACTACATGGGTCCATTTCCTCCATCAAAGAAGTGCGAGTACATCTTGGTGGCGGTTGACTATGTCTCCAAGTGGGTAGAAGCATTACCTTGCAAGCATGCCGACAACGTCAGTTCAAAGAGGATGTTTGAAGAAATTATATTTCCAAGATTTGGAGTTCCCAGAGTAGTGATAAGTGATGGAGGAGCACACTTCATCGACAAACGCTTCAAGCAATATCTATCAAGACATGGAATCCGTCACAACGTCGCTACCCCCTATCATCCTCAGACAAGTGGCCAAGCAGAGACTTCCAACAAACAAATCAAGAATATTCTTCAGAAGACAGTAAATGAAATGGGAACGGCGTGGAAAGACAAGTTACCCGATGCACTCTGGGCATACCGGACAGCATACAAGACCCCAATTGGAATGTCCCCATACCAATTGGTGTACGGGAAGACTTGCCATCTACCTGTTGAACTAGAATTCAAAGCACACTGGGCCATAAAGAGATGGAATATGGACCTAGATGTTGCTAGAGATTATAGAAGAATGCAATTATCAGAATTGGAAGAATGGCGAGAGAAGGCATATCACAATTCAAAGATCTACAAAGAAAGAGTCAAACGGTGGCATGACAAGAGAATCAAGAAGAAGGAGTTCACACCCGGAGATAAGGTATTACTTTTTAATTCCAGGGTGAAGCTTTTCGGGCATGGAAAACTTCGGAGCAAATGGGAAGGACCATTCAAGGTAATCAATTCATCATCCCACGGAGCTATCACACTTCAAAATAACGAAGGTACGTTATTCAAGGTAAATGGTCAACGTCTTAAATTATTTTTAGAGCCCAATGAGGAATTTGAAGAAATAGACGTAGTCCATTTTTACCTTCCCATAGAGAATTAGAGCCCGACACTTTTCGTCTGATGGTTTTGGGTCATATATATATTTTTCTAAATAATTTTGCATCTAGAAACACGCTCGGAAAAGTGGGCCCACAGAGGGGCCAAAGAGAGGGCGGGCGCCCAGGTCAAGTGGGCGGGCGCCCTGCCCCTGTTCCCCCTCGGTCCCGACTTTCTCTGTTATGGAAAATGCACTTATGGTAATTCGAATAATCCCTCGGACGGAAAGTTTCCCACGCAAGTCGACGGGAGTAACCCGAACAACCCATAGAGGCACCCTTTTGACCCCTATATAAACAGACCCCTGACCTCAGTTTTCAAACACTAAGCCATCAAGCTTTCTCTCCTTCAATTAGAGCTTGATTAGCTCGTCTTTAATTAAAATTTTATTTCCTTGCTACTCCAATGGCTGAGAAGTACCACGATGATTGGGAAGTCGTCCCCTTCAACCTCAACATGGAGCCAGTGGGAGACCCCGATGCCCGTGCTCTCGTCCCGGCCAACACAGAGCGTCAGCTAGAAGCCATACCATTACGCCAACGCAGCTCCGCCCAATCTTACCATGCTCAACCAGTTCTCACCGCACCACCACAACCCCTACTCCTCAAAGGATCATCATATAAGACGAAGACCACTATCAAGGTGCCAATCGGCACAAGAGTCCTTCCACCTAGACCCAATGAGAGGGTCGTTGGAGTCAAGACCAACCGAAGCGGTGAGATCAGCAGCGTTCGCTACACTACGGAGGAGGAAAGGCCTTACTTTGAAGGGATTAGAGCAGCCAAAGTCCGTTTCATCCCTCCAAAGGCAGCCCCGAAGCACGCTCTCAATGCTTTTGAGACACCTCCCAAGCGTCGCAAGACTATAATGGATATTGATGAGGAAGTTCGCAGGCTAGATAGAATTATCATAGACCTCCAGTCCTCGATTAATTCCCTCACTAGGCAGCTCTCTAACCACAACACCGTTATACTAGGCCTTAGGCAGGATCTTGCCAGTGCCAACAAGAAGATCAAGGAATTAGAGCGCCGCTAAGTTATCTAGATTAGACCTTGAGGCAATACATCTTATCTATCTTTAAATTCCGTTTAAGTTTGCTATTATCAGTTTGTTATTATCAGTTTGTTATCAGTTTGCTATCAGTCTTTTTGTCATAAATGCCTCAAGATCAATAAAGAGTATTACTATTATTATTATGTATTGTGTGTCTCTACTTTATTTTTGTGCAAGAAAGCAGAAAACAAGTATGGGAGAGATCCCTCAACATGCCAAACACACTCCGACTACACCACTCCACGATTCAGGTACACACTCTGCACACTTTACTTTACACATATTTTGGATTATGCAGATTACTGTTTTCGACATGATAAATTAAAAAGATTAAAATATTTCTAATCATGATTAATCTCAATCTGTGATATTTCCTGAAAACTTGCAATTAGTATAAAATCATTTTAAAACCCTGTGTTACTTAAGTCAATATGGAATATGTGATGGTAGAGTATGAGTTTCTTATTCTTGATATCATTGTTGCTTGGAGAACTTATTTCAAAATATTCAAATTTCTAGCTACCATCCTCAGTGTTTTATATGCCTGATAAAACTGAAATATTAATTATGATTATAAAAGCTATCTGCTCTGTATTGAGTTTGTTCAAAATGAGTTAGACCCTTGTTGAGAGATTTATCATGCTCCCAAGATCAAGACATTATTTCAGAAAGATTCACTCTTCCGAAGTATTATTGCATTAGAGGCATGGGCTATGCAAAAATAGAAGATATTTCGAGGAAATAAAAAGGAGCAAGTGCTCGACAACCTCGCAGAAAAAATGGACAAGTGTCCGGCAGTAGAATTAGGGGTACCTCGGTATCCACTTAAAAAAAATATGATAGCCCATGGTCCCTCTAATAAGCAATATGCCAGCAAGAGTTGACAAAGTTTTTAATTTCTAAAGTCTTTGATCTAAGAGTATGACATTCCCCTCCTCGGATCCCGTTTTGATCAGGCAATAAATGCAAAGTAAGTATGCTTAAGAATTTTTGCAAAATAAAACAACCTCAGTGAGATATATATACAAAAGATAATGAGTGATCTGAGAGAACCTATGAGGATAAAAATGTATGCTAACTTTCTTTTAAAAATATACAAAAAACTCCAAGTGACAGGATTGAGAAGAAGGGATCTTTACTCTTAATCATATACTTCCCTGACTATGGTACACAGTGAAAATTTTAACACCCTGCAAATATAAAATGCTTTAAAATGTTTTACCCCAGATATTTTTCTTAACCATCCTTTTCTCGAGGACGAGTAAAAGCCTAAGTATGGGGGTATTTGTTGACGGTTCTTAAGTATCAATTTTAATTATCAAATAAACAAAAGAAAGGACCAATATGCAACCAGCACATAGAATTAGGGTTTGATCTGACAGAATTCCACGAGTTTTGTTGTTTATCTATTTCTGCAAGGGGTTATCAGGAACTAAGGAAGAAAGGCCCACATGTCAGGATTACATAGAGATATCAACGCACCGCGCAATTTTACATCATCTAGAAGACTTCAGAAGCTACGAGACCGAAGCGGAGGCAAAGCTGGGCCAGGCCCAGGGCGCCCGCCCTGGTAGCCTGGGCGCCCGCCCCCCTGCTGGAGCCAATTCAGGACTCCTTCGCTCGGGATATTCCACCGACCTATTGGATCAAGAAAACATAGTACCACCTCGGCTATCGACCCAAAAACGCATAGAAGGGGAGGACTATATAAGCGAGGCCCCCCTGGCCCCTGGAAGACATGGAGAAATTATCATAGAGACTGAGGGGTGCCCTCAAAGGAAAACCTCTTCTCTAATTAATATTTCTTTTTAGGCTTAGCAATCAATGTAAGGTAGAAATAGATCTTCTAGTTTCTACTAGATTGAGAGATATAGAGTGGAGGTGTAGAGTGGAGGAAACCCGGCCTGTCGGTGTCTACTCCAAGCTTGTACATGCGGGATCAAGTTCTCCTAACCCGAAGCTTGCTCCTAGGATTCTTCAGTAATTCGACTTCTAAATTCTAGTAAGTTCTTGTTTTATTGTTCTTATGGTTTATGAGTTTACTTTAATCTCTTCGCGTAGAGTTTAGAGTAATCATTGCTGGCGTAAACGTGGTGTTTAGGCTGGGGTACTCATAGATATTCCCTGACTAGCTGGACCGTGGTAGTAGTGAGGAACGTGACATTTCCGAGCTACCTTTGTAGATCACATCTCGTTAGCAGGAAGGATAGGGTTTATAGGTGCGGGTCGAACATCCTTTGTGGTGTCTAGATTCCGTTAGCCTCCCCATTAGAACAGTAGATCATCCTTACCAAGGTTAGAAGGAGACTACAGTTGCAGTCTTCTCTATTTATCACTCACATCGAAAGACATTCTTTGTGCCTAAAGGTTAGTAGTAATAGACCGGTTAGTCAGATGCACTCTTTCTCCTAGTGGTAAAAAAATAAATACGATACTCTGGATAATTTCCCGGGTGAAATGCTCACCGATATCCGTGCGCTTGCGGATCAATTCCTTATTGCGTTCCCAAATATCAACAGGGCCCGCCCACCAGTGGACTTGCGAGCGGTGAGCCTAGTGCGTGCCATCTGCTGCAAATGGAATACCTTGGTTAAGATCGAGGATTACCTTTAATTATTTTATTTAGAATTGGGACGGATTAAATTATGGGAGAAAGTAAGCAATGATATGAAATGATCATGATGCATGCACGAACTTACGATCTCACAAACTTAGAAAGAAAGGTTAACACTAAGCGGTATATGCGGTGGCACACAGCGTTCTCTCATAACATAACTAACGTTCTAAGCGAGAACGTGGTTAGTGTACCTGTAGAAAACTCATTTCAGCCCACCCACAGTATGATTATGCAGAACAAGAATTTAAAGCTATACACCCCACATACACAGACACCCGTCCATGCATATGACATGTTGCTACCCACATCATCGCCCTAATGACGGCATCGCCTCTCAGGACGGAATTCCCAACATGCGGTACCGTTCCCAAACACACCAAAACATGTGTGCATGACACAGCACCTAACAACACTCCCCTAGACCGGCAGTGTATCCGATCATGCTCTCACAGCTCCCACTTACCGTGGCGTAGAGGAAAAATTGATCCATACATTACCACTCAAATGAATGGTACTCATACTATTGCACGCCGTATGAGCGACGAAATAGAAATATGATGCATTAAACACCAAGTCAGTACTTAACTAGCCACCTTAGAGTCCTTAACTGGGCATAAAGGATATGACCATGGCACACTAGATAGTTTTCCAAAACTTAGTTTAACACCTTGACCATTATTAATTAATAAAATCTTTTATTAAACCGGTTTAGATCTTGTTTAGACATACTTATGAACAGTAACTCGCTAAACCTTGCTCCGATGCCAGCTGTAACAGAACCGACCAAATTATAAGAGATTAAGCCTAATAGTGACCATTTGCATAGTCAAACCATCGAGCTTAAGCCCATATAATCCCGGTAGTCCGTGAAATCTCGAAGGATTTCGAACCACATATCGTACATACAGCCAAGATCGTAATAAGTTTAGCGGTCGCCATTCACAAACACATCCAGATTACAACATTCTTAAAACACATCGGAGTTCTTAAAGTTATTACAAACCAAGTTCACAAGTAGCGGAAGCTTCATAGTTTGAAAATACAACACACACAATTAGTCTGATACTGTGCCATAATTCGGTCACTCCCACAAAAGCAAAAGAGAAGATGGAGTGACCATCGCCCTTGGTCTAGTCATCACCCATGGCTGGGTACAGACAGAGGATGCAATAACCATAGTACATTTGACCATCTGCAAAACAACATGGGAGTAGAACCCTGAGTACGAGAATGTACTCAGCTAGACTTACCCGTCATAAATTAAAATAAAGACTCATCAAGGATCATGAAGGCTATATAGTGGGGTAGCTGACAACCATCTTGCATAACTGCAAGATGCTATTAACATGCCCTACCTAAATCTTTCTTCTTTTAATTTGCTCAAGTTGACAGTATCAATACCTATTATCTAGGCTTGCACCTGCACTATTACAATCAAGTGTAACAATATGATGGTACCTCATCATAGCATTCATGAAACCATTTATCTTTATAACCCAAGTGTTCCATAGTCCCTACTACGAGGACGAAGCTCATGTCAAGTGCTCACTATCCAGGAGCGATGGCGATTCGAATCGATTTCTAACCAGCTGGCGAGGTATTCCCCACACATACCACACTCACTGATCAAGTGAGCTACAAATCACCGTATTGCACTATCCAGGACCAATTCGCGGGTTCAACAGGCACCGCCCGTACCCAAGGACCGTTCCGGCGACCGAGGTATCCAAGGTATACCAAGGTTGCGTGCCGCGCCCTCGTCGTTCTCCTCAACCATCACCAATACAGCGCGTACATCGGGCCGATTCCCGGCCCGGATAGTGCTCAGGCTTCGCGGTCGGAACGACTTATCCTTCCAGCTAAATGTGGGGTATGCGTTCAACATGACAAGAGGGCCGTCAACGATCAGTCCTTAATCGACACAGGCAGGGGCACTATAGTCAACCCACCATAAGACCCTGCCCGGTATTCCAAATCCATTCCACACTTGGTTATTCTTTTCCCAAAGCAATCATTGCTTAATTAAGCAGGTATCCACCTATATCTCGCAGGTGATAGGAAATCACCCGATTTCTACCGAACTAAGCAAGCTAAGCATAGACTCCGCACCTATCTACATAGGACAAGGTAGATAAACGAGGGGTGATATCAAGGAGCACCATTGCATCAACGGTATCAACCAACTCCTATCAATTAAATGCAATATAACCGAACAAGCGTAGTATAACATATAAGTTAGCGAGAATAGGGAGACTTAGAATGCTCCGGGGCTTGCCTTTCTCAAACGTGCTGGGCCGGTGATCCGGACACTCCTGTAGCTCTTCTCCGGGTTCGGGTGCTTCCGGAGGTTCCTGCTCCTGAATCTCCTCTGGCTCCTCGGGTCCCACCTCGTTCTCCTGCGAGCTTGTATGATGCATGTATGCTCATGAGTGGAGTGCGGGATGTACGAGTGAATGCTTGTGTGAGAAAGTACCAAATGATCATGGCATGATGCATAGGCGATTTAATTGGTCATGCTCTTTACAAGGTAGTCAACATCATCCAAGAATGGGCAATTGAATTAAACATCTATTGCATTCTCTTCTATAAATGTTTTCAAGTATAACCAGCAACCCACAAGTTGCCTCAAAGATACACCAAACCCCTTCTTATTCCATTTAACTCACAAATAATAATTATAAATTAATTATCCATTTCTAGGCCCATCAAGATTAGCATGCACTTCTGTTTGTCAATAAATTTTCCAAGAATTACAGGAGACTACCAGTCAAGCATAAAGTTTACTATAAATTTTTCATAATTTTTCGATACTTATTTTGAGCTACAAAAATCACAAGATTAAATAATAAGGGCAATTACAATTACTCTACTGTGGTATAAGTGTCAAACAGCAGATTTCATATTTTTATAATTTGTCTAATATCATAGGAAACACCCACCAAAATTTCCAGATTAATTGCATGATCCAAATAATTATTAAAAATCATAAACCACTGTCATGCAAGCATTTAAATCACTATAAATTCATTTATACACCAAATAATGTGTAACAACATTTTCCCAGTGAGTTAACACACATGCAGAGCCAACAAAACAAGTTTCACATTTTTCTGAGTCTTACTTTAATTACTATGCATTTTCAAAGTTTAGCAAAAGCATGGATTAATTATTTATGTCCAGAAAAAGTGTTCAAACATGACATGCAATTACATCAAACTGTAGATCTGAAAATAAAGAGCACACCAAAATTTATTTCATCAACTTTGGAGCTGCAGAACTCAAAATATGGATTTTTCAAGTTTTAAATCGATTTCTGAAAAACCTTTTCTGAAAATCAATTCGAAATCGGGATCAAAAACGCTAAAGACACCCAGATCTACACCCAACGCGGTCCCCCTGCGACTGACAGTGGGCCTCAGACCCCACTGGTCAGCGAGACCGAGAGGGAGGGCACCTCCGACGAGCGGATCTCGCCGGCGGTGAGGTTCCCGGCCACGGGGTAAGCACCATCGTGCTCCCCGCAGCGAGGCGCACCCAGCGGTACCCTCGGATTGGCCGGAGGATGGCCGGAGCACCTCTGACGAGCATGCATGGCGGCACGGCGGCGCTGCTCGCCGTGGCCAGGCTGCTCCGGTGCGGTAGAACACGCGCAAGGGCTCCTCCGAGCTTCCCCGTCGAACTACGGATCTAACGCGCCAAAAAGCAAGCGAAACGAGGCAGAAACTAGCGAGGTTCGACGCGGCGGAGCTCTCCGACGAGGTCGGAGCAACTCCGGCGAGCGATTCACGGCGCTCGACGGGCTCTCACCTCGGTAGAGCGTTCGTAGGAGCTTACCGCGACGACGGCGAGTGCGCTGGTGGTTTCGGCGTCGAGATTGGGGCACTGGAGTGGCCGGCGGTGAGCAGCGGAGCTGCTCCGGCGATGGCGCTGTGGCGGAGCTCCTACGGCTGCGGTTGCGCTTGCGAGTGGAGGGAGGAGGGAGAGGGGCGCGGGCGACAGAGCAAATGGAGTGGCCTGGGAGCTCGGGCCGGCGTCCCGACTAGGTGAAGCCAGTCGGCCGTGGCGCGCCCATCGCCGGCGTACGGCCGCCACGTGGCCGACGCTGGCTGGGACGAGGCGGGCGTCCGCGCGCGGGAGAGAGAGGGGGAGGGGGAAGGCAGGCCGGGCCGCTGTTTGGGCCGAAAGGGAGGCGGGGTTGGCCCAGCAGCGCCAGCCCCCTTTTCCATTTTTTTTGAATTTCTTTTCTCCAATAGTTTTCTAAATTCATTTGGACCATTATAAAATCATTTCCAGCTTTTGCCCCCAAAAGCAAAGTTGTTCCAAAACAAAAACTCTACAACTTGGTTTTAATAAGCAAGACCAAATTCCCAATAGAATTTGAATTACAGATTAAAACTAGTTCTAGGTTTTCAAATAAATTCATTTTGGGAATTTTTGTATAAATTCCATTTCTCAAATTCAGTTGCTCCAAAATTTGCACAAAAATATTCTTAAATCTTCTTGCACACAAACCAACCTATCTTGAATATTCTACAATTTTAGAAGCAAGCATCATATTTTTAACATATTTAAAGCACCTGGAATAAAACACATAAAATCACATTTTTGGGATGAAAAGGCTTGCTCATGATGCTATGTTTGATGAGAATGCTTATGAATGTTTTGATAAGGCTAAGTGCATGCTTAACACCTAGGGTGTTGCAGCCCTTCCCCCCTTAGGGAAATCTCGTCCTGAGATTTGGGTTACTAACCATTTCTTATGAAATTTTGGATAAACTGTTTTTAGATAATCCTCAGTTTCCCAGGTGGCATCCCGATCGTCATGATGACTCCACACCACCTTGTATGTTTTGACAACTCTGTTTCGGATTACTCGTTCTTTGGTATCCACGATCCCCACTGGCTGCTCTTTATACTCCAAGTCTACTTTTATTTTGATCCCTCTAGGTTCAATCCTCTGCTCAGGCACTTCCAAACATTTCCGTAGTTGCGACACATGGAAGACCAGAAAGATTGAACTCAACTCTTCAGGCAACTGAATCTTATAGGCCACTGGGCCTTTCCTCTCTAGCACTTGATACGGTCCCACATATTTGGGCGCAAGCTTGCTTCGAACTCGGAAACGTTGAACTTTCTTCACTGGCGTAACCTTGAGGTACACATAGTCACCTACATTGAATTCAAGTGGCCTTCTCCTCTTATCAGCATAACTCTTTTGTCGTGATTGTGCCGCTTGCATATGCTGCTGTATGATTTGCACCTTCTTCTCAGCTTCATTCACAAAGTCGATACCATAGTATCTTCTTTCACCAGGTTCAACCCAGTTTAACGGAGTTCTACACCTTCGACCGTACAGAGCTTCGAACGGAGCCATCTTGATACTCTCTTGATAACTATTATTGTATGAGAATTCAGCCAGAGGTAACCATGACTCCCATGATCCCTTGGACGATAGTACACAGGCTCTTAGCATATCTTCTAACACTTGATTTAGCCTCTCGGTTTGACCTGAGGTTTGGGGATGATACGCGGTGCTTCTTATCAGACTGGTCCCCAAATTCTTATGCATTCGCTCCCAAAAGTGAGCGGTGAACTGTGGTCCTCTATCCGATATGATGGTCTTGGGAATACCATGCAATTTGACAATCTGAGCCATATATATATCGGCTTACTCGGGAGGTCTGTATGTGTTCTTAACGGGAAGAAAATGGGCCGACTTGGTCAATCGATCTACGATTACCCAAATCGAGTCATTCCCTTTCCTTGTCATTGGTAAACCTGTGATAAAGTCCATACAGACCTCTTCCCATTTCCATTCTAGGACTGATAATGGTTGTAACAAACCTGCAGGTTTCATATGGATAGCCTTGACTCGACAACACGTGTCACAACGGGCTACATATGCGGCTATTTCTTTCTTCATTTTGGTCCACCAAAAGTGAGGTTTTAGGTCTTGATACATTTTACTGCTGCCAGGATGAATAGAAAGCTTGGAGAGATAGGCTTCATCCATGATGCGATTCTTCAATTCTCGATCTTTTGGGACTACTAATCGATGTTGAAACCATAGTACCCCTTTCTCATCAACTCAAAATTGAGTTTTTGGGTCGTCCTTGATCTTCTCTTTGATGTGGAAAATACCCTTGTGTGTCTTCTGACCATCAATGACTTGACTCTCGAGTGAACAACTGAGTTGTATGTGACATAAGACCTCAGGATGCATGAGATTGAAACCATCTTCAAACAACGGTTGAACCACTTGATAGTGCGGCTTGCGACTCAATGCATCTGCTACTACATTAGCTTTGCCTGGATGATAGTGAACTTCCAGGTCATAGTCCTTGATTAACTCTAACCAACGTCGTTGCCTCATATTCAGCTCAGACTGAGTGAAGATGTACTTCAAACTCTTATGATCGGTATAAATATGACACTTATTTCCCAGCAAATAGTGTCTCCAAATCTTCAAAGCGTGCACCACTGCTGCTAACTCGAGGTCGTGAGTTGGGTAGTTGACTTCGTGCTTTCTCAACTGTCGTGAAGCATAAGCTATCACTCTGCCATCTTGAATCAACACACACCCAAAGCCACTATTTGACGCGTCGCAAAACACATCAAAAGGCTTCTCAACATTGGGTTGTGCTAGAACAGGAGTGGTGGTTAGCAACCTTCGCAAGGTGCGGAAGGCTAGCTCACACCCCTCTGTCCAGACAAACTTATGATCTTTTTGTAGCAAACTAGTCATTGGCTTAGCAATCTTGGAGAAGTCGAGTATGAAGCGACGATACTACCCAGCTAGACCAAGAAAACTTCTAACTTCCGAGACAGAAGTCGGTGCCTTCCAGTCCATGACTTCCTGCACTTTTGACGGATCCACAGCAATCCCTTCTTCAGACAGAATGTGCCCTAGGAAAGGAACCTTCTTCAGCCAGAATTCACACTTGCTGAACTTGGCATATAATTGATGCTCTCGTAGTCGTGTTAGCACGATTCTCAGATGCTCGGCGTGATCTTGCTCATTTTCTGAATAAACCAGAATATCATCGATAAACACTACAACAAACTTATCCAATTCTGGCATAAAGACGGAATTCATCAGATACATGAAGTATGCAGGAGCATTCGTTAACCCAAAGGACATGACAAGATACTCATACAACCCATATCTGGTGGAAAAAGCAGTCTTCGGGATATCTTGCGGACGAATCTTGATTTGGTGATACCCAGACCTCAAATCTATCTTGGAAAACACTTTTGCCTTGGATAACTTATCAAACAAGATATCAATCCTCGGCAAAGGATACTTATTTTTGATTGTCACTGCATTGAGCGGACGATAGTCCACGCACATGCGCAATGACTGATCCTTCTTTTTCACAAACAACGCCGGACAACCCCATTCCGACGAACTTGGCCGGATGAATCCTTTATCCAAAAACTCCTTTAGTTGATTCTTTAACTTAGCGAGTTCGTTTGGTGGCATCCGGTACGGCCTTCTTGATATTGGTGCTGTACCTGGCAGTAATTCTATCGCGAACTCCACTTCACTATCCGGAGGAAGTCCCGGCAATTCTTCAGGAAAAACATCAGGGAACTCACATACCAAGGGTATGTGTTCTAGTGGAACCACCTGTACTGCACATGAAAGACTAGCGAAGTCTAACCGTCGGGGTAGCTTGACTTGAAGCACACCTTTCCCTTGCGGGCCTTTAAGGGAAAGAGTTCTATTCCCGGCATCTATAACTGCACCCCAGTCAGTCATCTTATTCATTCCAATGATGACATCCAAAACCAGCCCTGGCATGACCACAAGGTTTACACGGAACCCTCGGCCACTGATCTCTAAGGTAACTCCTGTTACTGTTTTATTAGTCAATACATCAGCTCCGGCTGAGCTGATGCGATAGCCATAACCCAACTCAGTAACTGGCTGGTCATGCTTTTGTGCAAATGCTTGGCTCATCAATGAATGCGATGATCCGGAATCAAACAAAACAACTGCAAGATGTTGGTTTACAGGAAACATACCAGCTGTTACCGGTTCTCCTTCCGGAATTTCCTCGATCGAGGTATGGTGCACACGAGCTGGATAGGTCGGCTGTTGCCTCTTGGGGTAGGGACATTCCTTAGCAAAGTGCCCCATCTTGTGGCAGTTATAGCATGGACCCTTGGGTGCATTGTTGGCGGCAGGTGCCGCAGCTTGAATTGCCTTTGGCTTGGCAGGAGCTATCGCCACCTTGTACAGCTTCTGCTGCGTTGGATGCCCGGTGTTCCTTCTCTACGGTGGTCTGAACCTAGCACCTGGGGCAGGAGGACGATACTGTTGTCGCCCTGCCACTGGTGCCCTGGACTGGGATGACCCGGCTTCGAAAGCCCTCTTACGAGACTTGGATGCACTATAGTTGTTGTTATTGTTTTCCTGGGTTAGACAGTCACTGATGTAGGCATTAAAGGTAGCCCAGGCTCCTGTACCCATGGTCTTTAGCATCTTTGGATTCAAGCCTCTCTGGAAACTAGCAATCTTTTTGGCCTCCGTGTTCACAAACTCGGGGGCGTAGCGAGCGAGATTGTTGAAAGCGTGCAGATACTCCTTCACAGATTTCTTCCCCTGAGACAGTCTCATGAACTCCCCAACCTTCATTTCCACCACACCCGGAGGAATATAATTTCCTCGGAACGTGGTGGTGAAGCGGTTCTAGGTAATCGGGGTCCCCTCTGGGTAGGTAGTACGGTGATGGGACCACCAAATCCCAGCGAGTCCCTGCAACTGATGTGCCGCATACTCAGCCTTAAGTTCTTCTGTCATCCGAAGAAGACGAAACTTCTGCTCCATGGTGTTGATCCACTCATCTGCCTCGAGCGGTTCCAAAGCCTCCTTGAAGATTGGTGGCTTGGTATCCATGGAGTCCTTGAACGAACTGTACTGATTGACTTCACGGCCGCCCTGGTTATCCCCACGACGGGTGTTGTCAGCTATGTTACGCAGAGCCTCTTCCATGTTGCGCTGCATCTGTTCCATGTTGCGTTGGCTCCCCAGAAACTGCGCGAAAAACACGTCCGCAGTGTACAGAGGAGGCGGTGGTGGTGGCGGTGTTGGTGCTCTGTCCTCATTCCGTTGAGCCCCACCTCCGGACGTGCCGGCTCCAAGACCCGAGTTGTTGTTACCCCCGCCACGTGTTTGCACCATCTGCATACGTCAACGATAAGCAATCATTAGGAGTTGCCATCAACGGTAGACACGTGTAGAATTATGCCGTACTAAATTTACTGAGGGAATAAATTCGCACAATAAACAGAGGCACAACATTTCATCATGTACGCACAACATTGCTGACGAATTACTCCACATTCAAGCCACAAAGTTCACATACATCCAAACTTGCCAGCATACATACACTGGACTTTCAGCGTTAACTCATAAAGTTTTACATAGCCCAGATCCAAAAGTACAAGACATGCCATGCAACAACAACAAAAGAAGAAGGACTAGCTCTAAGCTCTAGCATCTACTCGCTATGGTCACTGTCCATGCCGGAGCCCTCTTCGTCCTCATCTCCACTAGCAGCTGCTCCTATCTCGAGATCCGCATCCATCTCATCCTCAGAGTCTCGCTCAGCTGCTCCAGGCAGGTGGTGTGGGTGGAGCTGGTTATGCAGCTGGTGGATCTCCTCATACAGGTTCTCATTGTACTCCTCAGCATTAGCTAGGTGCTGCTCAAGCTCTAGCTGTCGGGCCCTCAAAGTGTCCTCCTCGTGCCAAGCTTCATTCCTCTGACCAAGCCCATGGACTAGCATGCGCTCGCAGTTCCTGTGAGCAGTAGTCACCCTGTCTCTCTACTCTCGCACCGCAAGCAGGTCCTGGCTCAGCTCACTGTTCTTCTGGACTGCCTGGTCCCTCTCTTGGGTCACACGGGCCAACTCTGCCTGTAGCCTCTCAACCTCCGAGTCAAACTCACGCTGCAGCTGGCGCTTCTCATCCTGGACTGTGAGAAGAGACCCGGACAAGCGACCCAAACAACGCTCCAGGCCTCCATAGGTCTTCATCAAGGCGTACATAGCACTCATAGTTGTGTTGTCACTGTGCTAGTCCTCATCCGCACTCCTCCCTAGAGCATTCACCTCGGACTGGTCCCACACCGAAGTGTAAGGGTCACCCTGAGGAAACACCCCAGCGAAGGCGTGGGCCAGCTCCTGTGGAAACCTCGCCTTGAGGTTCCTCAGAACTGCGAAAGCTGCCCTGCTGGCACCGTAGAAAGGCGTGGTACCTCGGGACTCGTACACCCTGTCACAGAACCGACCAAATTATAAGAGTTCAAGTGTAGAAACGATCGACCCGCAATCAAGTTTCCAAACTTGAGCCCATATAATCCCGGTAGTCAATTGAAATCACGAAGGACTTCAAACCAACTTGCAACAAACCAAGATCGTAATAATTCAACATAAACACAGCGAATGTTACACAGTCATTCACTGCCGTCGGAGCGGCACCACATCGGAGTCATTAAGTTATTACAACCCAAGTTTGAAGTAGCGGAAGCAAAATAATTACACACACTTGTTTAAAGTTCAGTTCACAAGTTTTTGTTATTGCCAGAGCCTACACCATCCTTCCAAAAGCAACAGGTACGAGTTTGTTAGAGAACCGTGCCCAACGGTTAGTCCTCATCCCCAGCGGGATGGAGACAGGTCTTGCAGAAGCCTGTTGACGGTCCTTAATGCTCATATTTAACCATCAATTAATCATAGAAAAGGATCCAAATGCAACCAACACCTAGACTTAGGGTTTTATCTGACAGAATTCCACGAGTTTTGGTGTTTGTCTATTTCTGCAGGGGGTTATCAGGAAATAAGGAAGAAAGGCCCACACGTCGGGTTTACATAGAGATATTAACGTGCCACGCAATTTTCTATCATCTAGAAGACTCCAGAAGCCACGGGAACAAAGCGGAAGCCGAGAGGCCTCAGGGACAGGGCGCCCGCCCTAGTCCTGAGGGCGCCCGCCCTCCCCCCTGGACCAATCAGGGAGAAGCTCGGGGATCATGCTCCACCGACCTAATACTTCAAGGAAAACCACACGATCAATGTCGGTTTGATCCGACGGCCCAGATTCACTTGAAGGGACTATAAAACCAGACCCCCCTGGCCCCTGGAGATCATACCTCTTCTACAAAATCAAAGCTAGGGTTTCAATTCTTCATCCAAGTAGAGAGGATCCCTCTAGTTCTTCTAGTTCTAGTTCATCTAGTTCTAGTTCTAGTTAGTTCTAGTTGTAATCTAGAAAATAGGGAGAGAGAAGAGGAGAGCGGAGGAGGAGCCGGATCTGTCGGATCTTCCTCAATATTATACTTTTGCAGCAACTGGTTCGTTCTTCATCGTTCTCCAGGTTCTTCAACTCATAACTCCTAAGTTCTCTAATTACTTTTATTTACATTAAAGTTATTTATTGGATTCCCGCTTGCATCAAGTGCTCTAGTCTTTATAACGCTAGAGTAGTAATTAATAGATTAGACGTGGTGTTTAGTCTTGCAATTACCTGGAATTGCACCCAATCCTGCGGATTGTTGTGGTAGCCTTAGGGTAGTGACAGCCCTAACGGTCGACGTATTCCACCACGTTCGGATCGGTGTTTGTAGGACCGTAGTCAGACCTTCCTAGCCCCCTTCTCATCTCTTTCTGTGGTTAGTGCTCTGATGTCCCGATATAGATAATCTTGAAGTAATTCTTGATTCTTAGATCAACTAGAGAACTCTCAGGAAACTTCCTCTCTTCCCACCAAAAATAATTATATAGTTATCCTTGGGCGATCTTGGATCTTAATTAGTACACTCACGTTCTCTGTGGAAAATCGATACTCTGGAATACTCCCGGGTGAAGGCTACATCGGTATCCGTGCGCTTGCGGATTTTTCTGTTTGCGTTTAAAATACCCAACAAGCTTTCTGGCGCCGTTGCCGGGGAACGGTAGCTGTGCTAGTTTCGAACCAAGTCATCCGTGTATCCTTTTTATTTTCCTTTTTTACCACACTCACCATATCATTTTCACCATACCACATGGATTTCACTCTAAGCATTAATGAGCATGGAATTTATTTCATAGCCACTTCATTTACTCCATGCTCATATGCAACATCTTACGAATCCATTGGTTTTTCCAACATCACCATATTCGAGATCTCCAACCCCCTCATCCTGTCTATTTATAAAAACTTTAAAAGGGCGGTTGTCGATGCATATGTCTATAATAAATTTTGCAGATTTCGTTGAGTTGATCTTGATATAGGTTGGTGTTGGAGGGGAAACCACTTCACCAACATAAATTGATGGTTTCCCAAGGACAACCTTAGTGTCCTAAAACAAGCACTGATCAGATCGTAACATGAGCTTTTAATTATTTGCAACATTACCTTGTGTGTTGAGCATATAAGGATAATTGTAAAAACATTCCTTCGGGTATTCTTGTCACTAACCTTTCTAGGATTGGAGCAAGAAGATCGAATGAATGACAAGCACAAGGTATGTACAACCAATCATCATACAACATTGAATTAAATTCATCCAAACTTGAATTTTGCAAAATTCAAGCTTGGGGGAGTACTTTACATAAAAACATCCTTTGCCCTGTTGCTATGTTGGTTGTCCCTACCCTTAAGACATGCTCAATTTTGTTAAATACTAATCACACTACTTCATCTCCACTTGAGTAGATCTCTATAAATGCTTTCATGCTACCTTTATTTGCTTTATTATATGTCTAGGCTTGGAGTAGTTTCATTTATCTCTTAATTAAGCATGGTGCTTAGTTTAGGAATGATGATCTTACTTCCAAAGGATTTTAAATTAAGCATGATGCTTAGGTTAAAATTCCCTCCTAAATCAAATTAGACATGGTGTCTAGGTTGATCTTTGAGCCGATAGTATGCTATAGTAGATATTGGATATTTTGTTGGACTAACCCCTGCAGGAAAACTTTCAATATCGACCTGGGATGTCCTGAGACAAACTCACATTGGAGACAAAGAGAGAGACACATGAAGTTTAACAATTTGCACGAGGAAGGCATAGCTCACAAGAGATGATCCATGGAGGGTGCCACAAACACGATGCACAACCGCTAAGAGAGGAAAGCTTTCACAAGGTGATACTGTACCATCACTCTTCGAGTAAGGTAACATCTTAAGGTACACTTGGAGCAAAATATGAAGGACTTTTACAACTCCCAGACTCCACCAAGTGAAGAACCTAGATCTACGAGCACAAACACACTGGAGATACTGGACACTCAGGCAATCACTGCCCTGAGATGCTTGAGGACACAACTACTGGAGTAACCCCATTGTGGAAGTAATTACTAACCTTCTGCCGGTCAAGAGAGACAATCCAGGACGCCCCGTCATCCCGATCTCCATCGGCATGGTGGACTTCCTAGAAGCACTCTGTGACTTTGGCTCCAGCATCAACATTATGCTCAGGCTTGCAGATTAGACACTAAGTTCCCCAAAAGGGAATATTGAAGAACCTCTGCGTCCGAGTTGGTACCTTGTACGCCCCAGCAGACTTCGTGGTGATAGAGACTGGTACTGATGAGAGGGCACCTATCATCCTAGGGAGACCATTCCTGAACACCTCGGGAGCTATCATCTACGCTAGTGCTGCCAAGATCAGTTTCTACATCAAGGGAAGGAAGGAGACGTTTTCCTTCGAGAACAAGATTACACAAATCTCAGAGCAATCCAGACATGAACCAAGGAAGAGGACCAACAGGAGGAACAGAAACAAGCAAATGTGGACCGAGTCAGCTAAGATGGTCACTACAGTTCAAGGAGGTCAAGATCGTCGACTTAAGTCACCGTTCCTAACCAAAAAGGACGACCCAAGTATGCCAAGCATCCAGTGCTCCATTGATGGATACAACTTCTAGAAGATGCTTTGCGACACCGGGTCAGGCGTCAACATAATGGCCGCAGTCACCTATCAACTCCTGTTTGGATCCATGCTCCTAAAATCGACATACATTCAGCTCCAGATGGCAGATCAGACATTCCGAAAGGTTGAAGGTTATTGACATGAGAGAAGACGAATTCGATCTACCCGTCATCCTTGGAAGACCGTTCCTCAGCACCGTTAAAGCAATCATCTACATTGGAACCGGAGAAGTCCACATGCAATTCCCCTCTGAGAAGGTACGTCACTATTTTACTGACCCTAACTATATAGTTGAAGACTCTAAGCAGGTCAGGACAAGAAGAAGACGACGCAACCGTAACCAGAGGAGGAAAATCATCAAGGACGGATGGGTAGACTA
Organism: Sorghum bicolor; assembly: GCF_000003195.3. Lineage (NCBI taxonomy): Eukaryota > Viridiplantae > Streptophyta > Magnoliopsida > Poales > Poaceae > Sorghum > Sorghum bicolor. The sequence goes on from NC_012872.2 coordinate 24,577,822, forward strand.
TGAAGGAGATGTTGTAAGGTCAGAAGACATACAACTTAAACAGAATTGTCCTGAGGCGACCGTAGCACCGAGTCAAGTGTGGAGAGAGAAGATAGTTATACATGACGAGCAGGCTCCACCGGAACCACCGACTACGCCATCCAGCGAATCCCAGGACGATTGAGAAAACGGAGAGTCCCGTTCCGAGGACGTAAAAACACCGAACGCCTTGGTAAGAGTTAAACTTGGTAGTTATCCTTTTTCCCTTTCAATTATTTAAAATAGTTTGCTTAGTTAATCAGGTTCATATCATCTTAAAAAGAAAATAAAAATGTTAAAAACAGTAAGCCCCATGTGAGTATGCTCATGGCATAAAACCCATAAGTACATTCACTGTGGTGGCATAAAAATAAAATAAATATATTCCCGTCCTATAAAAATAAAATTATAAAAATAAAATTATGATCCTACTAATGAGTAACATTTATTGAGGAGGCTCAACATGATAAAGGCTAGATATTTATGCTAACACTTAACTAGTTCCACAAAGCTTTGTTGTCTATTTGAGCTCCACAGAATTCAAGGATCAAAGAAGACTAGCAGACGAAGGACATCCTAATCGCTGTCAGAGTGCTGCCGACATTCAAATACACCTCCGCCACCTGCTAGCTACATCAGAAGAAATTATGTCAAAATCCAGCTTGGGGGAGAGCACCCCCATTTATCCAGCTAAGTGTTCTACTCACGTTTATACTTTACTCAAATAATAAAAAAGATGCATAATCATAAAAACCCAAATAAAGATTTTATGCTTATATATATATCTTTGCTTAGTTTGCTAAATAAAAAAAATCAAGATAAGTATTATTTTTCTTTCTTAGTTTTATTTACTAGTATTCGGAAATAAAAAAAATGCATAACCATGAAACCAAACATAGTTTTTGTTTTGAGTAATATATAATAGTTTTATGTAATACTAAGTTTTAAATAAAATAAAAAGAAAGTTTGATTCAAGTCTAGGTAATTGACAAACATGATATGAGAAGGTCTGAGCTACTATTTAACTTGTTCCAAGTTTTGCTAGAGTTCTAGAGATTTTATCTTTTGAAAATCTAAAAATTCATAAAAAAAATAATAATATATGAGATCATAATACCTAGAGTCTTATAAGAAATAAATATTAAAACTGTGGGTACTTTCTTTGTTCAAGCCATTGTTAATTCTTGTAGTTTTGGTTGAGAGAATTATCATGCTCCCAAGATCAAGATCTTTTTGTTTTAAAAATATAAAAGATTCACTCTTCCGAAGTATTATTGCGTTAGAGGCATGGGACTATGCAAAAATTTGATTTGAAAAAAAGAGTGAGATGAGAGGTAAAAATGGACAAATGTCCGACAGTAGAATTAGGGGTACAAAGATACCCACCTGAGTGGAAAAAATGGACATGTGTCCGACAGTAGAATTAGGGGTACTTGCTGCCCACTTAAAAAAAAGAGACTAAAAAAAGAGAAAAAAAAAGGAAAAAAAATGATAGCCCATGGTCCCTCTAATAAGCAATATGCCAGTAAGAGATGACAAACTCTTCAAAAAGGTCAAAGGTCTTGATCTAGGAGTATGACATTCCTCTCCCTTGCTCTGAGCATTGACATAGCAAAATGCAAAGTAAGTATGCTAAAATTTTTAAAGCTCTACTTATATATCTTTCAAGAAGAAGGCAAATGCCTCAGATTTATTTTGGAAACTTACAAACAACTCCAGAACAAAGGTAAGACAGAAGAACTTGAGACATAGTGCTTGACTTGATCATTCTGTTTTTCAATCACTTAAGACCTTAGTGATAACTTAAAACCCCTTTAGTAAAAGGCATAAAAGTAACCCCTGTTTTCTTGATGATTTTAGCTTTGCTCAGGGACGAGCAAAGGTTAAGCTTGGGGAAGCTTGTTGACAGTCCTTAATGCTCATATTTAACCATCAATTAATCATAGAAAAGGATCCAAATGCAACCAACACCTAGACTTAGGGTTTTATCTGACAGAATTCCATGAGTTTTGGTGTTTGTCTATTTCTGCAGGGGGTTATCAGGAAATAAGGAAGAAAGGCCCACACGTCGGGTTTACATAGAGATATTAACGTGCCGCGCAATTTTCTATCATCTAGAAGACTCCAGAAGCCACGGGAACAAAGCGGAAGCTGAGAGGCCTCAGGGACAGGGCGCCCGCCCTAGTCCTGAGGGCGCCCGCCCTCCCCCCTGACCAATCAGGGAGAAGCTCGGGGATCATGCTCCACCGACCTAATACTTCAAGGAAAACCACACGATCAATGTCGGTTTGATCCGACGGCCCAGATTCACTTGAAGGGACTATAAAACCAGACCCCCCTGGCCCCTGGAGATCATACCTCTTCTACAGAATCAAAGCTAGGGTTTCAATTCTTCATCCAAGTAGAGAGGATCCCTCTAGTTCTTCTAGTTCTAGTTCATCTAGTTCTAGTTCTAGTTAGTTCTAGTTGTAATCTAGAAAATAGGGAGAGAGAAGAGGAGAGCGGAGGAGGAGCCGGATCTGTCGGATCTTCCTCAATATTATACTTTTGCAGCAACTGGTTCGTTCTTCATCGTTCTCCAGGTTCTTCAACTCATAACTCCTGAGTTCTCTAATTACTTTTATTTACATTCAAGTTATTTATTGGATTCCCGCTTGCATCAAGTGCTCTAGTCTTTATAACGCTAGAGTAGTAATTAATAGATTAGACGTGGTGTTTAGTCTTGCAATTACCTGGAATTGCACCCAATCCTGCGGATTGTTGTGGTAGCCTTAGGGTAGTGACAGCCCTAACGGTCGACGTATTCCACCACGTTCGGATCGGTGTTTGTAGGACCGTAGTCAGACCTTCCTAGCCCCCTTCTCATCTCTTTCTGTGGTTAGTGCTCTGATGTCCCGATATAGATAATCTTGAAGTAATTCTTGATTCTTAGATCAACTAGAGAACTCTCAGGAAACTTCCTCTCTTCCCACCAAAAATAATTATATAGTTATCCTTGGGCGATCTTGGATCTTAATTAGTACACTCACGTTCTCTGTGGAAAATCAATACTCTGGAATACTCCCGGGTGAAGGCTACATCGGTATCCGTGCGCTTGCGGATTTTTCTGTTTGCGTTTAAAATACCCAACAAAGCCGTCATAAAAGATGTCATCTGCAACAGGTGGGAATAAACCCTGAGTACGAGAATGTACTCAGCTAGACTTACCCGTCTAGTAAAACATAAAAGACACCAAGGATCATGCAAGGCTAATATATAAAAGTAGAGCTGGTTGACTCAACATTTTGCCAAAAGCCTTTATTAAGACTAACCCAATGTAAGAGCATCATATTTATTTATCATCAGCCTACCACTAGATTAGCACCTGTACTACAACACATCACTTGATTATTACAAGCAATAACAACCATATCAAGTTCATCATATGTTCTTCTTGCTATCATCATTATCATGAACCAAGTTCATTAGTGAATGCTACGTTTGCCGCTGCTCTGTCAAGTTCTTACTGACCGGGAGAGACGGCGATTCGAATCGAATTCCTATCCAGCGGGAGGGTTATTCCTAGCACTCACCCAAGCATCCCCCGTCGGAGAGCCAACGGGTCACCTTTGGTACGACTCAGGAATCGCGGCTCCGATCAGAGCCGCACTCCCAGAGCTACCACTCTGCCAGGGAGGTCAGAAATTTTAACTCACCTGCCTTTGGGCTTACGCCAATGGTCCCCCGCACGCCGCACTTCCTCCGGTAGTGCGCACTTTATACTTGCCGGTCTTCCGGCCTGAGTCATACTACTCGGCTTCGCGGTCGGAACGAGTTATCCGGCCAACTAAGTGTTAGGCATGCGTTCAACATGACAAGAGGACGTACAACGATCGGTCCTTAGCTGCCACAAATGGAGTTACTACAAACTTGCAAAACTCCGCCTGGCTTAAGTCAAATTAATCAGGTTCCAGCCACGATAGCACATATAGACCATCGTGATCCGACACAACCCTATATCACACAGGTGACAGGAAATCACCCGACTTCTACCGATTAAGCATGGCTAAGCTGCTACTCGATCCTAACTCTACAACCACGGTAGGGTAAAGTATCTGGACAAGGATGGAGTAAAATGCAGCAAAGGTTTCATCACAACTCTTATACTTAATGCACCAATAGATATAACATATTAAATAAACTTTCAAAAGTAAAGGGAGGCTTAGAATGCTCCGGGGCTTGCCTTTCACGAACGAGGCTGGCTCGTGATTTGGGCACTCAACTTCTTCTTCTGGCTCCTCGGGTCCGACTTGCTGGACCTCCACCTCCGGGTTGCCCTCCTGGCCTTCGGGGTTCACTTGCAGCTCGAAGGAGGCTACCACGTCCGATGCACCTATTGCATGCTCGGTGAATGAGAAGGTGTGCATACAAAAGAATGAATGCTTGACAACATAAGTAACTCACTGGACACTCAACGGAGCAAAAGTTATAACAAGTTCGCACAAGTTAACAAGTTAACTTAGCCCAAAACGTATCATGATAACCTATAACAGCAAGCATCAAACAGCTGGATGAGCTTAGTAAACAGATCATAACTATTACCACAAAGATCCAAAAAACATGGGTGAGGACATTCTGGAAAGCTTATGAAATTGTATACAAATCATCTTTAAACATTACAGCAAGATTCATAAATTAAACCAGTTATTTAAACAAAGTTCCAGGTTCTGTCCCAGAAAAACAGAGAGCACCTATTTCTGGAACCCAACTTGGAACAGCCATAACTTTTAAACTACTAGACAAAAAGACTCCAAATTTAAACCACAGCTAGTTCAATAAGTTTACAACAACTTTGATTTAGACAAGTTGCCCAGAAAACCAAATTATCATTAAGCAAAAGTTAAATTACTCCATTGCTGTCCAGAGCAGCCTTTAACCCTTTAATTAATTATTTGCTGACATAACCAAAACATAAACCATACCAACCACATGGCTTATGAGCACAAGCATATCACAAGGTTACCAAAACACCAGATGATAACCCCCAAACATTTACTTAACAAGGCATTTATTAATTAATTCTAGAAAAGAGCATAATTACAAGATACTAGTCAAAGTGCTCAGAAAAACCTACAAAAATTACAGAAGCACAAGTATAGCATCAAAGCATCACCAAAGAAATTTCAGAGCCATTTCACATACCAAATTAAAGATATACATTTAACATATAACTAGGTGCTTATTTCATAAATTGGAAAACATGACTTATATGGTGCCAAACCACAGATTTCAGATTATTTACATATGAGGAATACCATAAACAGGTTTACTACCAAAGTAGAGCACCAGCATAAGCACCAATTATTTTATATAATTTAATCAAGGAAACAAGCCAAATTTCAATCATAAATTACATATCAAAGCTGCATTACTCCAAAAATCATGAAATATTTATCAAAGCACTCTAGTATCACACAGAGACTACCATAAAATTTTCAGAGCAAACTAAGCAGTATAACAAGAGATATGAATTTATCCAAGAATAACAAGATTAAATCCTTAATAAATATTTTCCCAGAAACATGGTTCATTTCATATTTTTATTAAAAACTAGCCATCTCAAGTAATACCACAAAATTGGTTTCACAATTTTTGGATCTCAGAAACAGGAGATATGATTTTTGCAAGAAAACCAAAATCAGGATTTTGAATAAAAGAAAAGGAGGGAAGGGGTGACACTGACAGTGGACCCCGGCTGTCAGGTTCTTCTCCCTCACGGCCGAGGCGACTCTCGACGGCGATTTCTCTGCGACGGCGAGGTCTCTGGCCAAACCAAGGGCACCAACATGATCCCCAGACTCTAGCGACTCGATTGACCCCCTTTTCCCCACGACGGAGCCACTGGAAGGAGCTCGCCGTCGACGATGGCGGCTCGGCGGAGGTGCTCCGCGTTACGCCGGAGTCCTCAGGCCGGTAGAGCGTGACCTAAGACCTTCTACAGCACCAGCAAACTACGGCGAAGCTTCCTAGGTACGCGGCTTGGCTTGAAACCTCGTGGAACACGCTGGCCACGAGAGCACCCATCTCCGGCGGAAACACGGCGGCGCTGCGCATCGTGTCCGGCGACGGAGAGTTCGGTAGAGCGTCCACTAAGTGGCGCAAACGCAAGCTAGGAACCTAAGCAACCTCTAGGACCTAACCAAAGACGACGAGAGGCTTCACAGGGCTCGGCATTGAGTTCGCCGGAAAAGATGGTGACGGCGACCCGATTTGGGGGAAGAAGGAAATGGCGGCTCACCGGTGGGTTTCGCGGCGAGTTAGAGGGTGGGAAGTGAAGAGCGGCTCACGGCGGAGCTGTGGGTGGAGTTTGGTGGACTGAAACGCAGCGAGGAGCGCGCACGAGCTCGCCGGAGTGAGCTCGCGACGGTGAGCTCGCTGCGGGCGCTCTTCTGGCGAGAGAGGCGAGGCAGAGAGGAAGTGGACGCGTCCACTCCGCTCGGGGCGACGCCGTGGACGTCATGCGCGCGCTGGGAGCTGACAAGCGGGGCCAGGAACGACGTACGGACGACAAATGTCGCCGTTGCTCTGCCGCCGGTCGGCCACGTCGGTGAGCTCCATTCCGATTCAGACAAAACGATGGCCGACTTACAGAGCTACTTTGACAACGATTTACTCCCAAACCAGAGCGAATTAGAACATGATGTAGTTGACAAAGTTGGAGTACTAGCCGAGATATACAACTTTGTCAACTAGAGCAAAAGCCAGATCGGCCTGGATCGAGAGATATGAAGTTTTCAAAATCGATCGAGCAAACTGTTTGTGTTCCCAGACTTAGAAAATTTTCTAAGTGTTGGAAACAGCCCCAAAACTGCCTTGTGGGTCACTTTTGAGCTATTTGTGGTCATTTTCATGAGATGGCCATCAAACAACTTTTGTTCCTTATAAACGTTTCTACAACTTTGCTGTAGGAAGTTTTGACATGCAAACATTTTATGAAACACTTTTTAAAAGCCTAAGCAAAAGAGCTTTTTAGGGCCTATTTACATAAGTATGACTTAAGTGATTATTTTGGAGAAGTGATCAACATGAACATTGTTCCCAAGGTTAAGTTAAACATAAATAAACTAATTACCAAGGCATAGAACACAAACACAAGCATGGTTCACTAAAAAATAAGCATAGGAAGCCTAATTAAGCAATTTAGATCACATTTTGCATAGAATGACATGGCTCAAGATAGATGATGATCATGATATGCTTTGAGTAGATGATGATGCTCATGCTATGCACATGATTAGTGCAACTATAAAACTGGGGTGTTACACACCCAGCCGCCCCAAGCAGGGTCACCTCCACTGGTAGGGACAACTGCCTCGATCCCCACCAGTGTCTCGTCACCAAGCGGCTTCTTATCCCAATAGTAGCGAGGCTCCCTTCCTTCAGGATACCCCATCGAACTGAGCACCCTCCAAAGCAAAGTGGGCATCCCAAACTCCTCCAGGAACTTGCTCTCATGTCGTGAGCTCCTAGCTGCCAACGGATGGTGAGGGGCCCGCCCACCAGTGGACATGCGAGCGGTGAGCCTAGTGTGTGCCATCTGCTGCAAATGGAATACCTTGGTTAAGATCGAGGATTACCTTTAATTATTTTATTTAGAATTGGGACGGATTAAATTAAGGGGGAAAGTAAGCAATGATATGAAATGATCATGATGCATGCACGAACTTACGATCTCACAAACTTAGAAAGAAAGGTTAACACTAAGCGGTATATGCGGTGGCACACAGCGTTCTCTCATAACGTAACTAACGTTCTAAGCGAGAACGTGGTTAGTGTACCTGCAGAAAACTCATTTCAGCCCACCCACAGTATGATTATGCAGAACAAGAATTTAAAGCTATACACCCCACATACACAGACACCCGTCCATGCATATGACATGTTGCTACCCACATCATCGCCCTAATGACGGCATCGCCTCTCAGGACGGAATTCCCAACATGCGGTACTGTTCCCAAACACACCAAAACATATGTGGATGACACAGCACCTAACAACACTCCCCTAGACCGGCAGTGTATCCGATCATGCTCTCACAGCTCCCACTTACCGTGGCGTAGAGGAAAAATTGATCCATACATTATCACTCAAATGAATGGTACTCATACTATTGCACGCCGTATGAGCGACGAAACATAAATATGATGCATTAAACACCAAGTCAGTACTTAACTAGCCACCTTAGAGTCCTTAACTGGGCATAAAGGATATGACCATGGCACACTAGATAGTTTTCCAAAACTTAGTTTAACACCTTGACCATTATTAATTAATAAAATATTTTATTAAACTGGTTTAGATCTTGTTTAGAACATACTTATGAATAGTAACTCGCTAAACCTTGCTCCGATGCCAGCTGTAATAGAACCGACCAAACTATAAGAGATTAAGCCTAATAGTGACCATTTGCATAGTCAAACCATCGAGCTTAAGCCCATATAATCCCGTAGTCCGTGAAATCTCGAAGGATTTCAAACCACATATCGTACATACAGCCAAGATCGTAATAAGTTTAGCGGTCGCCATTCACAAAGACATCCAGATTACAACATTCTTAAAACACATCGGAGTTCTTAAAGTTATTACAAACCAAGTTCACAAGTAGCGGAAGCTTCATAGTTCGAAAATACAACACACACACTTAGTCTGATACTGTGTCATAATTCGGTCATTCCCACAAAAGCAAAAGAGAAGATGGAGTGACCATCGCCCTTGGTCTAGTCATCACCCATGGCTGGGTACAGACAGAGGATGCAATAACCATAGTACATTTGACCATCTGCAAAACAACATGGGAGTAGAACCCTGAGTACGAGAATGTACTCAGCTAGACTTACCCGTCATAAATTAAAATAAAGACTCATCAAGGATCATGAAGGCTATATAGTGGGGTAGCTGACAACCATTTTGCATAACTGCAAGATGCTATTAACATGCCCTACCTAAATCTTTCTTCTTTTAATTTGCTCAAGTTGACAGTATCATTACCTATTGTCTAGGTTTGCACCTGCACTATTACAATCAAGTGTAACAATATGATGGTACCTCATCATAGCATTCATGAAACCATTTATCTTTATAACCCAAGTGTTCCATAGTCCTTACTACGAGGACGAAGCTCATGTCAAGTGCTCACTATCCAGGAGCGATGGCGATTCGAATCGATTTCTAACCAGCTGGCGAGGTATTCCCCACACAAACCACACTCACTGATCAAGTGAGCTACAGATCACCGTATTGCACTATCCAGGACCAATTCGCGGGTTCGACAGGCACCGCCCGTACCCGAGGACCGTTCCGGCGACCGAGGTATCCAAGGTATACCAAGGTTGCGCGCCGCGCCCTCGTCGTTCTCCTCAACCATCACCAATACAGCGCGTACATCGGGCCGATTCCCGGCCCAGATAGTGCTCAGGCTTCGCGGTCGGAACAACTTATCCTTCCAGCTAAATGTGGGGCATGCGTTCAACATGACAAGAGGGCCGTCAACGATCGGTCCTTAATCGACACAGGCAGGGGCACTATAGTCAACCCACCATAAGACCCTGCCCGGTCTTCCAATTCCATTCCACACTTGGTTATTCATTTCCCAAAGCAGTCATTGCTTAATTAAGCAGGTATCCACCTATATCTCGCAGGTGACAGGAAATCACCCGACTTCTACTGGACTAAGCAAGCTAAACATAGACTCCGCACCAATCTACATAGGACAAGGTAGATAAACAAGGGGTGATATCAAGGAGCACCAATGCATCAACGGTATCAACCAACTCCTATCACTTAAATGCAATATAACCGAACAAGCGTAGTATAACATATAAGTTAGCGAGAATAGGGAGACATAGAATGCTCCGGGGCTTGCCTTTCTCAAACGTGCTGGGCCGGTGATCCGGACACTCCTGTAGCTCTTCTCTGGGTTCGGTTGCTTCCGGAGGTTCCTGCTCCTGAATCTCCTCTGGCTCCTCGGGTCCCACCTCGTTCTCCTGCGAGCCTGTATGATGCATGTATGCTCATGAGTGGAGTGCGGGATGTACGAGTGAATGCTTGTATGAGAAAGTACCAAATGATCATGGCATGATGCATTGGCGATTTAATTGGTCATGCTCTTTACAAGGTAGTCAACATCATCCAAGAATGGGCAATTGAATTAAACATCTATTGCATTCTCTTCTATAAATGTTTTCAAGTATAACCCGCAACCCACAAGTTGCTTCAAAGATACACCAAACCCCTTCTTATTCCATTTAACTCACAAATAACAATTATAAATTAATTATCCATTTCTAGGCCCATCAAGATTAGCATGCACTTCTGTTTATCAATAAATTCTCCAAGAATTACAGGAGACTACCAGTAAAGCATAAAGTTTACTATAAATTTTTCATAATTTTTGGATACTTATTTTGAGCTACAAAAATCACAAGATTAAATAATAAGGGCAATTACAATTACTCTACTATGGTATAAGTGTCAAACAACAGATTTCATATTTTTATAATTTGTCTAATATCATAGGAAACACCCACAAAAATTTCCAGATTAATTGCATGATCCAAATAATTATTAAAAATCATAAACCACTGTCATGCAAGCATTTAAATCACTATAAATTCATTTATACACCAAATAATGTGTAACAACATTTTCCCAGTGAGTTAACACACATGCAGAGCCAACAAAACAAGTTTCACATTTTTCTGAGTCTTACTTTAGTTACTATGCATTTTCTAAGTTTAGTAAAAGCATGGATTAATTATTTCTGTCCAGAAAAAGTGTTCAAACATGACATGCAATTACATCAAACTGTAGATCTGAAAATAAAGAGCACACCAAAATTTATTTCATCAAGTTTGGAGCTGCAGAACTCAAAATATAGATTTTACAAGTTTTAAATCGATTTCTGGAAAACCTTTTCTGAAAATCAATTCGAGATCGGGATCAAAAACGCTAAAGACACCCAGATCTACACCCAACGCGGTCCACCTGCGACTGACAGTGGGCCTCAGACCCCACTGGTCAGCGAGACCGAGAGGGAGGGCACCTCCGACGAGCGGATCTCGCCGGCGGTGAGGTTCCCGGCCAATGGGTAAGCACCATCGTGCTCCCCGCAGCGAGGCGCACCCAGCGGTACCCTCGGATTGGCCGGAGGATGGCCGGAGCACCTCTGACGAGCATGCATGGCGGCACGGCGGCGCTGCTCGCCGTGGCCAGGCAGCTCCGGTGCGGTAGAACACGCGCAAAGGCTCCTCCGAGCTTCCCCGTCGAACTACGGATCTAACGCGCCAAAAAGCAAGCGAAACGAGGCAGAAACGAGCGATGTTCGACGCGGCGGAGCAACTCCGGCGAGGTCAGAGCAACTCCGGCGAGCGATTCACGACGCTCGACGGGCTGTCACCTCGGTAGAGCGTTCGCAGGAGCTTACCGCGACGACGGCGATTGCGCTGGTGGTTTCGGCGTCGAGATTGGGGCACTGGAGTGGCCGGCGGTGAGCAGCGGAGCTGCTCCGGCGATGGCGCTGCGGCGGAGCTCCTACGGCTGCGGTTGCGCTCGCAAGTGGAGGGAGGAGGGAGAGGGGCGCAGGCGACAGAGCAAATGGAGTGGCCTGGGAGCCCGGGCCGGCGTCCCGACCAGGTGAAGCCGGTCAGCCGCGGCGCGTCCATCGCCGGCGTACGGCCGCCACGTGGCCGACGCTGGCTGGGACGAGGCGGGCGTCCGTGCGCGGGAGAGAGAGGGGGAGGGGGAAGGCAGACTGGGCTGCTGTCTGGGCCGAAAGGGAGGCGGGGTTGGCCCAGCAGCGCCTGCCCCCTTTTCCATTTTTTTTGAATTTCTTTTCTCCAATTCTTTTCTAAATTCATTTGGACCATTATAAAATCATTTCCAGCTTTTGCCCCCAAAAGCAAAGTTGTTCCAAAACAAAAACTCTACAACTTGGTTTTAATAAGCAAGACCAAATTCTCAATAGAATTTGAATTACAGATTAAAACTAGTTCTAGGTTTTCAAATAAATTCATTATGGGGATTTTTGTATAAATTCCATTTCTCAAATTCTGTTGCTCCAAAATTTGCACAAAAATATTCTTAAATCTTCTTGCACACAAACCAACCTATCTTGAATATTCTACAATTTTAGAAGCAAGCATCATATTTTTAACATATTTAAAGCACCTGGAATAAAACACATAAAATCATATTTTTGGGATGAAAAGACATGCTCATGATGCTATGTTTGATGAGAATGCTTATGAATGTTTTGATAAGGCTAAGTGCATGCTTAACACCTTGGGTGCTACACCAACGGCATCCTATTAGATGGACCCTGTGAAAGGTCTCGTAGTGAGACCCTACCTGCTCACCTTGGTAGTGTTTTGGGGAGTCATGATTTCGGGCAAATGGGAATCACGACTTGGAGTGGACGTGGACACCTCTATAGAGTGTAAAACTAATATATCATCCGTGCTCACGGTCACGAGTGGCCCAGACTCTCACATGATGAGCAAATTGGATTCACATGATACTTGGAGATGGAACTTGCTGAGGTTGCTACCTCGTGCTTTGGCGGAATGGCTATTCTATGTTGGCAGGATTGCTATCCAGTGTACTTAATTGGGGTTGATCCTCAGACTACAATAACTATTAGGATAGTCATTTAAAAGATGCTAATTACTACTTACACTAATTAAGAGTTGGGTTTATGCTACTCACAATTAGTGATAGGTTGTTCTAATAATAGAGTTATAATTAAAAGTGATCAACTAAAATGCTACCACAGTCAAACCATGTCAGCTTTACCTTGTTTTAAGCCTTGCATGTCATTACTTTCCGTCTGTGCTTGCTAAGTTTGACATGAACTCACCCTTGCTATAATCATTAAAGGTTGCTCGGACGAACAAGAGTACAATTGTGACTTCCCTGAGGACTACCCTGAGTCACCTGGTTGTTAGGCTCATGTAATTCTACCATTGACCTTCCTATGGCAAGGTGGTCCTGCTACGTCGGCGTGATTTAGTTTCACCTTTTATTTATGGAACAATTTAGTTTATGCTTTCTGTTCGTACTTTGATCCCATTGGCTTCTAATAATGATACTTTATACTCATTTATGTAATTTATTTGGACACTATGTTTTGTACCATTGATGACGTCGATCCATGTGTGTGAATTTGAGATCCTGGCGCACATGTGATTTGGCACCCGAATGCTCTTTTACATCCGGGTGTGACACACAATCACCGAGAGATGGCCGCAAACATTCACCAACTCGTGCCAAAGATCCTCCACTACTCCAAGCCATCTAGGTGGCGACAACCACCAAGAGTAACAAGAAAACCACAGCAAATCGTTCCCCAAGTGCCACTAGATGTAATCACTCAAGCAAATACACTTGGAATCGCTCCCAATCTCACTATGATGATGGATCAATGATGGAGATGAGTGAGAGGTGTTTGCTTAGGCTCACAAGGATATCAAGTATATCAAAGTGTCAAGAGAGTGAGCCCCAAGCCAGGCAACATGTATTTATAAGCTGCCTCTACAAATAGAGCCATTGGGCTCGTGATGCTTGCCCTGTCGGGGGCACCGGACGCTCCGACGCAGGGCATCGGATGTGGCCCAGCGTCTAACAATCCCTTGATAGGCCCATTGGATTGAGCCAAGTGTCCTCCATTGAATGTGACCTATTGATCTCCAATGGTCACTTAAACATTGAAGTTCAAAGTCAGCAGGCATCAGACACGTCAGGTGCCATGCACCAGACGCGCAACCCTCACACCAGACGCTACTCAGAGAGTTTAGAAACTGCTTGGGGAGGCATCAGACGTGTCCGACAGTACCCCATTGGACGTTCCTCAATGTCTGACATGCACTACCAAAGACTCGCTCATGCACAACGCTGATGTCACCTGCTACAATGCGAGTACCGGCGTGTCCGACAGTAGAGCATCGGACGCTCCAATACACACGTGTCTCACATGCTGCAACAGTCAGTACTCATCGGATGCCAAGCCAGCGTCTAATGCTACTTAGGCCAGCATCCACTCCTCACTTCTCTGAAATGTCCCTCCGACACAACAAAAAATATGCATTTGATTTTCTTAAAAGCACCAAATCTTGACTCCTCTCCACCTCTTCAACCCTTGCTCAAATGTGCTAACCACCAAGTGTCTCATCTCATGCTCGTGTGTTAGCATATTTTCACAAATATTTTCAAGGGTTAAGTTAGCAAAGAAGGTTCTAAATGCATGCACATGAACATTGTCACTTAGTGGCACTTGATAACCGCTTAGCTAAAGAATTCCTCTCCTTATAGTACGGCTATCTATCCTAAATATGATGACACCCTCTATGGTGTCTTGATCACCAAAACCAAAACCCTAAGCAATAGTTTTTCCTCGATCTCCATAGGATTTTGTTTTTGTCTTTCTTCTTTTCCAAGTTGAGCACTTGATCATCTTATGGTCATCACCATCATCACCATGATCATCTCTTGCTCCATCACTTGGCATATACCAATCTCATCTAATCCACACACTTAGCATAGAGGTTAGTACTTTGGGTTTCATCAATTATCCAAAACCAAACTAGGGCTTTCAATCTCCCCTTTTTGGTAATTAATGATAACCCATTTACAAAGATTTTCAAAACAATTTTCTTAGATTCATGTTGCTTGCCCAAGTATTTTACCATGTGCAAAGGTTATAGACAAGTTTGATAAACCCAAATTGGTAGCAATTTCTCCCCCTACATATGTGCTAAGAATTTGGATTTGAAAGCTTGCACATATGCTTGAATAGGAAAGATAGGAGTCAATTTCTACCAAATGATGCTAAGGTGTAAAGAATGGACCTTTGAAGCATGATACCAATTGGAGTTGCCAATATACACCACACTTAGAACCATTAGTAACTAAACATTCACAATACCAGAACACCCCATGAGATCAATATTATAAACAAGGCTCTAGTGCCACTTGTGAAAGCACAAAAGTCTAGTCACACTTCCTATGCATGCTAGTTCTTCATTTCATCAATCAAACCTACAACTAGCATACACCACACAAGCAAAGTATTGGAGAAAAGCTTTAAAGCTAATGCAAATGCAAGCAAACATATGTAATGCACATTCAAATGCAACATATAAGTTTATAAGCGTACTCCCCCTACTTGTCTGCTTCAAAATTTTAATTGGTCCCCTTCCTTTATCATGTTACTCCTCTCCCCCTATCTATCTTTGTAATTTCTCTCCCCCTATGTCATCGAAGACCACAAAAGGTGCGCTCAAATTTTAGATAGGTTAGTGCGTAACCATGTGAAGTGAGATAATTTTCTCAAATTGGTCCAATCTAGATTACTTGCCTAAGATATTTAACTCGGTTTGATCCAAGGACAAGCTTTTTCACACCTCAACTAAGGATTATCTTGTACCATGTTGAGTTAAACACTTATAGCTCATATTCTAGATCAAACACTAGGATTGCAAGCCCAACATTGGTATTTATTAAAGCGCATGGATATCGTTGTAGCTTTCACCTGGAGGGTTTTAAATATCATATCCACAAGGAAACAAGTGAGTCAACTACATACTAACTTAACTATAAAAGGTGAATGAGTTGGAAATATAAACTATGGTTGGGGCAAGATATAAAGTGGAAACAAGATTTCAATGTAGGGAAGGATCAATTTAGTATGGGGTCGATAGTATGAGTATAGAGAGGATAACTCGATAAGGGTTTCTACTTCTAACTTGGGCAGTCCACATCTTCTACTATTGAACTATGGAATTAGTTTGGAAGACTGTAGATAGAGTATGAATCTACCATGTAATAGAAGTCTCCTGCTTGGCCTACAGACGGGAGGTGGACTATAGAAGACTCAACAAGAGTATAAAGTCACCCTTGTGATCTACCACAGATTTGGAATATAGGATGCATCTACAAGTAACCTGAGTCTAAGCGCCACACTTACACTATGAATTATACTATAAACTACTACAGTAGATTAAAGCACTCAAACGAGACTCACAAACTAGAAGAATAATATAAACATGAATCTTACTTGAATCAAAAGTTGATAGCTAGATCCAGAGCCATCTCAGGAGCAAGCCCACATAGAGCCTGATCCCGTCGAAGTACAAGCTATAGAAGAAGCACCGATAGGTCAACACCTGTAGCACCCGATTTTAAGAACAAAACCAGATACATGCCATATGTGAGCCCAGAAAGTAAAATCTCACATATAGCTACAAATAAGGGTATTATCAATAGACAATGCTTAATATATAACGAACTTAATTTAAAAGATATAACCTTAGATAGCAAATAGCGGAAGTGCACTTCATTCTTCAGGCGAAAGCTCCAAATCTATAGGGACAACTGACTGGTTGATCACAAGCCTAAACCCTTCTCCAAACTAGCAATCTGGTACCCATCCGGGATTTTTATCCAAATAAAATGTAAAGGCAAGCATAAGTACATTACGTACTCAGCAAACTTAACATGGGGTTCATGATGGCTCAAAGGCTAGACACTGGTTTAACTGCATGTAGCTTTTAGTTGTCACAATTTTAGCATATGAGTAGCATCAAGTTGGCCATACCAATAATAAACTCATGATAAAGTAAAATGAATAAAGAACATCATAAACAACATATTAATCAACATTAATATTAAAGATTTGCCATTAGTATACATTTACTATGTATTGGTTCCAAGGCTCCTCGTGACCATGAGCACGGCTGCACTACAAGGTTTTTCCCCTTTAGCCACGAAACACTTGGGCAACACCACTCATTTGGGTGCAATAGGGGGGGTCCTATGACACCCAAACTCTAAATTGGTAGTAATAGGTGTACATATTGCTACACTTTAATTATGTTACGATATTGTTTGTTTTAGTTGCAACAAGTTCATGATAATACACCCATTTTAAGGATTTTTGTTGCAATTTGTGCGTTATACAACTACACCAATTTTGAGTTGCATTAGCATTTCGTGTGTTGCAATAGAAATATGATATGGAAGCCATATTAGCTTTGGTTGCTTATGAAGAGCAATATCACGACCATTGATTTAGGTTGCAACATGCTTTGGTTCGTTGTGGCAATAGCTAGATGACTATTGCATTCTTTCTTGTTGTGAGATGCAATATTATATACGTATTGCCACTATTTTTGCGTGGTAGTAATACTAGCCATAGTCATGGCAACTGTTATACGTCTATTGCAATGAAGTCTTACTTGGTTGCACTTTAATTTCTACTTCCTCTATAGAAAATGATGTGGCGCCATGGTCCCACCAGTGGGTCCCACATTGAAGATGTGTAATAATGATTCGAGATAAAAGATGTGTATTATGGTTCCAGATAAAAGAACTATTTGCGCTATATCATACAAATATATCTTAGTAGCCCAGTGGTAAGTGATTGGTGTTTTGGGCAAGAGGTCGTGGGTTCAATTACCTGACCTTCATTTTTATTTCCATTTGGCATTTTATGGTCAACCCCAATTTTAGTTTTACTTTTCACTATATTATTGCATACCCTACCTTGAAATCCAAGGTCCGTTACTCGACACGGCAAACAAAAAATTAACAGAAAACAACTAGTGCAATTACTGGGATAATTAACAGAAAATAATGTGTATATATATATATATATATATTAAAACAAGTTTAAAACTCTGTTTCTAAAGGTTAGTGTTAATCTAGGTTCAAAAAATAGTGTTAACTTTGTGTTTACCAAAATTTTCAAAAGATATTTGAGAACTTATTTAGTTTGAAAAGGATTTAATTTTGAGCTTCACATGAACTTTAAAAAATTAAAAAGCTAAACTCTGTGTCTCGTGGGCCATTTCCAACTGACTACGGCTGCCCATTTTCCTCGCGGCAAACCAGCCCAGCAGCCCAGGCCGGAGGCCACCTTGCGCCTTGTATTTTAAAATAAATAAAAATGACAAAAACTAAAGATGTGGTGGGGGGAATAGAACCCGCTTCACAAGTCAATGGTCTACGACCAGCTTCACAAGCCAATAGTCCACCACTTAACCACTCAAATCTTTGTGATAGATCATGCACTTTAGTATATATATGTATAATAACCTACACTAATATTGTCAATTTTATTGATCTCTGTAATTGGCTTATATATACTACAAAAAATTTGGCCTTTTGTGACAAATTTCATGTGACACAACACTTTTTAGTCATAGAAACAAAGTGTCTGTGACAATTTTTCTATAGATGACAAATGTATATGACTTAGTTGTGCTTTAGTCGTGAACAAATGTCACTATGTGCACTTCCTAATCTTTGTGACAATAGTTCATGACAATAGTGATTGAATATATTTGTCATTAATATAATAACATATTTAAAAAACACCTTGACATAGCCACTTCTTGGACTGGAGGACCCACATGTCAATTAGATGTATACTAATTGGATTCGTGGGATCCACATGTCCACAAATTAACCACAAAACAACTATAGCCTCTAATATATAAAATACTTTAAAAAACTAATCTAGCGTTCAAATTTGCATGATTTTTTTATTAAAAACTTAAAAATATGGGAAGAATGGGGTTTGAACCCACGACCACCTCTTTTGGTCTAGTTGCTCCAAAATAAAAATCAATGAGCTAGCTAGTTAACTATTAATGCTTTAGAATCATTTAAGTCATGTAGTGAAACTATTGAAAACTATAAAAATACACAACAAAAACAAAATTCACAGGTGGGGATCGAACGCAATCTTTGGGGCTTCTAAGCCAACTGAGCTAACCAGTTCAACAATTATTATGTAGGAGTGATCGGTATGGTGTTCGGAAACTTTAGTTTGGATAAAGAGGAAAAACAATCATATTTGGTGTCAAAAAACGAAGCTAAGATGGGACTCGAGCCCATGACGGCCTGGTCCACGGCATAAAGTCAGTACCACCTGAACTATAAGTTGTTTCTTGCTTCAGGATACGCATAAATGTATATTTTAGAACTCTTGGAATGTCCCAAATCATTCCCGCTTGCGGCCTGGAACACACGCCCACGTGCCGACTCACCACTAGGCCGTTCATGAGGCCAGGCCACCAATCTATAAAGGCACAACAATTTTCGTTCTTTTAATCTATAATTCAATTTTGTAATTAGTTTTTCTCTCTCGTTATAACTCCAAATAAGATGATTCTTTTTCCTATTTTCTTGTGAAGTCACGATCTATCAACTGGTGTTGCAAGATGAGAAAGATTCCTTTTCAAACTACTTTTAGTGCGGAAATTTGATTTCAAGTACTAAACTTTTGAAATTTAATGTTTTAAAATTGTTTGGATGAAGTCGAATGATAAATGACGAATACTAAAGTTGTATATCATGATGATATCAAAAAAAATGTGATTGATAACTTTTTCATTGAAAATCATCTATTTGCACCATGTTCATAAATAGAGACATCTCTCACATAGTTATAAGCAACTATGTGTGAGAGATTATTAGTTTGTTTAACATGACATGTGGTATAAGTTACAACTATTTTACAAAAGCGCACAAAAAATCATTTAAATCTTAGAAAATAACAAACCACCTCGAAAATCCATAAAAATTCTAAACAACATATTTTAGGTAATATAGTATGTGCAAAAGTTATTAGAACCATGTAAACTATAGAATATAAATCAAGTACAATAATAACTATGTTTGTGATTGAAATTTGAAATAAAATGAAAAAACTTTAGAAATTAATAGGCCAACAAAGCTGAAACTTGGCCCAAAATACCAAAACCAGCAGCCACGCAAAAAGACAATGACGAAAGCAGAAATCGAACCTCCGATCTGTCAAAGAGAGAAGTCAAGTCATACCACCACACCATTCCTTTGTTGATGAAGGGAGTCGTTATTTATTATTTTTTTTACAAGTGAGCCATGCAAACAAAATTAAATACAGAAAAATCAAGAACATCAACATAAGGTTTTCTCTTTTTAATCTGTAGTCAAAATTTGTAACTAGTGTTCTCTCTCAAACTAACTTCAAATTTGATAATTTTTTCCTATTTTTTCTAAAATTATCATCTATCAAGTTAATGTGTTTGTTTTTGTCATCTTGTTATGTGACAAATTTTGAACAATTCAAATTTGAAGTTTGAAAATAATGACAACTAAACACCTGATTTTGAAGCCTGAAATCATCTCACCTGAAAAAGTCATGAAACATAAAAAGGATTTTTGGGTTAAACCCCCCAAAAAAAAAGCCCTTTTCCCAATTCCAAAGGATCTAACTAAACTTTTATTTTTGGTTATTTGTTCATATGACAAAGTTATAATAACATTGTTCATAAATTTTGCACATCTCTCTCATATTTTATGGAGCTATGAGAGAGATGTGTAAAATTTATGAACAATGTTACTATCACTTTGTCAGATGACCAAATGATCTAAATAAAGTTTGTATATCTCAATGAGCTTTACAATCTTGTTGTTTATGACTTTTTCATTTGAAATTGTTTAGTACCCCAAATTTCTTCTTGAAAATCTAAAATTTTGATATTTGAATTTTAAACTCTCCAAACAAATTCATATGAAAAAATGATCAAAATAGAGCTAGTAGATCTCAATGAGTTGTACAATTTTGTTTTTGATGTTGTTTTCATTTGAAGTCATTTAATACCGAAAAAATCTATTCGAAAAATCTATTTGGTGTGAAAAGTCATTTTTTCCCATACTAGTTGTGCAACTGACTTGTCTCATGCGTGGCCAATTTCGAACTTTTGCTGCATTCTGCCCATTTATATGTAGCCCAATATTACCGATCCATTTGGCCCATTATCGTGTGGTCGTCGGATCAAAATATGGATGGTCCGCGATAAAACATCAAACATATCACCACCAAATTTCAAGAACGAAACAGAGTGCATAAAAGGCTTATGTGCGCCCTAGAAACAGTCGCACACATAAGTTGACAAATCTAAAATAGTATCATCACAGTGTTTATTACATAGTGGAATAATAATCATAACATAGTCTTAAACAAATAAAGATACTCTCGACGGAAGCACCACACAGGGACACAGTCGATTGGTTGAATCCAAGCCTAGTACTAGTCCTTATTCCAGTCATCTTCATTAGAATATCCTGATGTGTTATGAAATAGCAAGAGTGAGCACATATCATACTCAACAAGTATAATCAGAGGTCCATGAGGCTCAATTAGCTGACACTAGTTTGACTACATTTAGCTTTTATATGTAGATAGCATATTTATCATTG
The DNA here is from genome assembly GCF_000003195.3 of Sorghum bicolor. Classification (NCBI taxonomy): domain Eukaryota; kingdom Viridiplantae; phylum Streptophyta; class Magnoliopsida; order Poales; family Poaceae; genus Sorghum; species Sorghum bicolor. The sequence goes on from NC_012872.2 coordinate 24,599,119, forward strand.
GATAACAAATATCAAGGTATCATAATTAATCCCATAACCACATGATCAATGTATACAAGAATTAAAAATAACACATATAAACAACATAATAAACTATCATTTATCATCATTAATTATGTTCATCAGTGTCCATCTATTCCGTCAGTTTTTCGGACCGTCCATATCTGTGGGGATGGCTAGTATACCAGGAAAGCCAGCAAGGTTCACTATGAAGCCTTTCAAAGGTTTCGTCTAACAAGTTAGGACCATTAGATTCACTCGGCAGGCAGATATAGAGCCCCCCTTCCATGGCACATAACGCGCAGCCTATACACACGGATAGAGGCCGCACTATACTCAACGTGTCTAGCCATTCTTACGCCATTTAAGGTAACCACTAACAAGCTAGAAAATGATCATCATACTGAGCTAAAACCAGAGCCATATAGCCCTCATGGTTGTACGAGTTGTCCCAGCTTTTGCCAAGGGATAAGTCCTTACGGAGGGTTAAGATCAATCCAGCAAAAACTAGAGTTCTTTCCACCCTTTATGTTCAAGTTGTTTGAAAGCTTATTTTATTGTTTATTGTATATCCAAATATTCATGTTACAAAATCATGGATTATAATCGAGCACTAACAAAGACCACCCAAATACACATCCAAATAGGTATCAATGAATTCAAGATAACAATCATCTACGATTTCACTAGGGTTGTCAAGGTGGACACATGCATATGATATATGTATTAAAAGTGTGTAGGTAACAAGGATAGTCCCAAGTTATACTTACTTTGAAAAAAGCTCTGCTGAGACTACTTCTGGTCGTCAAAGACTTGGCCTTGCTTACCAACGTATTGCTCACCGTCTATACTCGATCATCAATCAACAACACGCATTCCAATAGACAATCATACACAAAGCAAACAAGCTACAATTAGAATAATACACCAACTGTGGTAAAACAAATATAAAACATTATAAAAATATTCTACGCAACGCTACCATCACACAAACAAAAAGATCATGAAAATCATAATTAAAATATAGAAGTTATAAATTTTCTAAGATTTTCTATACAAATATAATTAATTAAATAGGACCACAAAAATAAAAAGTTGCAAACTGGTGAAACAGTACCACTAACATGTAGATCTCGCAAATACGAATCTAACGCAATTTGAATAGATCAATTTGGAGTTCAAATGATCATTATATGGCTAAAATAAACTAGTGTATTTCCTTATCACTGACATGTAGATCTCGCAAATACGAATCTAACCCAATTTGAATAGATCAATTTGGAGTTAAAATGATTATTATATGGCTAAAACAAACTAGTGTATTTCCTTTGTATTTATAGATTTTTTGCTGTAAAGAGCCACAAATCCATGTGATGTCGTCACAATGTCACCTCGACATCATCAAGCTAGCAACAAACAGGAAAGGCTCCATTGCCAGCAACTAGAGCTCGTTGACGATCATGCTACTACGAGCTAGAAGCCAAAATGACGCACACCGAGAGCATAGAGTGATAGCAGGCAACAACGCACTCGCCTAGGACACGCAAACTGATAGTAACTAAGACTCACGTGGTGGCAGACATGGCCAGTGGCAAGACCTTGCTGGCACACAGACTCAGCCCTAAAAGCCATGAATCAAATCAGGAATCGCCCAAGATGGATGGGGTTCTCACTGCAAAATAGTAATGAAGCCAAAGGTGAACCGGAGATGGCAGCAACACGAGTGGCGATTAGTACCCTCCTGCAAGAATTCGGCTTCGACGCATGAGCTAGCGTCCGAAAATGAAAATGAAAAGCAAAAAGCTGCGTCGTGGCTGCGTGCTTCACGAGACGATGGCGGCGCCGTGGGAAAGGAAATATAGATGGAGGGCGATGGTTTTTATAGAGTAACGTGTGCCGTTCAGATTGCATCCAACTCCTAAGAAATCAGGAACGGCAGCTGCAGATCCTACTAGTGATGATAGTGTTGACCTTGAAGCGCTAAATCTAATTCATTCTGATGTTTTTGAAGGGTTGGGTGATGGGGGTTGTGATCCATTGATCCTACAAACTCCTGTATCACAAAGTAGTCGAGGCCACCCTAAACTTAACAAGTCAAAAATTAAAAAGAAAAGTAAGTTAAGATGAAGGGAGTTTTTTGGAATTGTAACGGGTTAGCGGATGCTAAAAAATATAAATTTTTATCGGATTTGACAAAAGAAAAGAACCTAGATTTCATTGACTTATCAGAAACTGGAAGACCTAGCTTCTCACAACATACCCTTAACACTATATGTGCCGGTAGAGATTTATTTGGCACTGTATGACACCAAGGTGTAGATCTGGTGGCATGATCCTAGGAGTCCATTTGTTAGTTTTCGATGTGGGTGAAATTGAGGAAGGGGACTTTTTTATTCGCTTTAAGCTAAGACATAAAGAAGATGACTTCAAGTTTAATCTTATAGCTGTTTATGGTCCGGCTCAGGCTGATCGAAAATCAAATTTCTTATCAGAATTGGTTCGAGTATGTTCCAAAGACACCTCACCTATGGTTATAGGCGGTGACTTTAATATTATTCGAAGACCAGATGAGAAAAATAATGACAATTTTAATTACAGATGGCCTTTTTTGTTCAATGTTGTTATTGATGCTTTAAATCTTAGAGAAATTGAGCTAACACGAAGAAAATTTACGTGGGCTAATAATCTGCCAAACCAAACCTTTGAGAAGTTAGACAGAGTACTTGCATGCACAGACTTTGAGTCTAAATATGCTTTGACTACTGTCCATACTCTTAGTAGGAAAATCTCTGATCATACACCTCTTCTTTTCTCTACAAATAATTCGTCCACAACTTACCAGCCACAGTTCAAATTTGAACTTGGCTGGTTGTTAAGAGCAACTCCAACACTACCATATATGCACTTGGCAAATCCTAATTTTTGGCAAAACATGGAAAAAGCTCCTCCAACACTATCCTATATGCACTTGGCAAAATAGGATGCTTGGCAAAAAGAGGGCCAACTGGCTCAAATTTAGGAGCGTTGGGAGCGCTTGGCATCCTGCCTACGCGGTGGGACCCATACATTCAGCATGCACGCATGCCTTAAATAGATTGCAACTTTTGCATAAAAGTCTCTCTGATTTTTTCAGGAATCACAAGATAGTCCAAATTTGCCAAAAAAATAACTAACTGTTGGAGAAGCCTCTTTTTTTCACTTGGCATTTGAGCTTTACACTTGGCAAAATCCAAGATTTGCCAAGTGAAGTTTAGGGTAGTGTTGGAGTTGCTCTAAGAGAAAGATTTAATGAGATGGTGCGTGCGTGTTGAGTGTGTGCGTTGTACTCTGTAATGTCAAAAAAATACAGTTGAGAAGATCCTACGCATGTGCTATTTGCCTTAGCCGCAGATCCAATTAGTTGAGACACGAGAGAGAAGATCCTACGCACGTGCTACTTGCGTTAGCTGCAGATCCGACTAGTTGAGACACGAGCATTGAAGCTTGGCCACCGGATGCTCAGCGAGAGACAAAAGACCAACAGGTGCTGCTCATCTAGGCTACCAAAGTGGAGAACTAAAGCATGCCAACGCTAGAAAAGGAGCCAGCTGCAAGGAGATGGCCACGGCTGCACTACAGGACCATGCAACATGACGCTGGAAGTCGGCCAGCAAGCCAAAAGAAACAGGAGCTCATTTTCCCTTGATTATTTTTAAAAACTGAATTTTCAATGCTATTTTTTAAAAGCTTTTGAATATAGTTTTGAGTTGCAATTAAAATCCAATCAATACAAAAAGCAAGTATGCAACAGCATGAGTGCATCAATCATGTATCTAGTCTTATAATGGATTTTTATTTTCATAAAAATTATATTTCCCTAAATTCAAAAGTTCAAAAAAAATACTTAAATAAATCAAATTTAACCCTATTATTTGAAAAACAAGTTTTGGGTGTTACTAGGCCCCTCCTCAAGTCCTCAGCGCCGACACCCGCTCTCCCCAGCACAGGCCCACGCCCCACGCCATGCGGCCCGCTCCTCTCCCTCTCGCGGCGGGGCGGCGCGGCACGGTTCTCCCCCACTCGCAGCGTGGCGGCCTCATTCCTCTCCGAGCAGCGGCGGAACGGCCACATCCCATGGCGGCCCGACTGCAGGGCGGCGTGGACCTCGGAGTGGACCGGCGGCAGCGGCGGCCCGGCTGCAGAGCCTTGCGCGGGGGCCTGTCCGGTCATGGATTCGCTCCTGTACGCCGCGCCCGCACCCTGGAGCACCGATCGTGCAGCACCAATCCCAGCGGCAGCACGCCACGCACCCACCAGCGCCTCGACTGTCACCTCGATGACGGGCCTCCACGTCCGGTGTGGAGATACGGGATAGCCGCAGCCACAACCCTCGAGCGGTGAGCCTAGAACAGTGCCGGCCACCCAGAAGCCAGAACATCTTGAGGTGAACAGTCTACTCTCTATACTGTCATCCTTACTCTATTTTCTTAGGGCTAGCATTCCTGATTAATGTAATGTAATATATTTTTTGCTTTTCGGATGTTGCATTGAGGCCTGGCATGACGAATTAGGCTTGGATTTCTGAATGCTCAACTTATTGGTAGTTCTCCTATGTCACATACTCACATATAGAATTCGTTCATGTTGTTTTTCTGAATGTTGACTTTAGGCACTCTCATTCGACCATGGCCTAACTATTAAAGAGTCTACACATGCACAAGACTACAATTTTGATCACTTTATACTGCATTTCTGTTTTGAGTGCCCTGCCTGTGGCAGCCATCAGAGCTGAATTAATTTGTTGACATGTGAGATAGACTGTATTCTTTGCTTGGAGATGCATTTGATATAGAACAACTTCTGAAATGCATGGGACAACTGAAACATGCTCAACCTGTAAATGTTGCTATATATATGATTTCAAGAAACATCTTCGGTGTTCTGGAAGCTTTAGGAAATAGGAATAATGTACCAGTCACTCACAAAATTTTCAGCATTTGCAACTTTATTTTATAGCATTTGCAACTTTATTTTTGATCCCTCCTTATCTGCGCCAGAGGGCAATCTACACTAAGGCAAAGAAATTGGAGGTTTGGTTTTTCTTATTACCATATTCTATTTTTTTATAGATATAGATATTGGTATAGAGTGAAACATTGTAAAATTCTAATGATAAGGTAAAATAAGGTTGAATTATAGGAGAAGTAATGGATCTACCCTATCGTTGCTGAGATAGTCTACTATTATTTCTGAGAAACTTAGCCACCTCAACAGTAATGGATTACCCTATCGTTGAAATATATTTTGTGCCATCTTGGTTGCTGAGATAGTCACTATTAGTTCTGAGGAACTTAGCCACCTCAACAGTAATGTATTACCCTATCGTTCAACGGCTTTATCATTGAAAATCATTTGTACTCTCCAGGATTAATAAAGAAGTAACTGATATATGGTCCTTGGAGTTTAGCTTATCTGCCATTATCTACTTGTATTTTTGTTGTTAGGAAGCTCAGAAATGAAGAACAATGTATACTTTCATTTACGCAAGTTTGAATTTTAGGTTTTATATGAGACCTTTTAAACATATGTTTTGTTAACTATTTTGCAGAGTGATCACTTAACCATTTTGATTATACTTGTGTCTATTTAGCTTATCAACGCCTAGCTCTTGCCTCACATCTGCTTCCCTTTTTTTCTCAGAAAGTTCAAGAATGAACAAAATATATTTTCGTTTACACAAGTTTTGAATTTAAGGTATTATATGTGACCTTTTTAAGCATATTTTTTGTTAGCTATTTTGCAGAGTGACTAGTTAACTATTTTGATTATACTTGTGTCTATTTAGCTTATCAGCTGACGCCTAGCTCTCGACTCACATCCCCTTGTCTTTTTATTGTCAGGAAGTTCAGGAATGAAGAACAATATATATTTATTCATTTACGCTGTTTTGAATTTAAGGTATTATAACAAACCTTTTAAATATATTTTTTGTTAACTATTTTACAGAGTGAACAGTTAACTATTTTGATAATACTTGTGTCTATTTAGCTTATCAGTTAAGTGATGCCTAGCTCTTGCCTCACCAATATGGAAGATCGCTCAGTGCACATTCAGTCATTTGTACAACGAAACCTGCAATACACATGGGTCTTTGTAAGAAACTATTATGCCACTCAATTTTCTTGTAATCCCTTATTTGTCACTCAGAATCACGAAATGAAATTTGACATGCCATAGAGAGTTCACCCAAGCAAACTTAGCATAGCACGAACTTGTAGTTAAGAATTGTGGCGCATAGCTCGCACATCGCTTGCATTGGGTGAGATTAACTATATTTAACTGTAAACAATCAATTTAGGTGTAACACTTGATAAAATTTTATTTTTGAAACTGCAGTGGTTGCGGTGTGCAGCGACAAGGGAACCCTGCATGTTTTCAGCTTGAGAGTTATTAGAGTTGGGGAATAATATGAAGCTGGTCACAAGCAATCTGCTGATCAAGCAACACCTTCTTAAAAACAAACACTGCATCAATGCAGGATCATTCTTGTCTTTCATGAAAGGTAACCAAAAGAAATCGTTTTTGACTTATTTTCCTCTTTTTTGGTGATGGTTGGTTCCCTTGCTCTTTCAAATTCGTGCATTAGGCTTCTGTAGCTACAACTTCGTTTAGAGAAGCATGAACCTTTAGTAATGCTATGGAAGATGACAGTTCAGATTCTTTAATCAACCCGGTGAAGTGATGGAGGTGTTGCCGGTAATTTAGTAGATCCCTATCTTAAGGCGATCACCATCTGCCACTGGTCAATTTTTGGATGCAATGCAAATATGGTTGCTGGGTCAGTGTAATGATGTTCAGATGTTGACGTCTTCTCAAATGATCAGTCGTTATGTGACATTCATCATGTACATGACAAATATTTGGTTATACAATATATAAGACGAGAATCCTAATAAATCAGATTGTTCGTTTTGTTTTTTACAACTTGTTTTTTGTTTAACCATAACATTAGCATGGGCACACTACTTTAATCGGGAGATGAGGGACCTGGAGCCGACCCTTGAGGTAGATCGGTCGGCAGGCAAGCCGCAAGCGCTTCCTGAACCAGAGCACACTGCAGGTGGAGAGCAGTTTGATGTTGAGCACATGCAAGAGCAGCACGTTGCAGGCACTTTTGACCATCTGGATGGTATGCATGCTGAAGCACTCACGCTCCAAGTTGATGCATGCTGAAGCACTCACGCTCCAAGTTGTTCCCTCTATTAATTTGTTACGTGCAAGCTTGGTAGTCATGGCTACATGCATGTCTATTAGTCTTTAATTTATGACTCCAAATTACGTACCTTCGGTTTAGTCCATGTTGCCATTGCTAAAATATTATAATTGTTATTTAACTAATGCATAAGTGTCAATAATTATTTTCAGGAGGAAGCTAGAGTTTTTGTGGACACAAGTGAAGGAATGTCAAGGCAACCTTCGATGGAATGGTAGACATATTTAGCTCATTAGATTTCATGTGTACAAACAAGTATGTCAGATACCTTATGTATTTGAGCAATGTGTGTCTAAGCTGGTTTTAACATTGGATGGTTCCATGAATGATTTGTACAAACAAAGCTTATTTTCGTTTAATGGATGTAATGGTGCACAATTATTGTTTGAAGCTACCAACTAAAGTGTTGCATCATGGACTATCCACATTCCATTTGGTGTTGCAATATATGCTATAACAACAAAAGAGTGGTGGCAAAAAAAAATTACCAACGATGCATATAGTGTGGCAATAGAATAGCCAAACTATTGCAACACAATAGTAAGCGTGAAAATACAGATCCAAGTATGGCAACCATATATTGCTCGTAACAATAGAGAGGACACCCCTATTGCACCGAGATCCATTTCGTGGTAAAATAAGAAACCACATATAATAACCAATTCATGTTGATGGCAATAGAGGGCTACCCCTGTAGCAACCACAACTTGGGTGTAGCAATACAATATTTTGCAACGCCTCATTTTACACATTGCAACGCTTTGTAGATGGTGCAATTGAAACCTCTGGCATCACCTGATGTGTCACGATAGGATACATGGCAACCAATTCGAGCGTGGCGCTAGATGATTGTTCCAACTCCTCCCTGTGTTGAAGTACCTAAACTCCTGCAACCACCAAAAGTCAGTCATGGTAGAAGGTTAATACCACCAGGCTTTGCGCAATGGCATTTTATGAAATTTTTGGATGCAATTGCGCCTATTGCAACCAAAATAGGCATATTACAACGTATTTGGGTCAGTGCTAAAGGGGCAAAACCTTGTAGTGCGGATATATCAGTTTTACACTCTGCAGAGGTTGTACACTTTCACTGTGAGTCGTGATCTACCCTTTTGCCCAAGGTCATGAGTCTCTGAACCCCCTTCCAAGGAGGCCGGTAGGGTTCACTATGAAGCCTTTCAAAGGTTCGTCTAACAAGTTAGGGCCGCTTGGTTTTGTTACTTAGTCCATGTGATTCTACCACGCAGGGAATCCACGGTCTGCTATCCCCCATTTGCGCCACATGGGTAACCTCTAATAAGCTAGAAAAGGTCCTCATACTGAGCTAAAGCCAGAGCCATGTAACCCTCACAGTTGTACTGTATGTCCCAGATGGTCATATACAGATAAGTTTTTATGAAGAGAAACTAGAGCACCATAAGATAGCCCAATATCTTTACCAAAGTTGCTAAAAAGTCATCTTTTAATGTTTATTGCATATTCTGTTAGTCAAATTACAAGATCATGGTTTAGTGGAGCACTAGCATAGGCTACCTAATGCAAAACCATGGGTGATAGGGTTTAAGATCAATACTAGGGCATCCTTAACAAGGTGACACATGCAGCATGAATTACGTGTTTATAGTTATTAGGAAACAAGAATAATCCCAAGCTATACTTGCCTTAAACTTAGATCCTTCTTTAAGTTCCAAACCTTCCACAATCTGCTTCTTGATCACCATGTAAAGCTCACCGTCTATACTCAGTCACCACATCAACAACAATCATCCAGAGGCAATCATGCAAAGCAAATAAATCTATAATTAGAACAATACACCAACAGTAGCAAATAAAGATAAAAAGTTTGTAAAATGGATCTACGTTGTACTACGATCACACAGACGTAAAGATCACGAAAATCGAAGCTATAATGAAGAAGTTATGAATTTTTTAAGATTTTCATTAGGAAAATAATTAATTAAATAGGGTCATGAAATTAAAAAGTTACAAACTTGTAAAACAGTGAGACTAACATGTAGATCTCGTGATTACGAATCTAACGCAATTTGAATGGGTCAAATTGGAGTTAAAACAAATATTTTATGAGCAGTATAAAACTAGTGGCAAACTTGTAAATTTGTGAAAACGTATTTTGAATCTGAGTGCTGAGTTTACGTCTTCAAACTCGGAAAGCGTATTTTCTAAAGTGTGTTTTGGACTGCGGGTTCGATAACTAAATAACTCAGGGGTTCTTTTGAAATACGGCCGAAGGGGTATCCTTCGATTTAGGTTGTCGGATTTCGTTTGGTCGGCCGAGATTAGATCAGGGTGGGGAGAGGGGACAGCTGGCCGAAGCTGAGGCTTCCCGCGGCGGCGCCATTGCCGGACCTCGCCGGCGCTCGTGGTTTGAGCGATTTAGTTCACGATTCAACAAACAAAAACATGGGAAGATGAAGGAGCTCACAGCGAATTCACCTAGGAGTTTTTGAAGTCGGGAAATCGATCGAGGATGCCTGGCGGCTCGGGATGGTGGACGGTTGAGCCACTGCAAGGTTCGGTGTCGATGAGAGAGCTGTAGAGCGTGATAGAGAACAACGGGAGAGGCTTGGAAGCTTCTTTACCTCGCCACAACACTCGGCAATGGTTCAAATTCATCGGAACGACAATAGGAGGAGCTCTTCCTCAGTACCGGCGGCTTGGCGAGATCTACGGCGGCGCTCAAATCTTGATTGGAAACACGAGCTCATGAATAGGGTTAGGGGAGAGACGGCACAGATGTGGCTTCTATTTAAAGGGGCTCTTGGTGTGCAGATCATGCCGAGCATGAGGACTCCGTGTGGCCGGTTCAAACTCATCGTGGAGTCCGGCTCGAACACGAGGTAGGGGAAAGGCCTAACGAGTGGGCCCAAGTTGTCAGCGGAAGAGGGGGGTGGGACCAACTTGTCAGCGTGTGCAACGAGGGAGGGGAAAGAAACCTGCGTGTGGCCAGCTGGGGTGGTCTGGCAGTGCGCTGGGGAAGGAGTTGGGCCGAGCAGGGGAAAAGAAAAGGGGAGAGGGAAAATGAGCTGGGCCTTCGGGCCGAAGTCCAGGGAAAGAGAGATTTTCTCTTTTCATTTTCTGTTTTCCCTTTCTTTTAAAAACAAAACCTACTTCAAAACATTTTCAAAAGCAAACTTGAATTCCTTTTAAACTTTAGTCATATCCACTCATCACAATAAATCAAATGCAAAGGCATGCATGCTCAAACAAGTTGTTAACTCCTATGGTAAATTTTAATTTAAAGAAAAATATTATTTTTCCTATATTTCATGGGCACAAAAATACATAATTAAAACAATTTCTCCTATTTTGGAAACTTGCAAATTTTGGGGTGTTACAATTCTACCCCCCTTAAAATGAATCTTGTCCTCGAGATTTGGTTGGTGCTTACTCAAACAACTGAGGGTGTGATTTTCTTAAATCCTCTTCTCTTTCCTAGGTGGCCTCTTCTTCAGTATATCAATTCCACTAAACTTTGTGCATCTTGATAACTCGACTCCTTGTACCCCTTTTTGTTGTTTCCAAAATTCTTACTGGGTACTCTTCGTATGTCAGATCCTCTTTAAGAGTCAATTCCTCCCACGGTATCTGCTCTCCTGGCACACTCAAACACCCTTAATTTGAGTCACATAGAAAACATCATGCACTTCCTACTAAACTTTCAGGCTACTCTAACTGGTAAGCCACTTCACCACGTCTTTCTAACACTTTGAAAGGCTCGATATACCTTGGTGCTAATTTTTCTTTCATATTAAACCATCTCACGCTTCTCATAGGTGACACCTACAAATATACGTAGTCTCCTACTTCAAAAACTAATTTTCTTCTCCGAGTGTCAGCATAACTCTCCTATCGAGACTATACCACCTTTAAGTTATCCCTAATCACTCTCACTTGCTATTCTACATCCCTTAGAACATCTAGCCCAAACACTTGTGTTCTCCCATTTGATTCCAAAATAATGAGGTCCTACTTTCTGCCCCTAAAAAGCATTCAAAAGGTGCCATCTGAAGGCTTTTTCTAATAACTGTTGCTCTAAGAAAACTCCACATATTGTAAACTCTTTGTACCATACTGCAATACACAAGCTCAGAACATATCTTCCAAAATCTGATTAGTTCTTTCTGTCTGCCCATTAGTCTGAGGATGATAGGCTGTACTAAGTTTTAACTTGATTCCCAAGATATATGCACTTGTTTCCAGAAGTGAGGCATAAACCGAGTAACTCGATTAGAAACTATCTTCTTAGGTACCCCTTGCGAACACACTATCTTTTCCACATACACTTCAGTCAACCTTGGTCCGTTATATTTAGTATTAACCGAAATAAAATGAGCAACTTTAGCCAACCAATCTACTATTACCCATATAGAATCATAACCTCTGTGAGTATGTGACAATCCCACTATGAAGTCCATACCAACTTCTTCCCACTTCCACTCAGGGATTTTCATTAGTTGCAATAATCCGGCAGGTCTCTGGTGTTCTACTTTAACTCTCTGGCATGTATCTCATATCCACTCTTACACATAGCTCCTGAGTCTTCTAACATAAGTTCTAATTAATCTTTGCAGTTCCTCTTGTTCCCAAGTGAGCTTCATGATTTACTATCTTGGCAGTATTGGTGACATCACTCCAATTCAACATTCAACTCCTCAAACCTTACTGTTATTCAAACTCCCCTAGCACACTCTTTATGCTTTGAGCATTCACAAAGGCTTCTTTTTTTGTCCAAGTGATAGCACCTTTCCGAGACATAACTCTTGATTGACACAAATCCATTGATGACGTGACCAGCTCAAATCCAACTTCCTGAAGATGTCCATTAGATTCTTACAGTCTACCTAGATATCACTCTCATGTCCAAGAAGATAGTGTCTCCATGCCCCACTAAGGATACCTCCACATCATGTGTCAGGTGGTCCAACTTACTTAGTTGGCTTATGCATAAGCCATGACTTTCTTGTATAGAGCACCTCTAGAGTCTTGATTTGATAGGAGAACTCTATATGTCACTCTTCATGAAGGCTAGATCTCCATCTCTCTACTATCTAGAAGGCTAGATCTACTCTAACTTCGGAGTTGAGATAGCATCCATTCGAGGGACACCTCTCTTCTCCAAACCCTAGATTTTGCTCTTCATGATGATAATGATATAGGGTCCTCCGGGGGTCTGCCTCTTCTTATATAGCACGATGGTATGAACCGTAGCCCTCGGATCAAACCGACATGAAACAATGGTCAGGATGCATCGTAGAGGTTGGTTGAAGGCCTTCATGCAAAGGGGAGCCCACTTGTTAGTAGGACCAGGTCGGTCGGCCTAGTATGTGGGGCTGGTCAGCCCCACCTGTCAACCATCGGGCTTTCGCTTTGTTCTCATGCCTTATGGTGTCCTCTAGAACCTTCCTGTAAATTCTTGTGGAATTCTGACTTGATTTGGTTCGGTTTCTTGGCTCCTACTCTTCCCGGGATTATTCTATTTTTATCCCTTAAAATTCACAAATCACCAAAGCTATGGATATTGTCATGTTAGTCCATAAAACTTTTACTAGGTGATACTTCTGGAATATTCTAGAGAATTCTTGGGCGTATCCATCGAGGACTCTCTCATCGTGACTCCAAATATAGCAAATGGCATGTTTGTTGCAATTATCTCGACGAGCTCTTCGTAATGGTGTGCTTTATTTCATCATTTGGGATACTTTTATGTGGTGAGATATCAATAATTCTGCAAAGGGGTGAGAGCAACACAACTTGTGGAACTTGTCAGAATAAACCCTACAACTATGCACTAATAACTCTTTTGTCATTATGTTGTGCATTAATTGAGAGTATAATGTTGACATTAAGGACCATTGTTGGGTATTTTAAACGCAAACAGAAAAATCCGCAAGCGCACGGATACCGATGTAGCTTTCACCCAGGAGTATTCCAGAGTATCAATTTTCCACAGAGAACGTGAGTGTACTAATTAAGATCCAAGATCGCCCAAGGATAACTAAATAATTATTTTTGGTGGGAAGAGAGGAAGTTTCCTGAGAGTTCTCTAGTTGATCTAAGAATCAAGAATTACTTCAAGATTATCGATTTCGGGACATCAGAACACTAACCACAGAAAGAGATGAGAAGGGGGCTAGGAAGCTCCGACTACGGTCCTACAAACACCGATCCGAACGTGGTGGAATACGTCGACCGTTAGGGCTGTCACTACCCTAAGGCTACCACATCAATCCGCAGGATTGGGTGCAATTCCAGGTAATTGCAAGACTAAACACCACGTCTAATCTATTAATTACCACTCTAGCGTTATAAAGACTAGAGCACTTGATGCAAGCGGGAATCCAATAAATAACTTGAATGTAAATAAAAGTAATTAAAGAACACAAGAATTATGAATTGAAGAACTTGGAGAACGATGAAGAACGAACCAGTTGCTGCAAAAGTATAATGTTGAGGAAGATCCGACAGACCCGGCTCCTCCTCCGCTCTCCTCTTCTCTCTCCCTATTTTCTAGATTACAACTAGAACTAACTAGAACTAGAACTAGAGAAACTAGAACTAGATTTAGATGAACTAGAACTAGAACTAGATGAACTAGAGGTAGAACTAGAAGAACTAGAGGGATCCTCTCTACTTGGATGAAGAATTGAAACCCTAGCTTTGATTCTGTAGAAGAGGTATGATCTCCAGGGGCCAGGGGGCCTGGTTTTATAGTCCCTTCAAGTGAATATGGGCCGTTGGATCAAACCGACATTGATTGAACGGTTATCCTTGATCCCTTAGGTCGGTGGAGCACGATCCGCGAGTTTGGACGTGATTGGGCAGAACTCCAGGGCGGGCACCCTTAGGACTTGGGCGGGCGCCCTGTCCGTGAGCTATCTCGGCCTCCGCTTCGGTCCCGTGGCTTCTGGAGTCTTCTAGATGATAGAAAATTGCGCAGCACGTTAATATCTCTATGTAAACCCGACGTGTGGGCCTTTCCTCCGTATTTCCTGATAACCCCCTGCAGAAATAGACAAACACCAAAACTCGTAGAATTCTGTCAGATGAAACCCTAAGTCTAGGTGTTGGTTGCATTTGGATCATTTTCCATGATTAGTTGACGATTAAATGTGAGCTTTAAGGACCATCAACAAGCTCCCCCAAGCTTAACCTTTGCTCGTCCCTGAGCAAAGATGAACTCAAGAGTTTCTATAGTGGTTTCATACCTTAAAGATACACATGCGTTCAAACAAGATCTCATCTCTGGGTTAGGGTAAACTGTTAAGATTTAAACTTACTCATATTACCTTCCACCATGGGGCTCGCAACCGTCACTTGTGTCTTGAGCAGTTAAAAGATAGAACGGTCTAGTCAAGCGCCGTGTCTCTTATTCTTGATCAACTATAGCTCTGGAGTTTTTGCAGATTTTCAAATAAAACTCAGAGATTCCTTGTATGACTCTCTCTAATCTCTCTTTTGTGGTATTTCTAGATCCTTACCAAGGCAGTAATGGTGTATGCCTTGTCTCAAAGTATGTGGTATTTTTGGTATGAGGCATAGTGGCATTGCCTTCTCTCTCACCCTACTCTAATAAGGTTTTGATATCTGGAGCTCATAGGTGGGAGATAGCTAATACATACTTACAAAACATTTATTGCATAGTCAAACCATAGATCCAAAAGAACAAGTCAATAAGTCAAATCAAGATGTGCATGTGTGGCGAATGGATGGTGTATGGTGATGATGGTGATAACAATGGTGAAAGTCTAATTCTACTTGTGCTCTTTTGAGGAGATACATACCTTTCTTGCTCTTTTGAAACTTTTTGAGGAGAATGAGATGCTCTATATTTTCTCTTTTTTTTTCTCTCAGGTGGGTATCTTGTACCCCTAATTCTACTGTCGGACAGTTGTCCATTTTTACCTCTCGTCACACTTATTCTTTTCTTCGAGGTTCCGGGCACGTGCCCCTTTTTATTTCCTCGTATCTCTCTTTTTTTTTCTTTTTTTAGAGCACTCATCTCTTGAAATAATATAGCAAGTGGTAGTAACCAAGATAATTTGAGCATTTATTTCACAGGGGAAAAACAAAAAAATAGGAGAATGTTTTTGGCTATTCTCTCATGGATAGGAGTAGAATAATTTTAGGTGAATCTGGAGATGGAAATGGATAGATATATGTGGATGCGTACTTCCAGAGTAGAAGCAGCATGTGTGAGTGAATGTGCAAGTGAATCTTGATTTAACCACATGACAAGGTCTTAAGGGTCTACACAGCTTGACCACAATCAATGCTCATAAGTAGTAAAAAGTAAATGAATGGTTCATGGTCTATTAAGCATGTATATATGGCTATGGTAGGAATTTAAACTCTCATCATACAGGAACTCATCATGTGATATTTTAAAGATTTTCAAATATAAAATTCTCCAGAATTCTAGCATCTCTAGGAACAGATAAACAGTAGCTCAACCTTCCCATATCATATCCGTTAACAACTTAGACTTTGGATCAAGTACTCTTCCCACAAGTTCAGGTTTAGAGCAAATCTTAATTAATAACAGTCATGCCTAAACTTGCTAGAGATTTCAATTTAAGAACTAGTCATGGCAGAGCAACTATTCATCATTTCCATATGAGAGCTTATCACGAGGGTTCATAGCAAACTGTATTTATTTATTTATTTAGCAAACTATTTGAGTAAAGTATAAATGTGAGTAGAACACTTAGCTTGATAAATGGGGGTGCTCTCCCCCAAGCTGGATTTTGACTCAATTTCTTCTGATGTAGCTAGCAGGTGGCGGAGGTGTTTTTGAATGTCGGCAGCATCCTGACAGCGGTTAGGATGTCCTCCGTCTGCTAGTCTTCTTTGATCCTTGAATTCTGTGGAGCTCAAATAGACAACAAAGCTTTGTGGAACTGGTTAAGTGTTAGCATAAATATATAGCCTTTATCATGTTGAGCCTCCTCAATAAATGTTACTCTCTTTAGTAGGATCACAATCTTATTTTTATATTTTCATTTTTATAGGACAAGAATATATTTATTTTATTTTTATGCCACCACAGTGAATGTACTTATGGGTTTTATGCCATGAGCATACTCACATGGGGCTTACTATTTTTAACATTTTTATTTTCTTTTCTAGATGATATGAACCTGATTAACTAAGCAAACTATTTTAAATAATTGAAAGGAAATGGATAACTACCAAGTTTACCTCTTGGCAAGGCGTTCGGTGTTTTTAAATCTTCCGAACGAGACTCTCCGTTTTCTTAGTCGTCCTGAGATTCGCTGCATGGCGTAGTCGGTAGTTCCGGCGGCGCCTCCTCTTCATGTATAACTATCTTCTCTCTACACACCTGACTCGGTGCTACGGTCTCCTTAGGACAGTTCTGTTCAAGTTGTATGTCTTCAGACATTACCACTTCTTCTTCGTAGTCTGCCCATCTATCCTTGATGATTTGCCTCCTCTGGTTGTGGTTGTGTCGTCTTCTTCTTGTCCCGACCTGCTTAGAATCTTCAACCATATAGTTAGGGTCAGTAACATAGCGGCGTACCTTCTCAGAGGGGAAGTGCAAGTGGACTTCTCTGGTTCCAATGTAGATGATTGCTTTAACAGTGTTGAGGAATGGTCTTCCAAGGATGATGGGTGCCCTCTCATCAGTATCAGTCTCTATCACCACAAAGTCTGCTGGAGCGTATAGGGTACCAACTCGGACATAGAGGTTCTTCAATATTCCCCTGGGCATAATGTTGACGCTGGAGTCAAAGTCATAGAGTGCTTCTGGGAAGTCCACCATGCCGATAGAGATCGGGATGATGAGGCGTCCTGGATCGCCTCTCTTGACTGGCAGAAGGTCAGTAATTACTTCCACAACGTGGTTACTGCAGTAGTTACGTCCTCAAGCATCTCAGGGCAGTGATTGCCTGAGTGTCCAGTATCTCCAGTGTGTTTGTGCTCGTAGATCTAGGTTCTTCACTTGGTGGAGTCTAGGAGTTGAAAAACTCCTTCATGTTTTGCTAGAAGTGTACCTGCTCATAGAGACAAGGCAGAGATCAAGTGCATGGGCCCTGTTGGTGGAAAACACCAACAGAACCAAAAGTGTATTTGTTCTTCTCTAACCTTAAGCATAGTGAGCAAGACAAAGTTAATGGATAATAAGATCATTAGTATAGCATTTAAAACATTTGTCAGATCATATCACTCAACCTTATGAAATGATAGTCTACCTAAGTAAATGTTTTTTTCTTTACATAACTATCATTTTCCAAAGATCGGATGTGCAACATTTTAGCTCATATGATTAGGAGTGTGGGATCACAAAGGTGGAAGGACTAAACATGTTGAATCGATTGGGTTGGTTAATCTAGAGTTATAAATCATACACGTTTGTCTCATTTATTCATGTGAACACCAGAACCACGGAGAAGCTTATAAAAGTGATAGTCAAGTACCTTAAGATGTTACCTTACTTGAAGAGTGATGGTACAGTATCACCTTTTGGAAGCTTTCCTTTCTTAGCGGTTGTGCATCGTGTTTGTGGCACCCTCCATGGATCATCTCTTGTGAGCTATGCCTTCCTTGTGTAAATTGTTAAACTTCATGCGTCTCTCTCTTTGTCTCCAATGTGAGTTTGTCTCAGGACTACCCAGGTCGATATTGAAAGTTTTCCTGCAGGGGTTAGTCCAACAAAATATCCAATATCTACTATAGCATACTATCGGCTCAAAGATCAATCTAGACACCATGTCTAATTTGATTTAGGAGGGCATTTTAACCTAGGCACCATGCTTAATTTAAAATCCCTTGGAAGTAAGATCATCATTCCTAAACTAAGCACCATGCTTAATTAAGAGATAAATGAAACTACTCCAAACCTGGACATATACTAAAGCAAATAAAGGTAGCATGAGAGCATTTATAGAGATCTACTCAAGTGGAGATGAAGTAGTGTGATTAGTATTTAACAAATTGAGCATGTCTCAAAGGTAGGGACAACCAACATAGCAATGTTGATATTTGGGAACGCAATAAGGAATTGATCCGCAAGCGCACAGATATCGGTGAGCACTTCACCCGGGAAATTATCCAGAGTATCATATTTATTTTTTTACCACTAGGAGAAAGAGTGCATCTGACTAACCGGTCTATTACTACTAACCTTTAGGCACAAAGAATGTCTTTCGATGTGAGTGATAAATAGAGAAGACTGCAACCGTAGTCTCCTTCTAACCTTGGTAAGGATGATCTACTGTTCTAATGGGGAGGCTAACGGAATCTAGACACCACAAAGGATGTTCAACCCGCACCTATAAACCCTATCCTTCCTGCTAATGAGGTGTGATCTGCAAAGGTAACTCAGAATTGTCACGTTCCTCACTACTACCACGGTCCAGCTAGTCAGGGAATATCTATGAGTACCCCAGCCTAAACACCACGTTTACGCCAGCAATGATTACTCTAAACTCTACGCGAAGAGATTAAAGTAAACTCATAAACCATAAGAACAATAAAACAAGAACTTACTAGAATTTAGAAGTTGAATTACTGAAGAATCCTAGGAGCAAGCTTCGGGTTAGTAGAACTTGATCCCGCAGGTACAAGCTTGGAGTAGACACCGACAGGCCGGGCTTTCTCCAATCAACACCTCCACTCTATCTCTCTCAATCTAGTAGAAACTAGAAGATCTATTTCTACCTTACATTGATTGCTAAGCCTAAAAAGAAATATTAATTAGAGAAGAGGTTTTCCTTCGAGGGCACCCCTCAGTCTCTATGATAATTTCTCCATGTCTTCCAGGGGCCAGGGGGGCCTCGCTTATATAGTCCTCCCCTTCTATGCGTTTTTGGGTCGATAGCCGAGGTGGTACTATGTTTTTCTTGATCCAATAGGTCGGTGGAATATCCCGAGCGAAGGAGTCCTGAATTGGCTCCAGCAGGGGGGCGGGCGCCCAGGCTTCCACAGCGGGCGCCCTGGGCCTGGCCCAGCTTCGCCTCCGCTTCGGTCTCGTGGCTTCTGGAGTCTTCTAGATGATGTAAAATTGCGCGGTGCGTTGATATCTCTATGTAATCCCGACATGTGGGCCTTTCTTCCTTATTTCCTGATAACCCCCTGCAGAAACAGATAAACAACAAAACTCGTGGAATTCTGTCAGATCAAACCCTAATTCTAGGTGATGGTTGCATATTGGTCCTTTCTCATGTTTATTTGATAATAAAAATTGATACTTAAGAACCGTCAACATATACCCCCATACTTAGGCTTTTACTCGTCCTCGAGAAAAGGATGGTTAAGAACAATATCTGGGGTAAACATTTAAAACATTCTCTTTATAATTGCAGGGTGTTAAAATTCCACTGTGTACCATAGTCAGGGATGTATATGATTAAGAGTAAAGATCCTTTCTTCTCAATCCTGTCACTTGGAGTTTTTGTATATTTTTGAAAGAAAGTTAGCATACCTTTTGATCCTCATAGGTTCTCTCAGATCACTCATTATCTTTTATATATATCTCACTGAGGTTGTTTTAATTTGCAAAAATTCTCAAGCATTCTTACTTTGCATATTTTGCTTGATCAAAACGGGATCCGAGGAGGGGAATGTCATACTCTTAGATCAAAGACTTTAGAAATTAAAAACTTTGTCAACTCTTGCTGGCATATTGCTTATTAGAGGGACCATGGGCTATCATTTTTTTTCTTTTTTTTAAGTGGATACCGAGGTACCCCTAATTCTACTGCCGGACACTTGTCCATTTTTTTCTGCGAGGTTGTCGAGCACTTGCTTCTTTTTATTTCCTCGAAATATCTTCTATTTTTGCATAGCCCATGCCTCTAATGCAATAATACTTCGGAAGAGTGAATCTTACTGAAATAATGTCTTGATCTTGGGAGCATGATAAATCTCTCAACAAGGGTCTAACTCATTTTGAACAAACTCAATACAAAGCAGATAGCTTTTATAATCATAATTAATATTTTCAGTCTTATCAGGCATATAAAACACTGAGGATGGTAGCTAGAAATTTGAATATTTTGAAATAAATTCTCCAAGCAACAATGATATCAAGAATAAGAAACTCATACTCTACCATCACATATTCCATATTGACTTGAGTAACACAGG
The DNA here is from genome assembly GCF_000003195.3 of Sorghum bicolor. NCBI lineage: Eukaryota > Viridiplantae > Streptophyta > Magnoliopsida > Poales > Poaceae > Sorghum > Sorghum bicolor. The sequence goes on from NC_012872.2 coordinate 24,619,499, forward strand.
GTTTTAAAATGATTTTATAATAATTGCAAGTTTTCAGGAAATATCACAGATTGAGATTAATCATGATTAAAAATATTTTAATCTTTTTATTTTATCATGTCGGAAACAGTAATCTGCATAATCCAAAATGTATGTATGTATGAAGTAAAGTGTGCAGAGTGTGTACCTGAATCGTGGAGTGGTGTAGTCGGAGTGTGTTTGGCATGTCGAGGGATCTCCCCCATACTTGTTTTCTGCTTTCTTGCACAAAAATAAAGTAGAGACACACAAGACATAATAATAATAGTAATACTCTTTATTGATCTTGAGGCATTTAGTACAAAAGACTGATAACAAACTGATAGCAAACTGATGATAATAGCAAACTTAACCCGAATTTAAAGATAGATAACTAAGATGCATTGCCTCAAGGTCTAATCTAGATAACTTAGCGGCGCTCTAATTCCTTGATCTTCTTGTTGGCACTGGCAAGATCCTGCCTAAGGCCTAGTATAATGGTGTTGTGGTTAGAGAGCTGCCTAGTAAGGGAATTAATCGAGGACTGGAGGTCTATGATAACTCTATCTAGCCTGCGAACTTCCTCATCAATATCGACTATAGTCTTGCGACGCTTGGGAGGTGTCTCAAAAGCATTGAGAGAGTGTTTCGGGGCTGCCTTTGGAGGGATGAAACGGACTTTGGATGCTCTAATCCCTTCAAAGTAAGGCCTTTCCTCCTCTGTAGTGTAGCGAACGCTGCTAATCTCGCCGCTTCGGTTGGTCTTGACTCCAACGACCCTCTCATTGGGTCTAGGTGGAAGGATCCTTGTGCCGGTTGGCACCTTGATAGTGGTCTTTGTCTTTGATGATGATCCTTTGAGGAGTAGGGGTTGTGGTGGTGCGGTGAGAACTGGTTGAGCATGGTAAGATTGGGCGGAGCTACGTTGGCGTAATGGCATGGCTTCTAGCTGACGCTCTGTGTTGGCCGGGACGAGAGCACGGGCATCGGGGTCTTCCACAGGCTCCATGTTGAGGTTGAAAGGGACGACTTCCCAATCATCGTGGTACTTCTCGGCCATTGGAGTAGCAAGGAACTAATAAAATTTTAATTGAAGGAGAGCTAATTAAGCTCTAATTGAAGGAGAGAAAGCTTGATGGCTTGGTGTTTGAAAACTGAGGTCAGGGGTCTGTTTATATAGGGGTCAAAAGGATGCCTCTATGGGTTGTTCGGGTTGCTCCCGTCGATGTGCGTGCGAAACTTTCCATCCGAGGGATTATTCGGATCACCCTAAGTGCATTTTCCATAACAGAGAAAGTCGGGACTGAGGGGGAACAGGAGCTGGGCGCCCGCCCACTTGACCTGGGCGCCCGCCCTCTCTCTGGCCCCTCTGTGGGCCCACTTCTCCGAGCGTGTTTCTAGATGCGAAATTATTTAGAAAAATATATATATGCCCCAAAACCATCAGACCAAAAGTGTCGGGCTCTAATTTTCTATGGGAAGGTAAAAATGGACTACGTCTATTTCTTCAAATTCCTCATTGGGCTCTAAAAATAATTTAAGACGTTGACCATTTACCTTGAATAACGTACCTTCGCTATTTTGAAGTGTGATAGCTCCGTGGGATGATGAATTGATTACCTTGAATGGTCCTTCCCATTTGCTCCGGAGTTTTCCATGCCCGAAAAGCTTCACCCTGGAATTAAAAAGTAATACCTTATCTCCGGGTGTGAACTCCTTCTTCTTGATTCTCTTGTCATGCCACCTCTTGACTCTTTCTTTGTAGATTTTTGAATTGTGATATGCCTTCTCTCGCCATTCTTCCAATTGATTTGTTTGTTGGAAGTCTCTGCTTGGCCACTTGTCTGAGGATGATAGGGGGTAGCGACGTTGTGACGGATTCCATGTCTTGATAGGTATTGCTTGAAGCGTTTGTCGATGAAGTGTGCTCCTCCATCACTTATCACTACTCTGGGAACTCCAAATCTTGGAAATATAATTTCTTCAAACATCCTCTTTGAACTGACGTTGTCGGCATGCTTGCAAGGTAATGCTTCTACCCACTTGGAGACATAGTCAACCGCCACCAAGATGTACTCACACTTCTTTGATGGAGGAAATGGACCCATGTAGTCTACTCCCCAAACATCAAAGAGCTCAATTTGAAGGTTGTTGGTGAGTGGCATTGCATCCCTTGTATTTATGTTTCCGTGTCTTTGACATGGCCCACATCTCCTGATATATTGCTTCGTGTCTTCATACATTGTAGGCCAATAGAATCCACACTGCCAGATCTTTGAATGTGTACGGAATGCTCCATAGTGACCTCCATATGGTGATGAATGACATCTGTCGATGATCTTCCATCCTTCCTCAGTGGTCACACATCTCCTGAGTAAGCCGTCAGAGCATACTCGGAAGAGGTATGGCTCATCCCATATATGTGAACGACTCTCTTGAGTAAGCTTCTTTTTGTTTGCTCCTGGTGGTACATACCTTGAAACCATAAAATTAACAATATCTGCATACCAGGGGTCAGACCTGTTAATCCCGTAGAGCATGTCGTCCCGGAGTGAATCATTGATGGGGGTTTCCTGTGGACTCTTAAAATACATTCTAGACAGGTGATCAGCAACAGAATTTTCTACTCCCTTTTTATCTTTTATTTCTAAGTCAAATTCTTGGAGTAATAAGATCCATCTAATCAGGCGAGGTTTAGCATCTTTTTTAGTGAGCAAATATTTTAGTGCAGCATGATCAGTGTAAACAATTATTTTAGCTCCAACTAAATAAGATCTAAATTTATCAATGGCAAAGACAACAGCGAGAAGCTCTTTTTCAGTGGTTGCATAATTAAGTTGAGCTCCTGTCAAAGTTTTACTGGCATAAGCAATTGCATGATGCTTCTTATCTTTAGTTTGTCCCAACACTGCCCCCACAGCATAATCACTAGCATCACACATAATTTCAAAAGGCAACGACAAATCAGGGGGTTGAATGATTGCTGCAGAGATGAGTGCTTTCTTTAATAAATTGAAAGATGTTAGACATGCATCATCAAATTCGAAAGGAGCATCCTTGGCTAGCAAAAGAGTAAGTGGTCTAGCAATGAATGAAAAATCTTTTATGAATCTACGATAAAAACCAGCATGGCCAAGAAAGCTTCGAATTCCTTTTATATTCACAGGTGGAGGTAGTTGTTCAATTACTTCAATTTTAGCTTTGTCTATCTCAATACCTCTTTCAGACACTAAGTGTCCTAGCACTATTCCTTCTCTAACCATAAAATGACATTTTTCCCAATTAAGGATTAAGTGCTTTTCTTCACATCTTTGCAAAACCTTGTCTAAGTTTTCAAGACAACTATCAAAAGTTTTTCCATAAACAGAGAAATCATCCATGAAAACTTCCATAATCTCTTCAATCATATCAGAAAATATAGACATCATGCATCTTTGAAAAGAAGCTGGTGCATTACATAACCCAAACGACATTCTACGGTAAGCATAAGTTCCATAAGGGCATGTAAAAGTGGTTTTGCTTTGATCATCGGGATGGATCGGGATTTGGTGATATCCTGAGTATCCATCTAAGAAACAGAAGAACGAATGGTTTGCTAACCGCTCTAGCATCTCATCTATGAAAGGCAAAGGAAAGTGATCCTTTCTCGTGGCTTTGTTTAGTTTTCTATAATCTATGCACATCTGCCATCCTGTGACGGTGCGTTGCGGAATTAGCTCATTCTTTTCATTCATAATAACTGTCATGCCTCCCTTTTTGGGCACAACTTGTACTGGGCTTACCCACTCACTGTGCGACACAGGATATATAATCCCTGCATGCAGAAACTTTATAACTTCCTTTTTAACTACCTCTCTCATAGTGTTGTTAAGTCTACGTTGGGGTTCTCGAGAGGGTGTAACAGAAGGATCTGTTGGAATACGATGGGTACAAATCATAGGACTGATTCCTGTAAGATCTTGAAGTGAGTAGCCGAAAACTGAGTGATGTTTCTCAAGAATGGTCATTAATCGCAGAGTCTGATCCTGAGTGAGTTTATCACTAATGATCACGGGAAACTCTGGATTATTGTTTAGGAAAGCATAGGTAAGACCGGGTGGTAAAGTTTTAAGCTCTATGGGAGGTCTAGGTGTTTCTGCAAACTCATCTAAGGGTTCAGGCCCAGAAGGTTCGTCTTCTTCTTCTGTGAAGAAAGGAGTTTCGTCTTCTAAGTCTGGTTCATCTAAAAGCTCTAGAGATGCAGCCTTTACTTCCTCCATAGGATCAGGCAAAAGATATGACTCGGCCTTATTATTTAAGGAGTGTGAAATTATCATTGGGAATTGAAAAGTTTTTCCAAAAGAAATGTGTAGCTTTCCAGTATGACCTTCATAAAGGAGTATTCTAAAAGGTTGTCCTATTAACAGGTCGAAGTCTCATGTATCAACGATATAGAAGTTCAAATGAACCATGGAGCCTTCTACTGTAAGAGGTAGGACATTAATAATTCCAAGACTGGGGACTAATCGTCCCGAGGATTCCTTTATGACCTTTGTTGTGGGGGTTAAGATAAGATTTTTAAATAGTTTAAGTGCAAAGGATTCAGACATAATGTTGATCCCCACAACAGGATTATAGAGAGCATTAAATCGATCAGAATTATAAGCACAGCGTATAGTTATAGAGGGTGTGTCCAAACGGATCACATCAGAGGAAAGCTCTGATTCCTCCAACCATTCGCTACTCATGACTGAGATAAGCTCTCTCAATTGATATTCACTTGGTAAATAAATGCTAAATTGACCGTTTTGGGGTTTGTCAATAGAATGGTAGTTTGAAATATTTCCAAAATCGGCAAAAAGATCGGATTCTATATCCAGCATGAAGTCCGGTAGTGGAATTTCTTCTTCTTGTGGCTCAAAACTTGGGATAGCTAAAGTAGATGAAGAATTTGGCAGAGTGTCTACTTCGGCTTCGTAGGTTTCATCATGAAGGGTATTATCCATCTCAGCTTCTAGGATTCTATCTAGGATCACTCTTGCTTCATCAGCAGGGATGCGAAAGAAAGAACCTCTAGACATTGTGTGAAGCATCTGTTTGTGATTTTTATGAAGACCTCGAAAAAAGTGAAATAAAAGAACAGGGTCTTCAAGATTAAGGTTTGGACCAGATTCTAAAAGATCAGAAAAACATTTCCAGGATTTTCCCAAAGTTTCATTATCTTTTTGTTTAAAAGATAGGACTTCGAGTCTAAGGTCGGCTATACGGTCAAGGGAATAGAAATCTAGACAAAAGTTGGCTCGTAAAACTCCCCATTCACCTTGTTGTTGGCTTACCTTCTGACTGTACCATTGTCTAGCTTCTCCCCTTAGAGAAAAAGGAAAAAGCTTCCAACGTAAAGTCTGTTGACGGTCCTTAAGTATCAAATTTAATTATCAAATAAACAAAGAAAAGGATCCAAATGAAATCAACATCTAGACTTAGGGTTTTATCTGACAGAATTCCACGAGTTTTGGTGTTTGTCTATTTCTGCAGGGGGTTATCAGGAAATAAGGAAGAAATGCCCACATGTCGGGATTACATAGAGATATCAACCCACCGCGCAATTTTCTACCATCTAGAAGACTCCAGAAGCCACGAGACCGAAGCGGAGGCGAAACGGGGCCAGGCCCAGGGCGCCCGCCCCGAGGACCTGGGCGCCCGCCCACCTGTCGGGCCCAAACAGGACTCTCTTCGCACACGATGTTCCACCGACCTATTGGATCCAGAATAACATAGTACCACCTCCCCTATTGACCCAAAAACGCATAGAAGGGGAGGACTATATAAGCAAGGCCCCCCTAGCCCCTGGAGAAGACAAGAAATTATCATAGAGATTGAGGGGTGCCCTCGAAGGAAAACCTCTTCTCTAAATAATATTTCTTTTTAGGCTTAGCAACCAATGTAAGGTAGAAATAGATCTTCTAGTTTCTACTAGATTGAGAGAGATAGAGTGGAGGTGTGGATCGGAGGAAGGCCGGCCTGTCGGTGTCTACTCCGAGTTGTACCTACGGGATCAAGTCTCCTAACCCGAGGCTTGCTTCTAAGATTCTTCAGTAATTCGACTTCTAATACTAGTAAGTTCTTGTTTTATTGTTCTTTGGTTTATGAGTTTACTTTAATCCTCTTCCGGTGTGAGTATTAGAGTAATCGCTTGTTAGCG